>NC_054377.1:142295003-142605003 GCF_017654675.1 Xenopus laevis | reverse complement strand
AAAGAAAGAGAAAAATAAAGAAAGAGAAAAAGAAAGAAAGAGAAAAAGAAAGAAAGAAAGTCATATAATCCCTTTTCACATGTAACCAGAGATGTGATGGAAATGAACCCTCTTTGGTTTTTTTTTTGCATTTTTCATCCTTAGAACTTGCAAAAACAAAATCAAATGCAATGGTAAATTACATGCACTTTTTGGATTTATAAGGGCTTTTTTCCCTGTAGTCAACACTTTTACCTATGTCAAAGGTCAACCATTTGTGTACAAAGGCTTTCAGTGCTAAAGAAGAGAACACCTCTGGCACATTAAAGGGATACTGTCATGGGAAAAAAAAAAATCAAAATAAATCAGTTAATAGTGCTGCTCCAGCAGAATTCTGCACTGAAATCTGTTTCTCAAAAGAGCAAACAGATTTTTTTATATTCAATTTTGAAATCTGACATGGGGCTGGACATATTGTCAATTTCCCAGCTGCCCCAAGTCATGTGACTTGTGCTCTGATAAACTTCAATCACTCTTTACTGCTGTACTGCAAGTTGGAGTGATATCACCCCCTTCCTTTTCCCCCCAGCAGCCAAACAAAAGAACAATGGGAAGGTAACCAGATAGCAGCTCCCTAACGCAAGATAACAGCTGCCTGGTAGATCTAAGAACAACACTCAATAGTAAAAACCCATGTCTCACTGAGACTCCTTCAGTTACATTGAGAAGGAAAAACAGCAGCCTGCCAGAAAGCATTTCTCTCCTAGGGGCAAATTCACTAACGCGCGAAGCGCCGAACGCTAGCGTTAATTCGCTAGCATTTGGCATTTTCGATACTGCGCAAATTCACTAACGAACGCTGGCGTAGTTTCGCTAGTGTTACTTCGCAACCTTACGCCAGGCGAATCTTCGCTAGCGACGAAACTACGCAAATTCACTAACTTGCGCAGTGTACTGAACGCTACCTTTTACGCTAGACTTCCTTCGCCACCTCAGACCTGGCGAAGCGCAATAGAGTAGATAGGGATTGTTTCAAAAAAAGTCAAAATTTTTTCTAAGTCCCAAAAAACGCTGGCGTTTTCTACATGATGGCTGATAGGCTGAAAAAGATCGAAAAATTTTTGGGGTTCCCCTTCCTCCCCCCTACATTTCCTGACTCATGGCAACTTACCTAGACAGTGGGCACATGTGTAGGGCAAAATAAAATTTTTATTGGCTGATTTGAAGGTTTTCTAGGCATTTGTAGTGCAGATACGTGTTCCTCCATTGAAATTTGAATTTCGCGCCGTATGCAAATTAGCCTTCGCTAGCGCAACTTCGCTTTATATAGCGAAACAACGCTAGCGCAACTTCGCAACCTTACGCTACCCCTGTGCGCAACTTCGGATTTTAGTGAATTTGCGGAGCCCTGGCGAAGTGCGGCGAAGTTGCGCCTGGCGCAACTTCGCATCTTAGTGAATTTGCCTCCTAAAGTGCAGGCACAAGTCACATGACCAGGGGCAGCTGGGAAATTGACAAAATGTCTAGCCCCATGTCAAATTTCAAACTTGAATATAAAAAAATCTGTTTGCTCTTTTCAGAAATGGATTTCAGTGCAGAATTCTGCCGGAGCAGCACTATTAACTGATGTGTTTTGAAAAAAACATGTTTTCCAATGACAGTATCCCTTTAAGCAGGACAGTATTATGTCTACATTTTCCCAACAATTAACTCCACTGCCGGCATTCCTACCATTCAATTGACAGCTTTAATTAGATAGTGAACTGACTGCAGGGAGATTATAAAACATCACTTGTATAACTACAGTGAGATACGTGAAGTCTTGTCCTGACCTGAGGGATGACTTATCAATCAAACTGGAGTTGAATAACTCCTTGTGCTCCCATACCAGGCTTCATTACTCTTTTAGCTAAATCAGTCACGTTTTGCCCTGAAGTGCCACGATATGCTGAATGCTTATGCATAACCTGAAATTTCGAGGAAACAAATTGCTTTCATCAGCAGATATTGTGTTTTAAAGGTGTAGCATATTCTGTTGTTGCATAACCAAGTGAAACCATCAGCTGTATTAATTAATATCACATAGAATCTAAGCCGTACCTTTTAATGCACCCCTAGTTGCTCAATCTTTGTTGAGGTTGGAGGTGATGGGTGATCTGAACTGTATTGTATTTATACATATCTTATTGTCTTGTAGAGGGGTCATTTAAGTGCAGTTCAAAGTGCAAATTGGGCAAAATCCACCATGTTTTTGCATCTTGTGCCCTGCTCTGCAGGACTACACCTTGAAAAATTGGCGCAGGTCTCTGTACTTCAAAACGGAGCACAAGGGCATGCGACCCCCATGTGAATACAGTGCTGCCTGCATTTGATAGCCCTGTATAGAAGAGGAATGTATGGCGGCACATAGGCAAAACCCTCCTCCCTGCCCATCCCATAAAATAACACAAGTTAGGAAGTGATGGAGAGTGCAGACCACATCAAAACCCTGTACTTAGCTCCTGCCCTATGGCAGGTAGTAGGGACAGTGCTGCCTGGTGCTAGGTACAGCATGAGTGATACTCAAGAGTTCCCTGTATAACTCAGCCTGCAGCCTTGTGCCTTTATATGGTCACAGAACAACCCCTCAGTGACTTCTAATATCCTTATCATTTACAGTAGGGGGTACATTATCCCTTATAATACATGAGTGATACTCAGAGTTCCCTGTATAACTCAGCCTGCAGCCTTGTGCCTTTATATGGTCACAGAACAACCCCTCAGTGACTTCTAATATCCTTATCATTTACAGTAGGGGGTACATTATCCCTTATAATACATGAGTGATACTCAGAGTTCCCTGTATAACTCAGCCTGCAGCCTTGTGCCTTTATATGTCTAGAACTCCTCAATGATTTCTAATTTCTCCTTGTAATTTACAGTAGGGGATATTTTGTATCATAGCACTGTGGTATCATCTTGGGGGGGGAGTCAGCTGAAAATTATGGTTAAATTGAAAGGGTGTAAAAGTCCAAGTACCCCAACTCAGTCTGTCAACTCTGTCGGAACCACCCCACCTGTTACACATGCTGCTGATGTACCAGGGACACCTGATCTCACCCCACTTTCTTTCAAATTCAGCCTATAATGTTGTTAGGTCTTGTTTCCAGTACATACTGAACATGGGGAACACTGTTTATGAAGTGGGCGGGTTTCAAGGTCCTTGGTAACGAGTCTAAAAACCTATTGCAGATCATCTGAAATATTGAGTACAGGGGTGTAACTACAGATGAAGCAGACCCTGTGGCTGCAGAGAGGCCCAGGAGGTATAGGGGGCCCATGAGGCCCTAATTCATATACAATTTCAATACATATTGGTCAATACAGGTCAACCTCTAGGCATTTTGGGGGCCTTAAAAATAATTTGCTGTGTGTCCCCACTGATTGTGTTGTAACTGAAAAGACATTTCATACGTTTGCTTATTGTAAATGCTTCCCTGCAAGTTTTATACATTTCTCTCACTGGGCCATCGGCATTTTCTGTTTTTTAGACACAACTTTTCCAAAGCATATATCATGGGCACTTTTAAGAAGAGACCATGAAAATAAACATTTTGTAGCTGAATTCACACCTATTACTTGGGTCTTGCATAAGCACTTTTAATATGTTTGTGTAGGCAAGCAGTACTTTGTATGTGCTGACAGGACTAAAGTCCATCCCTCTGGCTTGTATGAGACACTGTGCTCTCACGCAAACAAAACAGGCTAGGTTGCATTAGCCAATGAATGGCCAGAGGAGTCTTCTTCCTGGTTTATTTTTTTTCCTGTCGGGTGATCAGTGAGGGACACACAGAATGTTACAAAATGGTGTCATAGGGCCCAAATTATATTAAAACATTGGAGCAGACGCAATGGTTATGTCCACACCCCCTTCCAAGTTTTGATTTTGTCCAATCTTATTGCTTTTACTCATGAGCAATGTTTTTTCTTATGACACAAATGTCCACAAAATATTGTGGAGCCCAACAGAAAATTCTGCAGGTGTCCACACAGGGTCAGACACTGGGAAACAACCCGATGGACCCCAGCCCTCATGGGCCCCTGCTGGCTCAGACCTGTTCCTCTAATTTGCCGACCCCTGCGAAAAATGGTGAGCGATGTGCGCCGACGTTCACGCACGTGTTCGGAGGGCCCTGGTAGTTTGGAACCCGGGGGTCCCCACTGCTCCAGTCCAAACTCTGTGTTCACACAATTGGTAAAAAGTGCTGACCTGGCCTACAAGATTGGTGAAAGGAGTTAAAGGAGAATTCAACCCTAAAGTTAAAAAACCCCTACCTACATAGACTCACTCCTCCCCCCAGCCTAAGGGTTACCCCAGGCAAATGCCCCTAACTTTATACTTACCCCTCGGTGCAGATTCAGGCATCGGAGTTCACGGGCGCCATCTTGTTCTGTTCAGAAATCTTCGGAATGACACCGGCGTGGCAGCGAATGCGCAGTTGGAGCAATTCTCTCCCGTGAACTCCGATGCCTAAATCTGCACCGAGGGGTAAGTAAAACTTAGGGGCATTTGCCTGGGGTAAAACTTAGGCTGAGTGGAGGAGGGAGTCTAGGGTTGAATTCTCCTTTGAAGAAATGGTTCACCTTTATGTTAACTTTTAGTACATTATAAAATAGCCAAAAATAAGCAACTTTTCATTTGTTCTTCATTTTTTTTTATTTTTTTATAATGTTTAAATTATCTTTCCAGCTTTCAAATGGGGGGGGTCAGTGACCCCCATCTAATAATAAAATGCTCTGTTAGGCTACAAATGTATTGTTACTGTTACTTTTTATTACTCATCTCTCCATTCAGGCCTCTCCTTTTCATATTCCAGTCTCTCATTCAAATCAATGCGTGGTTGCTAGGGTAATTTGGACCCTAGCAGCCAGATTGCTGAAATTGCAAACTGCTGAATAAAAAGCTAATCAATAGCAGAAAACCGATAGCAAATTGTCTCAGAAAACCACTCTCTACATCATACTCAAGGTTAATTTAAAGGTGAACAACCAATTTAACAGGTGGATAGTAGAGCTGGAAAGTCTTGCCTCCACACGTCAAAGGTCATGCATTTAATATACGCTGTACTTGTAGCTGTCTAAATATTGCAGCTGCCTAATTATGTCCTTTTGTTAAGAAGAAACATTCCTTTTTAACAAAAGTGATTGTCATTTTAATGACCACAGCTTCAGGCTGAACTCTCTTCAGTACTTTGCTTATGGTGCTAGTTAGGCTGACCGTCCTTGGGACAATTATTGAATGCAATTATGTACGACTATTGGATTAATAAATAACCCACCTGCACACCCTGGCCACTTCAATTGGCTCATAGAAAGCAGAAAGTCCATCATATTTAAGTCCATCAAAAAGAGCTCCCCAACTTGTTTTTATTTGAATGTGGCTCATGAGTAAAAAGGTTGGAGACCCCTGGTCTAGACAATTACAGTAGTTAAAGTACCCTGTACTACTAAACATGTTTAGATTAAAGGGGAAGGAAACCTAGTCAGCGCAAACCCCCCACCCCCCCTCCCGTTTGTTGCCCACCCTCCCTCCTCCCCCCTGGCCTACCCGTCCCGCTGGGCAAATGCCCCTAACTTCTTACTTACCCTTCTGCGCAGGTCCAGTCCAGGGAGTTCACCGACGACATCTTCTTCCACGCGATCTTCTTCCTGCTTTGAATGGCGCATGAGCAGTAGGATCATTTCGCCGGTACGATCTACTGCGCATGTGCGTGACTTTTGGCGCATGCGCAGTAGATCCGTACCGGCGAAATGATCCTACTGCGCATGCGCCAAAAAGCCGTTCACAGTAGGAAGAAGATCGCGTGGAAGAAGATGTCGTCGGTGAACTCCCTGGACTGGACCTGCACAGAAGGGTAAGTAACAAGTTAGGGGCATTTGCCCAGTGGGATGGGTAGGCCAGGGGGAGGAGGGAGGGTGGGCAACAAACGGGAGGGGGGGTGGGGGGTTTGCGCCAACTAGGTTTCCTTCCCCTTTAAGGTAAGAAGAATGATTGATCTGCCCCTGAATATTTAGTAATTGCAGTACCTGCAGTCCCCAGTCCTGTTGGTAGAGGGAGTCGCATCTTTCCCCCACTGTGCTTGAATCTTTCAGCCAGGGATACTGTCATGGGGAAATTTTTTTTTTCAAAATTAATCAGTTAATAGTGCTGCTCCAGCAGAATTCTGCACTGAAATCCATTTCTCAAAAGAGCAAACAGATTTTCTTATATTCAATTTTGAAATCTGACTTGGGGCTAGACATATTGTCAATTTCCCAGCTGCCCCAAGTCATGTGACTTGTGCTCTGATAAACTTCAATCACTCTTTACTGCTGTACTGCAAGTTGAAGTGATATCACCCCCTCCCTTTTTTCCCCCAGCAGCCAAACAAAAGAACAATGGGAAGGTAACCAGATAGCAGCTCCCTAACACAAGATAACAGCTGCCTGGTAGATCTAAGAACAACACTCATTAGTAAAAATCCAGGTCCCACTGAGACACATTCAGTTACATTGAGAAGGCAGCCTGCCAGAAAGCATTTCTCTCCTAAAGTGCAGGCACAAGTCACATGACTGGGGGCAGCTGGGAAATTGACAAAATGTCTAGCCCCATGTCAGATTTCAAAATTGAATATAAAAAATCTGTTTGCTCTTTTGAGAAATGGATTTCAGTGCAGAATTCTGCTGGAGTAGCACTATTAACTGATGTGTTTTGAAAAAAAACATGTTTTCCGATGACAGGATCCCTTTAATGAGTGGCATTGTACAGTCTTTATGCCAAACTGGGAGCTCCAGACCTCTCATACACTGAATGGTACGATCCTTCTCCTCCAATGTAATCAGTCCTCGCACATATGATACGTGTGTCATGAATGCCATGTCTGTGTTCACCGCTTCTCCATGCATTAGGGCAGGTAAGACTTTCTGGAAATTGTCACAACAGGAACAAGTTGAAAATATCTTCCCCATATGTTTTGTGGCAATTTGAATTTGCCAACTTTGTGCTTCATTTTGGGAGGACAAAAAAATTCAACCCCTTGGGGCCCCATGGGCAAAATCCCATTGCAGCAAAGTACGAAAAAAATACTTTACAGCTCATTTATAAACAAAAGTGCTAAATAAGGTGCAGCTGGCCACAGCAACAAATCATATCTTTATTTTTATTTCCTAACTGGTAGTATGTGAATCAAAACAAACTGCCAATTGGGAAACTGAATCTATTTAGCACCAGTGTTGGTAAAAGGTATGGAATCTGTTATCCGAAAAGCTAAGTACAGGACGACCATCTCCCATAGACTCCAAAGCAGAAAGTCCATCATATTTAAGTCCATCAAAAAGAGTCCATAATAATTCACATTTGTTCCAAATTCAGAAAAAGTATCCAGAAAGTGCAATAGTCCAATAACATTCAAAATCCAAATAATAATTCCACATACAATTAATCCTGTAAACAAATAGTTAAGACCAATTTATCACAATATTTATCACAGTATAAGGGCTTGGAACACTAATTTACCCTCTTCTAAAAAGTGTTCCAAGCCTTTATACTGTGACTATTTGTTTACAGGGCTGATTGGACGTGCACTTATTATTTGTATTTCAATGTTATTCTTTGATTGATTGAGTCTTGTGCCGGTTATTTCTGTTTCTGTTATTGGATCAGCCCATTGTTGGATTCAGTCCATTTCAATCCAATAATTCAAATTCTTAAGAATTAGTTCTTTTTTCTCTGTAACAATGAATCAGTGCTTTTTAATTGATCCTAAAATAAAATTAATCTATAATGGAGGCAGAAAATGCTATTGAGTTTATTTAAATGGATAGTTAATATTTTAGTTAACTTTTATTATGTAATAGAATGGCCAATTTAAGCAACTTTTCAATTGGTCTTCATTATTTATTTTTTATAGCTTTTTGTAATTATTTGCCTTCTTTTCAGATTTCAAACAGGGATCACTGGGCGTCATTTATCAACACTGGGCCAATTTGCCCATGGGCAGTAACCCATGGCAACCAATCAAATTGCTGCATTCATTGTTCTACTTGCAGCTGGCTTTAAAAATCACTGATTGGTCGCTATAGGTAACTGCCCTCGGGCAAATTTGCCCAGTGTTGATAAATGGGCCCCACTGACTTCATCTCAAAACAAATGCTCTGTAAGGCTACACATGTAGGGGCACATTTACTAAGCTCAAGTGAAGGATTCGAAATAAAAAAACGTTGAATTTCGAAGGTTTTTTTTGGGTACTTCGACCATCGAATAGGCTACTTCGACCTTTGCTTCGAAGGATTCTAACTAAAAATCGTTCGACTATTCGACCATTCGATAGTCGAAGTACTGTCTCTTTAAAAAAAACTTCAACTACATACTTCGCCACTTTAAACCTACCGAGCTACAATGTTAGCCTCTGGGGACCTTCCCCATTACTTTTCTAAGGGTTTTTTTGATCAAAGGAAAATCCTCCGATCGATGGATTAAAATCCTTCGATCGATCGGTCAAAGTATTTGCGGTAAATCCTTCGACTTCGATATTCGAAGTCGAGGGATTTTACTTCGGAGGTCGAATATCGAGGGTTAATTAACCCTCGATATTCGACCATTAGTAGATGTGCCCCGTATTGTTGCTACTTTTATTATAGCAACTTTAGTTGCTACTTTCTATTACTCGTCTTTCTATTCAGGCCTCGCCTATTCATTTTCCAGTCTCTTATTCAAATCAATGCATGGTTGCTAGGGGAATTTGGACCCTAGCAACCAGATTGCTGAAACTGTAAACTGAAGAGCTGCTGAATAAAAAGCTAAATAACTCAAAAACCCTAAATAGTAAAAAATGAAAACCAATTGCAAACTGTCTCAGAATATCACTCTCTACATCATACTAACATTTCTCTCAAAGGTGAACAATCCCATTAATGTTTAATTGAAGTTTTAGAATATTTAAGGTATGGAGATCCAAAATACTTGTTGTCATCTTCCATTTCTGTACAAGAAGCCAAACCATACACACACACACACATTTACACACAAACCATACACACACACACATTTACACACAAACCATACACACACACATTTAAACACACACAGATTTACACACACACACAAACCATACACACATTTACACACACACAAATACAACAAGAATTATAAAGGACACGAGTCTTCAACAAGATCAATTTATTTATAAAAAATCAATACAGGTATGGGACCTGTTATCCAGAATGATCGGGATCTGGGGTTTTCCGGATAACGGATCTCTACTAGAAATTCATTTAAATATTAAATAAACCCAATAGGTTGGTTTTGCTTCCACTAAGGATTTATTATATCTTAGTTGGGATTAAGTACAAGGTACTGTTTTATTATTACAGAGAAAAAGGAAATCATTTTTAAAAACTTGGATTATTTGGATAAACTGGAGTCTATGGGAGACAAACATTCCGTAATTCGGAGCTTCTGGATATCGGGTTTCCGGATAAGGAGTCCTATACCTGTACCATCATCCTTTGGTACTATAATTTCTCAAATTATAATATAATGTATAAAATAAATTTGTATATATATATATATATATATATATATATATATATATATATATATATATATATATATATATAAAATTCATATATCCAACTGCCATCTTCATAATGATTATCTGGCTCTGATTGAGCTTTTTTTGCTTTGTTTTTTTTTTTGCTCATCTAAGCATGTTACAAAGTTGTACGGTCTTTGGAAATTTGCATCAAGCATCTGAGTTTTCTCATTATACCCATAGGGTATGGTTTAAAATAATTCCCAAATACTTTGGTTTCAGAATGTCGATAAATGATTGGTTTGCTGGATCGTTTGAGTGAGGAGGAGTGTAGAGGCTGGTATTACCCGGTATTTTCTGCTATTTTCCATTATAAGCATTCATTGACTGTTGTGCATACCACTTGCTATTAGTAGATCTAGGCAAGATCGATGCTCACAATATCTATAGTAGTAGTTCAGTGTTTCCACTGCTACCCAGTTTTACAAATACAACTGTGCAATATGTTGATGCTCTAAAAATACATGTTGATAATAATTATAAAAACATTATCCATGCAGGGATCCTTATACATTGTGCTTAGTATAATTATAAAAATACAGTTGTATCCACAATCAATTGTTTTACAAAAAAATTCCAAATTATACATATTACTCCATGTATCTTCCTAAAATTAAATTATCGGCTAATCAAACCTATTTCCCTCAACGCTTACAATCTTGTCCCATTGATGGTTCTTGAACTAAAGTGCTTAATGAGCCTATAATGCAATTGCTGCTGGTTTGGAGTGTAGGAACAGTCCCAGATTCAGGCAGTGTAAATTGTGGAGTAAACCACAAACACCCATTGGGCCTATAATGTCCATAACCCTATGTGGAGGTCTCATAGGTCTCCTGTCCAGCTAATGTTCACGGAGTATTGTCTCTGCATTTCTCTTCCCACATCTTATAGGCTGCTTCTATGGTACCATCAGTCACATCATTGAAGATTTCTGAGAAATAAATAAAAGGTACAGAATATCATGTCAATTCAGGCCAAGAAATGTGTCCTCATCCTGGAGATGAAACTCCATAGCCAAACACCCTAATTATTGTTAAGCAGGACTTTTAATGGAGTTTTAAGGTTCTTGTGGATTGAGGTTGAATAGCCAAGGTCTAGACCTTGTATCCCCAACCAGTGGCTCACGAGTAACATGTTACTCACTAACCTCTCAGATGTTGCTCCCAGTGGCCTTAAAGCAAGTGCTTATTTTTGAATTCCAGGCTTGAAGGCAAATTTTGGTTGTATAAAAACAGGTGTACTTACTTAGTAACCCCCCCCCCCCCCGAGGAACTTTCTGCATGATTGTGTTGCTCCCCAACTTGTTTTTATTTGAATGTGGCTCATGAGTAAAAAAGGTTGGAGACCCCTGGTCTAGACAATTACAGTAGTTAAAGTACCCTGTACTACTAAACACGTATAGATTAAGGTAAGAAGAATGATTGATCTGCCCCTGAATATTTAGTAATTGCAGTACCTGCAGTTCCCAGTCCTGTTGGTAGAGGGAGTCGCATCTTTCCCCCACTGTGCTTGAATCTTTCAGCCAGGGCTTTCTTAATGAGTGGCATTGTACAGTCTTTATGCCAAACTGGAAGCTCCAGACCTCTCATACACTGAATGGTACGATCCTTCTCTTCCAATGTAATCAGTCCTCGAACATATGATACGTGTGTCATGAATGCCATGTCTGTGTTCACCGCTTCTCCATGCATTAGGGCAGGTAAGACTTTCTGGAAATTGTCACAACAGGAACAAGTTGAAAATATCTTCCCCATATGTTTTGTGGCAATTTGAATTTGCCAACTTTATGCTCCATTTTGGGAGGACAAAAAAATTCAACCCCTTGGGGCCCCATGGGCAAAATCCCATTGCAGCAAAGTACAAAAAAAAACACTTTACAGCTCATTTATAAACAAAAGTGCTAAATAAGGTGCAGCTGGCCACAGCAACAAATCATATCTTTATTTTTATTTCCTAACTGGTAGTATGTGAATCAAAACAAACTGCCAATTGTGTTGGTAAAAGGTATAGAATCTGTTATCCGAAAATCTAAGTACAGGACGACCATCTCCCATTTGATTTAATCAAATCCTTTGTAATAAGGAGACAGTGTCTTGTATTTGAGACAAACTAAGATATAATGAATCCTTATTGGAGGCAAAACAAACCTATTGGGTTTAATTAGTTTAGAAAAAAATTCATTTTTAGTAAACATAGGGGTCTATTTTTTCGAGGTCAAGTCTTGTTTTCTCCAAATCCACTTAAAAAAAAACTTAGAGAAAAAAGTCAAATTTTTAGAGATTTATTATTCCCCAAAGCAGCAAGAAATCCGAATCTAAAAATACTCCAGCTAAAACCAGTCAAATCTTATTTGCCTTCGCGATTTTTAGGTGTTTTTGGATGTTTGAAACTGGTTTTAGCTTGGAACTGAAAAATTTGAGTTATAAACCTATAAACTCGATAAATTCAAGTTTTTTAAGCCTTAAAACTTACATTTTTCGAGTTTTTTTTTCCAATATGATTTTTTCCGAGTTTAATTATTAGTAAATAGCCAAATTCATGGGCGGGAGTTAGGTTGAGTTTGTTTCTGGTAAAATATGAGAAAAAAAAAAACCTAGTTTTAGTAAATAACCCCCTTAACGAATGGAGATCCAAATTATGGAAAGACCCCTTATCTGGAAAACTCCAGGTCCCATGCATTTTGGATAACAGGTCCCATATCTGTACAAAAAAGGCCTTTTATCTTTGAACACTGTAGTATGTAGCAATATTTCTTTTATATTATAAAAGCGATATTTAAGAGAATTCACTAATATATATATATATATATATATATATATATATATATATATATATATATATATATATATATATATATATATAGTCCCAAAGGAGGAACAAACACACAGAAATATCTCCCTGTGTGCTGCTAGCAAATAATGTAACAGTCCATGTCTGTCTATATATCTGTCTGTATGTCTGACTGTCTATCTATCCATGAGACAGATAGACAGGCAATCACTAAGCAAATGAGGTCAAACACTAACACTGCTTTATTAAAAGAACTGAATGACAGGTCTGGATGCCGGAGGAATGCGCATTCTCATTACATACAGAACAGTCAAACAGGTTATTAATTAATGTTTACGTGTACAGTAAATACTATGCCCTGTTTGTCTTTAAATAAACTCATGTCAAAAAGAGGTGATATTTTCCCTAATTTCTTTAAAAAGATTTCAAAAGGCTCACTGCCGGGAGTGATTTTCTGCAGGGATGACAAATAACACTTAACTCAGAATAAGAGTCTCTCTTCCTCGGGGGGTTATGGTTTCAGAAGCAGATTTGGGATAAAAATGAACTGTCATTGTGCAACATATACAGGTATAGGATCTGTTATCCAAAAACCCATTACCCAGAAAGCTCTAAATTATGGGAAGGCTCTCTCCCATAGACTTAAAAATAATTACAATTTTAAAAAATTACTTCCTTTTTCTCTGTAATAATAAAACAGTTCCTTTTACATGATCCCAACTAAGATATAATTAATCCTTTTTGGACAAAACAATCCTATTGCGTTGTTTAAGTAGATGTAAGGTATGAAGATCCAAATTACAGAAAGATCCCTTATCCAGAAAACCCCAGATCCCAAGTGTTATGGGTAACGGGTCTCATACCGCTACATATGTGTACATTACTATATAGGTACTTTACTATATGTGTTTTTCTTTGACACAGGAGGCTAGGGAATTGCCCTCTGCCTAAGGGCTCTTACACATGAGCGTTCTGACCTGCGCTCCCCTGCGTTCCGTTTTTTGGCGTTCAGCCGCAGGGGAGCGCAGGAATAGACGCAAGTCATTATTTGAAATGGGGCTGTACTCACTCAGGCGCGTGTAGGCGCCGAACGCAGGTTCAGACGCAACATGCTGCATTTTTCCTGCGTTCGGCGCCTACACGCGCCTGAGTGAGTACAGCCCCATTTCAAATAATGACTTGCGTCTATTCCTGCGCTCCCCTGCGGCTGAACGCCAAAAAACGGAACGCAGGGGAGCACTTAGGGCTCTTACACATGAGCGTTTTTACCTGCGCCCCCCTGCGTTCCATTTCTCGGCATTCAGCCGCAGGGGAGCGCAGGAATAGACGCATTTCATTTTTTCAAATGGGGCTGTACTCACACAGGCGCATGTAGGCGCTGAACGCAGGAAAAATGCAGCATGTTGCGTCTCAACCTGCGTTTGGCGCCTACATGCGCCTGTGTTAGTACACCCCCATTTGAAAAAATGAAATGCGTCTATTCCTGCGCTCCCCTGCGGCTGAACGCCGAAAAACGGAACGCAGGGGAGCGCAGGTAAAAACGCTCATGAGTAAGAGCCCTAAAACTAACTAAAAATTAATTTTCCGCTTAAATCTCCATATCATGTTTCTTTTGATTAACAAATGAAGAAAGCAAAAGATGAAACACGTACCATCTCAAGTTCTGGGCTGACGACATGTCCATAGTCAACCAGACGATCCAGATCATCCTCCCAGAGATTTGGGGCCAGCTCTTCCAACATCGTTTCAATGGCAATTCTGGTGGTCTGTAGGGCGGGGTCGCCACGGCTTGTAACACCAATCCTGGTTTGGAATTTTGTATCTAACAGGTGTTTCCCATGCAGCTCCAGGAGTTCAAACAACTCCTTATGCTTCATTAACGCCATCTGGGAAATAAAATATATATTAAAGAAGTTTAAATGAGTTTTAAGCCCTAACATATCGTTTTACATAATAAAAATAAATGAAATTGTACAAAAATACAAATTTCCAATGGTTTTAAAGCTATTTGTAAGGTTATTACTATTGGACACTGTATGTATCTGTCCTAGACTATTCTCTGCACTACTGTTTCTGACTATGTGTACCACTAAAACATCAGCTCTACAACCAAGACTCCACTTCCCAAAATGTCTCACATTTTCTGTGATGATTAGATTTGTAAAGAAAAAAAAAATCACAGAAGTGTTTTAGACATTGTGAAAACCGGAAGTGAGCTAACTATTGCAACATTGTTTTAGAGTTACAAGTAGTTGGAACCAACAGTGCTGGGCAAAAGAATTGGTTTTAATAGCAATACCCATTATATGCATTCATGTTTATTAATAAGTTGTTTCTAAATTAAATTTGCTTTTATTACACAAAATTGTATCTTTTTATGTTTAGCATGAAACATAGATGATGTTATAGTAAACAGTGGACTTTTCCACTTTATGTTGCATTTGCTACCCTTTGTAACATTTGTAACATTGTACATTTGTATGAATGCAAAAATGTTGTAATGATACTAATGGGACAATCCTAAATATATAGTCGTGACAATGAAGAACGCATGGAGTAGCATCTATAAGCACCTTTAGAATTTCTCCAAGGCCATTGGAGATCTGCCGGCGTGGAATCGTTTGGATGAAGGACCTGTCCAGGAAGGTGGCGGCTGGAGGAGTGTAGCTTCCTAGCTTATTTTTGCAGTTGCAGAAATTGACCCCATTCTTGGCCCCAACACTTGCATCAACGTAGGAGAGGAGGGTGGTGGGGACTCTAATGTAAGGGGTGCGTCGCCTGTAAAGGGAAGCAGCTAGGCCTACAATATCCAAACACACGCCTCCTCCAATTGCAATGATCGGCTCAGTACGCCTATCGAGAGAAAATTTGTGAACTTCCTCTACTATACTCATCACCAGTTCCATGGATTTGGTTTCTTCAGTGGTTATGAAAGGCAGAATCTTATAATTAACATTGTTGGCCTCAAAGTACTTTCGGACTTTGTAGCCATAAAATTTATCGACAGTTGCGTCTATTACTATTAAACGCTTTTGTGGCTTCTTCTGGTAAGTCTCCAACTCTTGAGGGTCAGACACATGGCCATAGAGAAGCGTAGGGTTGCATGGGTCTAGAAGATTCTGGCTTTCTACAACTTTGTAGCGGAAAACAATGGGAGCCTGTACTGTCCAGGAGATTCCAGAATTGGAGGTTTTTTCCCCACTGAAAAGAAATGAAAAAAAAATTAAGAACATGATATTGATGATATGCCCTTAAAGCATATAGGAAGAATGAATGGCATGAAGCAAAGAACAGAAGCAGAGCTTTCATTAAGTTGGGCAAATAGGGAGACTGTCCTTGGCTCAAAAACATTGGTCCCCAAGGAAAAACATTTGAAGATAGTAGAATTTGATATATGGTAGGGCAAAAGGGCCATGGTTACACTTTTTTAGGGATGCAACGAATCCAGGATTCGGTTCGGGATTCGGCCAGGATTCTGCCTTTTTCAGCAGGATTCGGATTCGGCCGAATCCTTCTGCCCGGCCGAACCGAATCCAAATCCTAATTTGCATATGCAAATTAGGGTCGGGGAGGGAAATCACATGAATTTTTGTCACAAAACAAGGAAGTAAAATGGTTTTCCCCCTTCCAACCACTAATTTGCATATGCAAATTAGGATTCGGTTCGGTATTCGGCCGAATCTTGCGCAAAGGATTCGGGGGTTCGGCCGAATCCAAAATAGTGGATTCGGTGCATCCCTACACTTTTTATCAGTATTGCCCAAGCTCTGATTCTTCAGCTGCCAGTAGGCTGCTAACCACTGAAGAGCTGTCAGAAGATATTAAAAGTCGAGGTTCAACAACAGTTTATGGTCCATGGGTTGTCTAACCTACTCTATAAATTAGGGATGCACCAAATCCACTATTTTGGATTCGGCCGAACCCCCGAATCCTTTGCGAAAAATTCGGCCGAATACCGAACCGAATCCAAATCCTAATTTGCATATGCAAATTAGGGGTTGGAAGGGGAAAACCATTTTACTTCCTTGTTTTGTGACAAAAAGTCATGTGATTTCCCTCCCGATCCTAATTTGCATATGCAAATTAGGATTCGGATTCGGTTAGGCCGGGCAGAAGGATTCGGCCGAATCCGAATCCTGCTGAAAAAGGTCGAATCCTGGCCGAATCCCGAACCGAATCCAGGATTCGGTGCATCCCTACTATAAATAACAGGGCACAAAATAGTGTTTTGTCCGTAGTCCTCACTCTTAGAAAGACCTTGCCTTCCACTGCACGTAACACGCACTCAAGCTATGCAGAGAAACTAACATTTCAGCAATACCAGATCTTTACATAAAGGGGGAAATGTACTAAAAGTAACACAGCTTGCACTATGTCTATAGTAACCCATCCGCAGGTAGTCATGCAGACATCTGGTTGGATTTTATGGGTTACTAGACATGGTGCAAACTTACTCCAATACTGTATAATTAAAACTTGGCAACACACTAAAAGCACAGCCTGCCCCTTCCCCAACAAACTTACATTTTGGCTTGAGAAACCACAATCTGGTCTTCCTCCCAAGTGCATGGAATTTCGTGGCCACTCTCCACCCGGCACCAAGTGTTCTTCACCTGGATCAGCTGGTATTCTTTCTGCTTGCCATGAACGCAGGGCAGCTCACTCATGGAGGTCTCCCGAACAGGGGCCACTGGGTAGATTTCACCGGCTGGCATCTTTGCAGTCTAAGCAGTATCAGTTTCTTTCCAAGGGATACTTGAAAGCTACTTAAAATTTGACTGCACTTAAGATGTATTTATACTAGGCTGGAACAATGAGTAGCCAATCCTTAGTCTGCAGAGGCAGTTCCCTGAGTTCACCTGTCTATTGTATAATGCACGAGGGAGATGGACTGGGCCTTGGGAGGAACAACTCATTGACAAGTTGTGTAAGTTACATCAGAAGAAAAAAGGTCCCACAACTTAATTTACATTTTATGGTTGTATAAGCTATAGGTTATGAAACAATCCCATCATTCTCAGCAGTATTTGCCTGTATTAGGTGCTGGGAGCTATACCACATGCAAATGGTGTTCAGGTCAGAATCAAACTCAGGACCCAAACACTGGCAGACGTCAGCTCTGTAAGTGTGTAGGTGCAAGATGTTGATTTATAGTAACTGCATGGTGGCAAAAAAAACACCTACTGTATATTATAATCAACCACTGATCTGCATTTTAAGATTTTCATCTTTAGTTGGGTGTGAGAGAGAGAGAGAGAGAGAGAGAGAGAGACAGAGACAGAGACAGAGACAGAGACAGAGAGAGGAAAAACTGAATAAAAATTTCAAAAAACCCCCACGCATACACAAAAGACCAACTGCAACACTCCTGAGATACCGCCTTCTTAAATACCACCCACCAACAACATGCGTTCGACTGATCTCTCCTCATTACAGATTATTATTATAAATATAAAATTATTGCAATTTTGAAAGCACCTTTTGTTACCATTTTCTGCTCTCTGGTTCTGACTCTTTAGTAGCAGAGGTCAGTTATCCTTCAGGTCTATGAATCTGCTGGCATCTGCTGTGTTGTTTCAGAAGTCAGTGCCAGCAGTGAAGTGTATAGAAACCATCAGAAAATATACTTTTTGGCAGCAATTACAGATAATGGCGAAACCACTGAAAAAATGCGGAATCTGTGTAGATTGGAAATTATATTTAATTATACATAATAACAGAACCCCTGTGCCACAAGAGAACCGATGTACAAATAAAGCAAAAAATTATTGGATGATTAGAAACAAAATTTGGCATTACATAAGGAGAAGTTCAGTATGGAAACATGTGACTTGGGAGGGGGGAAAAATAGTTCTTATGAAACCTCTTACATCTGATACTTTTTTCTTTAAGGCATTAATACAAATGATAGTTTACAATAAGTTAAACATGTTTGGGGAGGCAGGAGGAGACCTGTTACATATATTTTTTTGGGCAGGGCTCTCCCCTACTTGTGTAACCATCACAGTTACATAAAATTAAAAAAAAAAAGAAGAAAATTAATATTCATGGACACTCCTAACTCATGGAACCTGGGATACTCATTGGTCTGGGACAGGACCCAGCCCAACCCTCCTTGCCTCGGGGAACAACTGGAAAGCCTGTCTCACATGCACTGCCTGTCACGTAGGTGAATCAGGGTGAAGGTGCAAGGAGTCGCGTTGTACTATAGATCAACGTCACCGTCGCAATTCCGGTATGTTAGGGGAGCACTCTGTGTTAATAAGGGTTTCAGGCAGTTTATAATACAGTTACAGGACCTGTTATCCAGAATGCTCAGGACCTGGGGATCGTTCCATAATTTGGATCTTCAAGTCTACTAGAATATCATGTAAACATTAAATAAACCCAATAGGCTTGTTTAGCTTCCTATAAAAATGAATAATATCTTAGTTGGGATCAAGTACAAGCTACTGTTTTATTATCATAAACATAATTTTTTTCAAAAAAATTTGAGTTTATGGGAGACGGACTTTCTGTAAATCGGAGCTTGTAAAATTTTCCGGATAACCGATCCCACACATGTTTTCAGTCAGGAATACGAATTCATCAATACGTATTTATTGCCATTCTTTGTCAGTGAAGTGATGATGCGATTCATTGCTGCTTTGTTATACCAAAGGGTAAAGAGAACAGTTATTGTCGTGGCTGAAGTTGCCTGTGTCTTAGAGGTGAAGAGGCTAAACCCCGTGTTATGATTAGACATTTTGTATAGTAGGAGCTTAAAAAAAAGAGACTTTGCATCACTAAGTTGTGCTTAGAGCATAACCTGATTCAATAGAAGGCTATACCTGTTTAATGTTGAGAGTTCTAGTTATGCTCATGGATATGATGCAACACATAATAATGTAGCATCATGTACCTTAACTGTGTCGCTGCTTCTTTGTATGCCTTTTAAAGCACTTTTAGCTATTACAAACTACATATATCCTCATTCTTGGTGAGTTTCCATATGCAAAATAGCCCTGACTTTGAGTATTTTCCATTAACAAACAGAGCTGGAAATGGTGCTTTTCTGCCCCCCAAAACATTAAAGTATAATTAAGGGAGAATATGGAATTGGCATTGTTGGGCAATGGTTGAGAACTGTTGGCAGAAAATACACCCTGTTTAATATAATAAAGGGGGGGGCTTTGTTACTACTACTTCCCATAAATACATACCTCCCAACTGTCCCTTTCTCAGAGGGACAGTCCCGCTTTTGACAGCTCAACCCGCAGTCCCTCATTTGTACTGGAAAGTCCCTATTTTCTCTGCACTGAACAGCCAGAAAAAGAAACAAAGTTTCTAACTTAATTGGCTTTTAGCAGAGAGCCCAGAACAGCTAACAGGTGCAAATAAGATACTTTGTAACAATTTTGAGACACAAAAAAACAGTTTAGATAAGGAGAATTCTTTTCAAACTTTCATAACCTGCCAAATTTTGTAAAATGAACATGGTAATTAGGGGTGTGGCCACAGAAAGAGCGTGGTCAAAAATTTTTGCTGCGCTACGTGCAAAAAAATTGGTTGTCCCTCTTTTTACTTCCAAAATGTTGGGAGGTATGTAAATACTATTTGGCCTTTGATACAGTTTTGGCCTTGAGAGCTCTAAGAATCTGTCTTACTTCTTATAGTAATTAAGCACAGGTGTGTATCTGTCGCTCAAAAGCTAATACATCCCAGGGGGTTTGAAATTTGACTCCAAAGAAAACCTGAAATTTTACATGGCACATGGGAGGGGGGAACAAAATCCCAAAAAGTGGCATAAAGAAATGTTGCAGAGTCTGCAATTTTAAACTGTTTCTTGCATCTCATTTGCTGTTTGCTTTACATTATATCAGCCAAAAATTAAAACCCTAGTCACTAACTACCTATACAGTAGATCCCGTGATCGCGTGGGGGAGGGGGGGGCAGACTGCTACATCATAGTACCCCTTTCTGACCTGTATTTTACCTTTAAAATAGTGTTGCAGTGCTGGCCCAGGAGGTGTGGCGCAAGTGGGTCGGGAGGGGTGGGCTAGGGGAGGAGGACCATTAGTGCCGGGCCCCCTCAGTAGATTTTTTGGCGGAGGGGTCCCCACGCTACCAAGTTATGCCACTGACCCTAGTGTAGAACTGGTGGGTAGTGTTGCCACCTTTTCTGAAAAAAAAAATACCGGCCTTCCTATATATTTAACATTTTTCCCTATTAATAACATTGGGATCAACCATCATTTTTAGCGGCCAGGCCAACTGGCAACCCTACTGGTGGGTAGAACTCTTTTATTGGCCAGTGTGAGCTACAAAAAGTCACTGCTTTTAGCTGTAGGTTAATGATTGGAGTTGCGTTTTAGGGCCAAGGCCAACTGCTGGGCCGTAGGTTGCTGGATTAGAAAGGCAGTGCACCTGTGAATAATATAAGGATTAAAAAAATATGCACCTGAATCTCTACCTGCTTCACTGAATTGCATAGCAAAATATATCATTTATTTTAGTAAGCGATCTGAGATAACATCCCCTACTGTGCAGGAAGCCCCACTGAGGTAACTCCTATTCAGGGCCGGAACTAGGGGTAGGTAGAAGAGGCTTGTGTCGAGGGTGCAAATAGGGTTGCCACCTGGCCGGTATTTTACAAGCCTGGCCGGTAAAAATGATGGTTGATCCCAATGTTATTAATAGGGAAAAAAGATGAATATATAGGCAGGCCGGTATTTTTTTCCAGAAAAGGTGGCAACCCTAGGTGCGAAGAAGTGGGGACGCAAAGCATGTACCTCTCTTGGCAGGTTTGGACTTTAAAAACCCGCCACTAGATTTTAAAAACAGCCCAACCTGGAACCCTGCCCCCCCCAGTTCATTGTTACCTCGGGTGCACGTTCACGCCCTCACCAGGCCCTCTGGGCCTGCTCCTGTTATAGAAGCTAGAGCAGTTTTGTGCTCCACTGAGGAGGAGGAACAGTGTGGGAGGTCTGAACTGGGAATCAAAATAGGCCCTGGCATTTCAATTACACAGAGGCCTAAACGGCCCCCCAGCAGCCCACTAAATAGTGCCTCTTTATGGCATCTTCCAGCAGCTCCTCTGGCATTTGCCAGAATCCACAGATTTCCTGTCTGGGCCTGAATGTAGGGTTAGTAACACAGAGCTGTAAACTTTTTTTGCTCACTTCGGGAACATTTTCCCTACTCGGAAGTGACGCAGGCGGAAGTGACATCATACGCAGACCTTTCCTGAAGCCAAAAATTCTGTGTTTGCATGTGCACATCACTCCCGCTGACGTGACGGAAATGTTCTGCGCATGCGCATATAGTATTTCCGCCATAAGGGAGAGGGAACCCAAAATCTGGTAACTCCTGAGAAAATGGAGGGGGGGGGGGGGGTTTGACATGTCGGGTAACCCTTAGGCAACACCTGCAAGTTGGAAATGAAGATTTCACTGAAGAGCTTTTTTAGTGAAACAGTAAAGACGTTTATTCAAGATGCATTAAAGCACTACATGTTTCAGACCTCTGGGGTCCTTCTTCTGGTGCAGTTACAACACACTGAGTGAATGGGGCCTTTTAAAGCCCACAAACCCATCCCACAACCATCATGTGATCAAACAATTGTATACTAGCTCCATCTTCAGGCCAAGTATATAAATTACAATTTCAATTAGAACATGGATACTACCAATTAGGTCTATCCTAAAAACTGACCTTCAGAACACATTTAGTTTAAACAGTGTAACAATGTAAATAAAGTATCTCCTAACATCTGGTTGTTAGTAGTTCACAGTTTATCAGTCCATTTGTATTGATTTGACCAGATGGTAGTAAAGTCTGCAACAAATGTAACAATTAGTGGATCATATTTTAAGATGCAACAATAAACTTATAAAAAACACTTAAGGCTCCAAGCTTCATTCATTCCTTTTGGCTCTATTGCAGTGTCGGACTGGCCCGGCGGGACACCGGGAAAATACCCGGTGGGCCCCGACCCTCATGGGCCCCCGCCGGGCCAGAACCCCTCTCTAAATATTTATATTTAAAAAAAAAAAAAAAATTATCGGCGCTGAGCAGCGCCGCCTGCGCATGCGCGCCAAGCGGCGCTGTTGCGCATGCGCACCGAGCGGCTTCCTTGCTCGTCCCCGGCGCGTCACAGTGGGAGGACGGGTGGCCGGAGGGGGGCCCTCGGCAACAGTCCCGGTGGGCCCCGGTCCCCCCAGTCCGACCCTGCTCTATTGTGTTTAGTAGTTCAATCCATTTGGCTTCCTGTTGCAAAAGCATAGTTTTCCTGTCGCCCCCTCTACTGGGCATATTAACCTTCTGTAGCACCATCCATTTCAAACTTGTCGGACTGTGTCTTTCATTAAAAAAATGTCTGCCAACTGGTGTGTGCGTTTTACTATTGTTAGGGTCAAAAGAGGTTATTGATCTTTTGTGTTCCTCTATCCTGACTTTGACTGCCCGTGTCGTTTGCCCTACATATAGTTTGCCACATGGGCATTTCAGGGCATAAATAACGTAGTCAGAATTACATGTGTGGTATTGTTTGATAGGGACTTTATTTCCTTGGTATGGATGTGTAATATAATCTCCTTTAATTATAGAATTACATTTCCCGCAATTTAGACACGGGAAGGTCCCATTTTTTGGTTTACACAAGTACCTGGTTTTATTGTTATGGTCAGGTGTGTTCACTTCTGCCCTTACTAAAGAATTGGCAATATTTTTACCTCTCTTATATGAGAATATGGGACAATCTTTGAACAGTTTTCCAAAGGTATGGTCCTGTCCTAACAAGGACCAATGTTTTTTGATAATGTATTAAATTTTTCTACTTAAAGGGCCATATTCTGTAACAAATGGGATCCTGTTTTTGGTGTTTCTCTCTTTTGTGTTCAGCAAAAGGCTCTCATGTGGCTGTAAAAGGACCTCATCCCTTGTTTTAGTTAGAGTGTTTCTGTCATAGCCACGATATACAAATTTTTTTATAAGGGTATTGGATGCTTCCAAGTATTTAGTGTCGTCAGAGGAAATTCTTCTTACCTGTAAAAATTGTCCCTTGGGTATACCTCTCATTGTATTTGGGGTGTGGAAGCTATCATGTAGTAGGATGTTATTTCTTTCGAGTGGTTTACTGTAAAGTTCAGTGGTTAATTCCCCTTTCTCAATATTAATCTTAACATCAAGATAATGAATGCTCTTGGGACTGTGTTCAGCTGTGAATTTAATAGTATGGTGCTGTGTGTTTTTAAAGGATAGGAAGGATTCCAGTTCCTCTATGGTTGAGTCCCAAATTAAGAAGATGTCGTCCACAAATCGAAAGTAACAGGCAATTTTGTTACTGTATAGGGGATTCTGGAGTCGCGTGTCTTCTATATAGGTCATACCTTCCTCATGTGGAATAGAAGTGTATAGGGACTGGACAGCAATACTACATAAAATGCTATCAGGCTTCACTTTACCCAAATTTGACAATCTTGTTAGAAAAGCAGTGGTATCTTTTAGACATTGTGGTATTTTTTGTACTGCCTCCTGCAAAAATGTATCAACATATTGTGATAGTGGTTGTAACACCGAGCCCATTCCTGAAACAATTGGTCGTCCAGGTGGCTCAACCAGTTTTTTATGTACCTTAGGTAACAGATATAGGAGTGGAGTTCTGGGGTGTGGTGTACTTAGAATTTTTTTTGTATTTTCTGTGATGATCTCACAATCACAGGCATAAGATATTGTATCATCCACAGTTTTTCAGATCTCCCATGTGGGGTCATGATCAATACATTCATAGTGGCCTGGGGTCGTAAGTTGTCTCATTGCTTCCTTAATGTAATCTTCCTTGTTAAAGATTACAATACTACCCCCTTTGTCGGCCTTTTTGATAACAATGTTATCATTTTTTTGTAAAGACTTTAGTGCCTCTTTTTCTTTTTTAGTAATATTGTAAACAGGTTTTAAGTTGCAAAAGTTTTGTACACCCCATAACTCTGAAACCTCATGTAAAATCACATTCTGGAAAGTTTCTAATGATTGGCAGGTAATATCAGGCGTAAAATCACTTTTAACCTTCAATAAATCACTTTTATGTAAATTACGTTCAGCAGGTTCACATTTTTTATCAAGGAAATGCATTTTTAATTTCAATCTTCGAATAAATTTATGAAAGTCTACTTTCCATTGGAAATTGTCAGTGGAGTGTGTGGGGATAAAACCTAAACCTTTGTTTAGGACCCCTATTTCTGCTGCAGTCAGTATATGGCTGGATAAGTTAATGATTAAGTCAGTGGACTTACACATATCGTTGGATCTTTCTCCTTCAGTTACGGTCTGTAGAATTGGCGCCTCACTGATGTGCGTTGGGATCGCCTCTGTACTGTGTTGTAATCCTCATAGCTGTCCCTTCGTCCTCCTGCGTCTCTTTCTGTGCCGAAAATCCGCTGTTTGCCTCTCTGGCCCCTCTTCCGGCCAGCGTCTAAAAAACGCCTCGAGGTACTCCGATCACTGCTTGTGTCACGATCCGATCCTGTTGACACACGATCGTCCGTGTCACTGGCGGTGTTGCGGTATTGCGGAAAGGCTTGGTGACGTAGAGGTGGGGATTCCCTCTGTTGGCTACCTGCAAGTTGTAGAGCCCAGAGTGGAAAGGTAACCAGGGATGCATTCATTATATTCATTTATAGAATAGAAATCAAAGATCTATCTACTCCTTTACCTGTCAGTATTTACAAATAAAACATTTTGGGCCATGCCCTGGCCAGACATGCCCTGATCTGACTAAACCCTGAGGGTTGCCAGGTCTAATTTTCAAAACCAGCCAAATCAGCTACAAAACAAGCCCAAAACTAGCACTTCAAAAGTAGCCCAAAAAATTGCACACTATGCGCAGTGAATAAAAGTCTTAAAAAATAAATGAATACATGTGAAAATACATCTTTTTAAAAATTTTACATGATGCAAAATGGGACAGATTTGCCCGTCACCAGGGGTGTAACTACAGAGGGGGGCCCGGGAGGTATAGACCTTATTACATGTGCAAATTTCAATAATTATTGGTAAAACAGGTCAACCTATAGACAATTGGGTGGCCAGCAAATTTTTGACTCAAAATTTTTGAAATTGAGGAAAGTCACTGGAAAATGCGAGAATGCGACAGGAGACTGGGGTACAGAGCCCAAAATCTGGTAACTCCCGACATCTACACAACTCATTCCCATTGCATGATGGGTATTGTAGTCTTACATTGAACTTGACAGTTGGCAAATTATTAAACAAAAACTATATTACCCAACATGCATTGGGAGACGCAGGCTTCCCACATTAGGGCAAGAAAAAACTTTGGATGGTTTCCAAAGTACAAACCAGCCCAAATCCGTACCTTGGCTTGTTTGCACTTTCAAAACCCGCCTGAGCTTTAAATTAGTAGCCCAATTTGGCTGGAAAACCGCCAACCTGGCAGCCCTACCCTGAGCACATCCCAGTAAGCCCCTCCCCATTGGGGCTCTGCACTTTGTGTCTTTCCCGCCTAAACTGGGAGACTGCTGTGGTAAGACTGCTGTGCAAAGGTTCTGTCTGTACAGGACATTGCAGTTTTACCTGTGCAGTTGGTTGCTATGGTGATCAGTCATTTTGTGTGAGGAAAGTAGTTACATTGTGGTAATTTGGCAGATGTACAGAGGTGTGGCAAGGCCTGTTTGTATTTTAAAGAAGGCGATCAAAGATTTTTTAGTCACCAGGGGCTGCCAAATTGGCAGCCCTCATTGTTTTTAACTCCAGAACTGGAAACATTTGTGGAACGTTTCAGCAGAATATGTTTTAATTAAATGAATGTCATTTAATTGGTACTCATTGGCTAAAACGTTTGAGTTTTAGGTACAAGAATGGATCTTCTTGCTGAGTATCTTGAAAAAATCACCGATTTATGTAGCGGCAGCCGGAATGAATTTCCTGAAGAGCTGAGAATTTGCCTGGAAACAGCATCTAATATTGTAACGGACCTGAGAGCAAAGAATGAATGTGCCGGTGCATCATGCAGGTAATCTCATACCCCCCCAACTGTCCCCCTGCATTTCACTGCCAAAAGTGCAGAGATGGCCTCCTTAATGTCCTGCTCTCCTGCTGGCCCCCTCTCAGAGCTTGTCACAGACTCACACCCCTAAAGCCGCAATTGCTTGGAAGCAAAGTGTGGGACAGGGGCTTTCGTTACGTCAGAAACGCATGGGGATGATCATGTGACAGGAAATGCTTGGGGCCATGTTATTTTGGAGTTGTGGCTCCAAAGTGTGGTTAACATTTTTAGGAATTTGGAAGGGCATAACATCCAGATTATAATTGGATAGTGGTTTCAGTGACCAGATGACCACACTCCTTTTGTTTGACCTCAAATTAGCCATTATGGGACCCTTTAGCCCAGTTGCGTAACTTGGCAACAGGGGCGGCTAGACCACAGGGTGTTGTATTGCACTACCCTCTTCCCAGCACCTCTCCTACCTTAAGGTGGTAATACACACACAGATATTATAAAGAAAAGAAATTTTCGTATGATATTTGGTGTGTGTATGGCGGAAGACAAGCCTACTGATATCTGCAAAAGACTTGCCTATCAGACGGCTCATTGATCAGCCAAGGCGAAGAATTTTGATTGGGTGCTTTGAAGGTGCCCGAACATCGACCAGAGTTTACTGCTGAATCACCAGATAGAGGCAGAATGTTATTGTTTCTACCTGTTTATCTGATGATTCAGCTCTAAACATTTGCAATCAGAACAAACAATCTTTCCTGTAACCAATGGTCACAGGAAAGATCGTAAGTGTTACGTGTGTGGCCACCTTTAAACTTCTGCAAAAAGTAGAGGCGCACCACAAGTAGGTAACGATCGGGAGGGGGCGGGAAGGAGAGACTGTTCGCACCTGCTCTCTAAAGATTTTTTTGCGGGGGTATCTTCAAGGTACGCTGCTGCTTCAGCCATTCAGCAACAAAAGAGATAAATTGACTCAAATGGTGCCAACAATATATTGTATAACTAAATGTATATAAGTGTAAATGATTGTTTTTTGTTTTTTTAGAAATACCACAAAACAAGATACCCAGAATGGACAATGTACAGGTATGTGTAAATACATTTTGAAAAATATTTTTATTTGTGTTGGATAACGAAAATTTGTGCTTCTTTCTGGTATTCACATGTCTTGTGCTACACACATAGCACTGCATTAAAACCAAAACTCTTTCAGGGATGCTGGTCATTTAAATAGAAGAAAAGGGGGTTGGTGGTGAGTGCCGAATTCAAAATAAGGTATGCCCAATTCCTTAATGGTTGCTCTGTGCTGCAACTACTTAGTGGAATCCAAAATTGAAAAAGGAAAAATGAACTCCAGCAGTAATTACTGCAAATAAACTTTTATTCCGAGTGGTGGCAACACGACATGTTTCGGGTGCAATACCCTTTATAAAGTGATTGATTCACTTGATAAAGGGTATTGTACCCAAAACATGTTGTGTTGCTGCCACTCCGAATAAAAGTTTATTTGCAGTAATTACTACTAGAGTTCCTTTTCTTTCTTCAATTTTGGATGCTGGGCATTTAGATTAGCACAGTAAGTTATATATATACAGGTATGGGTCCTGTTATCCAGAATGCTCGGTACCTGGAGTTTTGCGGATAACGGATCTTTATTTGGATCTCTGTACCTTAAAGGTGGCCATAGACGAAAAGAT
Source organism: Xenopus laevis (assembly GCF_017654675.1). Classification (NCBI taxonomy): domain Eukaryota; kingdom Metazoa; phylum Chordata; class Amphibia; order Anura; family Pipidae; genus Xenopus; species Xenopus laevis. Next base: position 142,576,930 of record NC_054377.1, on the reverse strand, counting down.
CCTATCGTACGAATCGAGGATTCGGACGATTTTCGGACCGTGTTTGGAGAGTGCCGACATTTTTCGTCCAGGCGGAGATCAGGTCCAGACGATCGAACAGGTTTGATTTTGTCCCGACCAATCCCGACAGTTCGGCCATAGGGCTGAACGTTCAGATTACCCCCGATATAGCCATTTGCGTCTATGGCCACCTTTAGTCTACTAGAAAATCATGTAAACATTAAATAAACCCACTAGGCTGGTTTGACTTCCAATAAGGATTAATTATATCTTAGTTTGGATCAAGTACAAGCTACTGTTTTATTATTACAGAGAAAAAGGAAATTGTTTTTTTTTTTGTTTTTTTTAAAAAAATTGGATTATTTGGATAAAATGGAGATGGGAGAAGGCCTTTTGGTAATATGGATCTTTCTGGATAATGGGTTTCAGGATAATGGATCCCCTACCTGTATATATATACTTTGCCGTACTGGGTTTTGAGATTTAGTTCTCCAAAAACAAAACCCCATCCATGAATTAAGTCCTATAAAGGCCAATGCTCCAATTGTATTTAATTAATTAATTGATTAATTAATTAATTAATTAACCTTGATTTACTTGACATGGATAAGTTATGCAGGCCTTTATAGAGAGTTGATCATTCATAACATACCACGGGGGACCAGCAGAAGACTTTCAAAGCACAAGCCCCTGCAAACTCTAGGCAATTACCACAAAGACTAGTGTAGAGTCAATTCCAACCATTTTTCCACTTGCTGGAAGCTGCACCGGTGATAAAATGCTGGAAATCTTCCTGTGTCCCATAGTCCTAAAAGTTCTACTGTTTTTCTGGACCCATCTGCGCATTTAATTGACTTACTGTTATGCCTCTAGGTATTGATGCTTATAAGATGCTTGCACATCTGACTAGAACTAAAAACATCCTTTCACTGGGCAGCTGCTTCACTTCCATAGCCCTTACCATGGCAAAAGTTATACCCCAGGATGGAAAGATAATTCTGTGCTTAGACAGTCCCTCAACCCAGAAATGCCAAGACCATTCAACCCAGGCCGGGAAGATATAAAGAAAGGTTGGAGTGACCTGCGACATTTTGAAGGTAAATTACAGATTGGTACCCCTACACAACAAATGCAATTATGCCATTTTGTGTTCTAGTTGTGACTTGTGAGGCAATGTAGCTCAATTTTCTTCAGATTATCTGACTTTTGCTATAGATCGCCTCAAGAATGGTTTGGATAGCTTTTTAACAAGTATAGGTAGTGATGCACTGAATCCACTATTTTCGGATTCCCGCCGAACCTTGGATCCTTCATTAAAGATTCAACCAAACCAAATCGAAATCTTTATTTACATATAGAAAGCAGGGCGAGGCAGGATGAAGAAGTAACATATTTTTACTTCCTTACTTGCGTGACGAAAAGTCTTGTCATTTTAAGGATTTTAAAGGAAAAGGAAAGGCTAAAACTGAGTAAGCTTGATCAGAAAGGTCTATATAAATACACCAGTAACCCCTCAAAGTAATGTTGCTCTGAGTCCTCTGTCAAAAGAAACACAACATTTCTTTCCTTCTATTGTGTACTCATGGGCTTCTGTATCAGACTTCCTGCTTTCAGCATAAACCTCCAGGGCTAGGGCTTGAGCATGCTCAGTTTGCTACTCTCTCCCTCCCTCCTCCCCTCCCTGCTGTAATCTGAGCCCAGAGCTATGAGTGAGCAGGGAAATGCAGGCAGGAAGTGATGTCACACCAAGTGAATATGGCAGTTTCTATCCTAAACAAACAGAGAGAGTTTCTAGAGCTGTTACTCAGGTATTGTAAAGCATTCTACAGAATAAATATAGTGTTATAGCTTGTACTATTTCGGCTAACTATTGACAATAAACTTCTTCGGTACCTTTCCTTCTCCTTTAATTCGGTACGGCCAGGCACATGGTTTTCCTTCTGAAAAAGACTGAATCTTGGCCGAATACCAAACTGAATCCTGGATTTGGTGCATCCCTAAATACAGCATTATTGGAAATAGCTCTTAGTACAAGTTAATCCAGGGACTGGTCCGATTGCCAACTTGGAGTCAGGAAAGACACCTTTCAAAAATAAGTGAATATATGTAATGAATGTATATTGGAAACTAGAGATTTGGAGATTGGAAATCGGAGAGGTGGAGCACCACTCCAAGGGACAGCCCACTTGCCTTTGAAAATGGAAACATTCCCCTTGAAGCTGTGTTATTTACACTCATTTAGCAGGATTGTGGGGCACATGTTAGATTGAACATCATTGCAGAAGTCGTTCTTGGGAGTTACTGTTTGTGATTATCACAGGGATGGATATTTCTGTAAGCGTCATCTGTTATTTATTCCTTGAGCTGCACATTCTATTATCTGTAATGTGCCATTGCACCCTGGCTTACTTCACCTGCTGCCACATTGCTAGCTAAACTGACACTTACACCCCACACGTTACTGCCTGACATGAAAGAGAAAGGCACACAGTCAGCGCCTTATCTACCCATCATTGCATGACACTTAACCTGTTTGTAAATACAGGTATGGGACCTGTTATGCAGAAAGCTCTGGACCTGGGGTTTTCCAGATAAGGGATCTTTCCGTAATTTGGATCACCAAAAAAATAAAAGTGTTTTAAAGTAATAATATAATGTACTGTTGCATGCACTGATAAAATTGATCTGTTTGCTTCAGAAATTCTACTATAGTTCATATAAACAAGCTGCTGTGTAGCAATGACGGAAATTGAAAAAAGTCTATAAGGCACAGGTTAAATAGTGGATAACAGATAACACCATTATGTTCTACAGAGCTTATCTGATGTGTAACCTGAGCCTTTTCTCCTTTGAATGGCTGCCCCCATTGCTGCACAGCAGCTTATTTATATAAACAAAAGTAGCGTTTCTGAAACAAACACACCAGTTTTACCAGTGCAGGGCAACACTGTTTTATATTTTTATTACTCTAAAACACTTTCATTTTTTGATGTTACTGTTCCTTTAAGTCAACTAAACAATCATGTTCACATTAAATAAACTCACTAGGATTGTTTTGCCTCCAGTAAGGATTAATTCTATCACAGTAGGGATCAAGTACAAGCTACTGTTTTATTATAACAGAAAAAAAAATAAATGACTAAATAATTAAATTTAAAATTTGTAATTATTCGATTAAAATAGAGTCTATAGGAGATGGCCTTCCCATAATTTGGAGCTCTGTGGATAACAGAGTTCCGTATAATAGATCTTATATGTGATATATGTGATATAAAAAATCATACAGAATCAATCTAATTGGCTGCAAGTTCTTTAGCCCTAATGCTTCTATTGGCCACAAATTGATTAGTGCTGTGAATATGTCAATGAATCTGATTGGTAGGTTTTTCTAACCTCTGAAACTGGTTCTAAAGCTGATCCACTTGTTTGGCCAGGTGGCTCTTCCAAACATTTACCCCTCAGGCTAAACTGATGAAATCTCACTGGGGATGGGTACTTAGCCCTTAGCTGTGGTCCAAATTCATGGCTGGAGAATTTTGTTCCTGGACTGGTTCATTTCTGAATGAGTGCAAATCAGAAGTTCTTCAGGAAGTAGATAATTTCGAACCTGTTCACTTTCCAATTATATGGGTGCCTTAGTGATCTGTTCTACAAGTTGGCATCTCTCTATGAATCTTCTAATGCCCTGGTTGGACCCTTGTTCTTTTTAGCCCTACAATTTACAGTAGGTGCTCACAACAATACAGGGGTTTTACACAGTAACTTGACTAACCCCTTTGCTGAAAAGTTGCATTCTTTAAATATCTGCTCTAGAAAACCACGGCACAACTCAGGGTTAAGCTAAGGTTATATAGAATCAAATGGACTCCTAAGACCTGAAGGCACAATTGAGCAGCTTGTGGCCTTTAATAAGCCTTTTGTCTGCAATTTAATAAGGCCAGCTGTGATTATCCAGTACCTTAATGCAGATAACCACTGCAGATTAGAAGTGGATTTCTGATTATCTATTGGGAATTGTATAATGTGCAGATGATTAGACATGTGGGAAATCTGTTGGATGACTGTTATGATGGAGAGTTCCCTTTCTGACTACTGTCTTATGAAGTTCTGGTCATATAGTCAACAGGACAGTATCTTCATGTCTCAAATCTTAAACCTGGACAGTACAGGCCCTGCTCAGATCAACTGGCACCTGCCCAGACATTGATAAGTTTAAAGGTGGCCATACACGGGCTGATAAAAGCTGACCACAGACAGAGTCGGCAGCATATTAGTGTGTGTTGCCCTCCAATGAGCTTCCCCGATCGATATGTAGCCGAGAGTCGGAATGCGGACCTCATCTGTTCGTTGATGTGGTCCCACGATCCGACTGCCTGTATTCCTTACATTATGATCTGATCGTTGGGCCCTAGGGTCCACGATTGGATCAGGCCAATCAGCCAACCTCAAGGAGAGAAATCACCAAATAAGATCTCTATGTGTATGGCCACCTTTAGGGAACAGTTAAGCTAGGGCTAGACGGAGCCTAAATCAGCCTCTCACCGCTAGCAGTATCCTCTTCTTGTTTCGCCTTCCGTCTGTTTCTGCGCAAACAAATTTCTCCAGCAAAAAAACACAAGCCTTTGCATTTAGCACGGAAATCCACTGATTGTTTATATAAACAAGCTGCTGTGTAGCCATGGAGCTAATTCAAGCACAGGATACACAGTAGATAACAGATAAGTACTACTATAGTTTATATAAACAAGCTGCTGTGTAGCCATGGAGGCACTCATTCAAGCACAGGATACACAATAGATAACAGTACTACTATAGTTGATATAAACAAGCTGATGTGTAGCCATGTGGCAGCCATTCAAGCACAGGATACACAGTAGATAACAGATAAGAACTACTATAGTTTATATAAACAAGCTGCTGTTTAGCCATGGGGGCAGCCATTCAAGCACAGGATGCACAGTAGATAACACTACTACTATAGTTTATATAAACAAGCTGCTGTGTAGCCATGAGGCAGCCATTCAAGCACAGGATACACAGTAGTTAACAGATAAATACTATTATAGTTTATATAAACAAGTTGCTGGGTAGCCATGGGGCAGCAATTCAAGCACAGGATACACAGTAGATAACAGATAAGTACTACTATAATTTATATAAATAAGCTGCTGTGAAGCCATGGGGGCAGCCATTCAACCACAGGATACACAGTAGATAACAGATAAGTACTACTATAGTTTATATAAACAAGCTGCTGTGTAGCCATGGAGCAGCAATTCAAGCACAGGATACACAGTAGATAACAGATAAGTACTACTATAGCTTATATAAACAAGCTGCTGTATTGCCATGAGGCAGCCATTCAAGCACAGGATACGCAGTAGATAACAGATAAGAACTACTATAGTTCATATAAACAAGCTGCTGTTTAGCCATGGGGGCAGCTATTCAAGCACAGGATGCACAGTAGTTAACAGATAAGTACTACTATAGTTTATATAAACAAGCTGCTGTATAGCCATGAGGCAGCCATTCAAGCACAGGATACGCAGTAGATAACAGATAAGAACTACTATAGTTTATATAAACAAGCTGCTGTTTAGCCATGGGCAGCGCCGATTCGTACCTTAGTGCCGCCTGAGGCGGCTCCTGCAATGCCGCCCCCCCCTCGCCGACTTACCTGTTGGGAGGGGAGGCAGGAACACTAATGCGGAGAGCGCAATTGCGCTCTCTCGCATTCGTAAAGCCGAATTTCCTGTTTAAAAAACGGAAATTCGGCTCTTAAAGGTGCAGGAGCGGCTTTTTGCCGCCCCTGGAAACCGCTCCGGCGTTTCCGCCTGAGGCGAGCGTCTCAGCTCGCCTCATTGGCGGCGCGCCCCTGGCCATGGGGGCAGCCATTCAAGCACAGGATGCACAGTAGATAACACTACTACTATAGTTTATATAAACAAGCTGCTGTGTAGCCATGAGGCAGCCATTCAAGAACACGATACACAGTAGTTAACAGATAAGTACTACTATAGTTTATATAAACAAGTTGCTGGGTAGCCATTGGGGAAGCCATTCAAGCACAGGATACATAGTAGATAACAGATAAGTACTACTATAATTTATATAAATAAGCTGCTGTATAGCCATGAGGCAGCCATTCAAGCACAGGATACGCAGTAGATAACAGATAAGAACTACTATAGTTTATATAAACAAGCTGCTGTTTAGCCATGGGGGCAGGCATTCAAGCACAGGATACACAATAGATAACAGTACTACTATAGTTGATATAAACAAGCTGATGTGTAGCCATGTGGCAGCCATTCAAGCACAGGATACACAGTAGATAACAGATAAGAACTACTATAGTTTATATAAACAAGCTGCTGTTTAGCCATGGGGGCAGCCATTCAAGCACAGGATGCACAGTAGATAACACTACTACTATAGTTTATATAAACAAGCTGCTGTGTAGCCATGGGGGCAGGCATTCAAGCACAGGATACACAGCAGATAACAGATAAGTACTACTATAGTTTATATAAAAAAGTTGCTGGGTAGCCATGGGGCAGACATTCAAGCACAGGATACACAGTAGATAACAGATAAGTACTACTATAGTTTATATAAACAAGTTGCTGTGTAGCCATGGGGGCAGCCATTCAAGCACAGGATGCACAGTACATAACAGATAAGTACTACTATAGTTTATATAAACAAGCTGCTGTGTAGCCATGGGGACAGCCATTTAGTTTGTTAAAAGCAGAAAAAGGCACAGGTTACATAATAGATAACAGAAAAGTTATGTAGAATCCCATTGTATTCTACCGAGCTTATCTGTTATGTTAGTAAGTAAAGTAGAAGAGCAAGTAATCCAAGGCATTGTGGGAGTACTCCAGTTCAAATATGGGGAGGCACATTTATCAAGGTTCGAATTTCAAATTCATATGAGTTTTTTTAAATTCTCTTAAATTCGATTGAATTTAAAATTCAACTTGGGGAAATTTATTTAAAAAATTGAATTTTTAATACAACTCAAAAACTCGATTTGAATTCAATATATATATTGAATATATTGAATATATGATTTGAGTTTTTACTTAGAAAAAAACTTGAATGTCAGGAAGGCTACAAACATCTACAAATTGATCCTTGGACCTCTCCCATTGATTTATACAGTAATTCGGCAGGTTTTAGGTGGCGAATATTCAAATGCGAATTCTTAAAGGGCCAGAGTATGATAAATCTCGAAAATCGAATTCCAATTTTTTTTTTAAAAAAATGTGAATCGAGTTTCGATAATTTCCTAGCGGAATTTGACAGTTTTGACCATAAAAAAAAAATTCGAAAATTCGAATTCAAATTTTCAGTTCGACCCTTAATAAATTTGCCCCTAAATGTAGGGTCAGCATCTTTTCGAGAATCTGTTACTAGGCATTATTAGAGAGGTTGGGGCAGTGACATCATAGGGTTGGGCGCTGGTAATAAAAAAAATAGTTTGAGGTGGGTTTGTGTTGGGTGCAGATTGGGAGCGGGCGGGTTAGGGCCGAGTGCAGGTCAACAACAAAAAGTCACTACTGGTGATCATTGCGCATTCTCTGGTCACATCAGTAGTTCATGTTTGAACTGGAAATGGTTTATTGTGAATACAATTCACAAATATTTACCCTTTAAATTGGAGGATTGTTCTCTGCCTTGCTCTTACTTCAAGTGCACTGTATTATTCCCCCCCCCCATCTAAATAAATGAAAGAGAGAGAGAGAGAGAGAGAGAGAGAGAGGTTTCAGCCCCTGCACAATTGCCTGTACTGAATTGCTACTTGTGAAGTCTGCCAAGGGAAACCACCTTGACAAAGTCAAGGACTCTGAATTTAATGTTAAACTGGGTGAATAAATTATGCATGAAATTGTGTCGAAGTCTCTCGTGTGCAGAATTGCTCCTTTTTGATATGAAAGGTTAATTCAGAAAAGAGTCCAAAATAGCAGGAAATGATGGGGATAAGTGGAGAGTATTCACTGTTGTGAGCTCTTATTACCAGAAATTGTATTTCTTCTCAGTCTTCCCTTGGGATGTAGCTGTACTAGAGAACACAGGCTGCGCTCATAAGGGGGGTAGAAGAAAGGAACAAATGCTAGAGACTAAGGAGACTTCAGGTTGGCAGACTAACACAACACAAAAGGTCAGAAATTGCTTAAGCCATTGATAAATTGCATTGCCCTAACAAAAATATCTGTACAGTCAGACACGGAGTTCATGCCAAGGGAGACAGCTGCTTTTATCTCTGCCCATAAGCCCGCTGATATGGAAAGCATGGTGCAATTATGTCTCACTTTCTGCGGAAACAAGAACTTTTTGGGGGAGATGTTCAGCCTTTCTTCATTCTGCCCAGTTACAACCTCCCAGCCCCAAGCCCTCTGTATAAATCAGAAAGACTACTGAAAATATGGGGAGGTCGACATCTCTGGTTTTGGCTTTTGAGATCACTTACCTTACAGAAAGCAGAGGGCAAATGGCATGGTTGGCACCCTAAATTCAGAACCGATGCCAAGCACCCTGGTCTTGGCTCTTGCTTCTGCCTGTAGCAGCCGCCTTTGGCCTCGGGGGGAGCCCTCAGCTACTCAGATGCCGCCAGGTCTTATTAGGAGAGGTGCAAGGCGAGGGGTTCTGAACAAGCAAAGGGGCACAACGGTAAAGCAAAGTCTTTGGGCAGAAGGTCGCGGTACAAGGCGTAGACAGAATCGTAGTCAGATCATGCCGGGTCGGGGCAGGCAGAGTACAAACGAAGTCAGGCAGGCAAGGATCAAAACCAGGCGATCAATCAGAAGGGATTAAGAATAAGCGAAGTCAGATATCAGGCAAGGGTCAGGATACAGAGGTCAGAATCGTCAATAAACCAGGCAAGGGCCACAACTGGAATCAGATCAGATACACAGATTAGCACAATACTCAGAAGCTCCAGGAACAAATCCTGATCACCAGCCCAATTGCGCCTTATATAGCGTTTGAATTTTGCCCAATAAGCGCTGGTGACATCACGCCAGCCCGACTGCGACCTAGAAATTAAACAGAGGCACACCGTGTGCACCTGCCGTCCCCCCACTAGACCACCAGGTAAAGTTGTTACAGCAAAGTGCAAAAATCTCAATCTGCACAATGTGTTCAACTCTTCTTGCATTGCTGCAGATCTCCACTTCTGTTTGGAGCAGAGAAAACTATTTTGCCCCATGAATACAGTGCTAGCTGAGTCAGCATTTTATTGGTGAGGGGTGGAAGTGAGAGACATGCAGGTTCCCTGTATACGCCCCTAACATGCATGTCATTCAGATTTTGACTAAGATTCGACCTGCAATTAACCCGACCCAGCGAAGCTCCTCTATTTAACTCATCCCATCTCTGAAATCACGATGGGTGTGGGCAGGAACAGGCCTATAAATAGTGGCCGATGGAGGTGGAAGCCAAGAAGAGGAAGGTCATGGGCAAGGAGGACGGAAGGTGAGAGCTTAGCCCAAACCCACCCGCAAATCGTGTTCAAAAGTCGGCCGAAACTGGTACCTAAGGTTTCGGGCTTGCCTGCACACCACTACTACTGTCTATGGCAAGGGTTCCCCACTCCTTAGCTTTTAAAATGTAAAAATGAGTTGTAGAGAAATATCAGCATGAAAGAAGTTCTGGGGGTGCCAAATAAGGGCTGTGATTGGCTATTTGGTAGCCCTTATGTGGACTGGTAGCCTACAGGAGACTCTTGTTTTTATGCAACTAAAACTTGCCTCCAAGCCAGAAATTTAAAAACAAGCACCTGCTTTAAGGTCACTGGGAGCAACATCCAAGGATTTGGAGAGCAACCCGGCCAGCCCCATAGCCTCCTCTGCAGCCCGTATGGCAGGATCACCACCTCACTGCTGGTATGCGCTTGGAGGCGCGCAAACAAGTGAAACTAGCTGGATTGCAGACCAGACTGGGGTAGACAGCAGTCAAAGGTACGTGCCTGGCAACCCCTTTTTGGTGCCCTAGGCACGTGCCTACCCTGCCTACCCCTAGTTCTGGCCCGGAGCAACATGTTGTAGGTTGGGGATCACTGGTCTAAGGTTTTTTAGAGCAGCCCCTCTGGCATTTGTCAGAATCCCCAGATTTACAGCTAGGACCATTACAAAGGACCATACAAGTAAGCTGAGCACCTGTCAGTGGTTAAATCCCTGTTCAAGCTAAATATATTCACCTGAAGCCTCTGCTTTACCAATATGGCTGATCGCTGATGTTTCTCTTGAAAAGGGATGCACCGAATCCACTATTTTGGATTCAGCTGAACCCCTGAATCCTTCACGCAGGATTCGGCCGAATACCGAACCGAATCCTAATTTGCATATGCAAATTAGGGGTAGGAAGGGGAAAACATTTTTTACTTCCTTGTTTTGTGACAAAAAGTCACGTGATTTCCCTCTCCGCCCCTAATTTGCATATGCAAATTAGGATTTGTATTTGGTTCGTCCGGACAGAATGATTCGGCCGAATCCGAACCCTGCTGAAAAAGGCCGAATCCTGGCCGAATCCTGAACCGAATCCTGGAATTGGGTGCATCCCTTCTCTTGAAGTCAGCAGACAAGCCAAGGAAACAATGGGTTACACCTGTCAGAGGAAATTAGGGAGGTCCATGCGCCATCCTGTCACATATTTCATGTTTGTTTTGTGGGGTAAATTTTAAAAAATAGGAATGCGTATTTATAAAGTACCAACATTATGGAGCATTGTACAAAAAATGGGAGTATGCAAAAAGGCTTCAATAAGCAGAACTTACAAACGAATAGGTCACGAAGTAGCAGGGGTGAGTATCGCTGTAAACTCTGAACCAAGAGAAAGTTTTAGTGATTATATTGCAGTTCTCGTCAATATTCGCAGATAACTGTATGTATTACTTCAAAGAAAAGAATGAAAACTATACATATTACAGTTTTAAGCAAATAATAAAGGTTATTGGCGTGAATATGAATGGAAATCGGTGTGTGTCTCTAAAAGCAGAATTTCAAGTGTATGAATGATAAATAGTGAACAATGAAAATATCACTTTGTTGCCAACTTCTTAAAGGTTTTAAAGATTTAAAATTAGCCAGAAATGTGATAAAAAGATGTCAAAGGCAGCAGAAAAAGAATACATTTATCTTGAATTCAGCGCTTTTATATGAAAGGGATATAACTTAATTTATGGAGATGATAAAACAGCATTGATTTCATCATTTAAGAGGTAGAAAGTTGTGCTTTGCTCACCTTGAGTAGCGCAGACTCTCCAGCTGGTTATGGGGTCACGTAAAGATTTTCAGTTTGCTTTTTGCGTGTAAAGAGCATATTTCAGCAAAGTTCTCTGCCTGTGTATAATGTATTCATATATATTTATATGGAGGAAATCATAAAAAACATGGACTTTTTAAGATATAAGGATAAGCTTACCACTTTCCATAAGGGGTTATTGTGCTCATGCTCCAAACCCTCAGCAAGGAAGGAAATACGTAAAAAAAACTAGAAAATAGAGCTGGCACCCCAAAAATTTTGATGAATTAAGTAGAATCCATGAGTCTCAAAAAATGGGTAAAGTAGTACAAAAATCTTTATTTACATCTTGTATAAAAAATAATAGCCTGACGCGTTCCTAAAACTTTTTGTACTACTTTACCCATATTTTGAGACTCCTGGATTGTACTTAATTCATCAATATTTTTGGGGTGTCGGAATGGTGCCAGTTCTATTTTCTAGGTTTTTGTATATATTTATATGGAGGCAGCTTTGCAGAGGTGTCAAAAGCACCACAAATTTTTTTGATTTTATAATAGGGCTGTAAAAGGGCCAACTTTATACAGTATTCGACAGAGAAGTCCAGGGACCAAAAGGACATGTGCCGTACTTGCTTGCTTCTTCTTGAACCCTCCCCTGCTCCAATTGAAGCTGCATGATGAGAAAGTACTGATGGAGGAGGGAAGGAGGGCAGAGGAGAGGTTGCACCTGCATTGGGGGGCCTGTGGGGCTGGTGGGGGGTGCATACCTCCCAACTATCCTGTTTTCTGCAGGACAGTCTCGATTTTGATAACTCAACCCGCAGTCTGGGATTGTTACCGAAATGTCCCTACTTTCTCTTTGACCTCCTGCACTGAACAGCCAGAAAAAGATACAAAGTTTTTGAAACTTAACTAAATAAGAGGCCCAGAATACGCAAAAAGTGCACTTTGCTACTTTTTTAACAATTTAAGATAAGCAAAGAAACAATTGTAACAATTAAAAATAAGCAGTGATCTTGGGGAAACTGTTTAAAGAGCAATTCAGCACATTAGCAAAACAGTAATAACAAAAAATGTGTTAAAACTTTCATAACCTGCCAAATTTTGTAAAATGAAAATGGTAATAAGGTGGTGTGGCCACAAGAATGGGCATGGTCAAAAACGTTCTGCCACCTTTCTAACAGCAATCTTTGAGGTATGGGGCGGGCCCTTGATGTGGCAACCTGACTGATATCCATAATACATGAACGTTGGATGTGATCGGTGAACATTGCTTGGGATCGGTGGACCACCATACATGTACTGAAAACTGTATGAAATTTTTTTGGAATTTATTTGTACATGTACAGGCAGCAGTGAGCTACCAGTTACCAGGGGCAGCAAAGAGTCGCCTCCTGGTGCCATATTTCCATTTTTTAACACAGAAATTTGGCTCAGCTATAGCTATAGCGCTCATTGCACTAGAAGCTAACGTTTTATGTGCCATGTAATGTGCCAGTAGTGCTGACTATCTTACGCCGGTTGGAAGGGCAAGTTTGGGAGGTGTTAGATAGATGAAAATAAAAACTCCACTCCTTAAATGTTGCCTTATTTTTAGAATTGATTCTAATAAAGTCAGAATTAAAGATATAAAAGAGTGTTTCACTGTTATTTGTCAGGTATGGTCCCGATTAGAACTCGGGACTGTCTTGAAAAATACCTGCATTAATCCACTGGGGGCTTTGTGAGTTGGCGTGGGTCTATTATCTGGATGGTCATATGTTATCTTTCCCTGCTGCGCTCTCTCCTCCGCCTCGCTTGTTAACTTCAAGCGTTACTTGTTAATTTATCAATTAAAGAACTTCAGCGTAATTAAAAAAGTAAGGTAGAAATGATGTACATTATGTTTTGTGCTTCTGTACCAGCCCAAGGCAACCATAGCCCTTTAGCAGTAAAGATCTGTGTCTCCAAAGATGCCCCAGTAGCTCCCCATCTTCTTTTCTGCTGATTCACTGCACATGCTCTGTGCTGCTGTCACTTACTGAGCTTAGGGACCCACTCACAATATACAGTACACATAGAATAGAAATGTCACAATATAAGGCTGATTAGTAATTAATACAGATAATTACTACATGGCAGCACAGAAACCAGTGCAATTAGCATCAGAATTTAATAATCAGCAAACCTGTAGCATCAGCTTATATTACAGCCAGGGAAGCTCATTTTCTGCTGGATAATTAGTGACGAGCCCTAAGGGTAAGGCCACACTAAGCGATAGCGCGGCGATTTGACTCGCCGCGACTATTCGCCGCGACTTTTAATCCTCAATCGCTGGTGAAACTTTGGCGCTGGCGTCTATGGGGAATCGCTGCGTAAAAACACACGCGGCGATCTTTTTTCTATTGTCGCTCGAAATCGCCTCGCTAGGCGATTTCGAGCGACAATAGAAAAAAGATCGCCGCGTGTGTTTTTACGCTGGCGATTTTGCGCGATTTCCCATAGACGCCAGCGCCAAAGTTTCGCCAGCGATTGAGGATTAAAAGTCGCGGCGAATAGTCGCGGCGAGTCAAATCGCCGCGCTATCGCTTAGTGTGGCCTTACCCTAAGCTTAGCTTCTCAACAGCCAATCAGAGCCCACTGAGCATGTGAGTGTCACAGACACTTTCCAAGATGGTGACCCCCTGTGACAAGTTTGAAGTCCTGGATCATTGCTGCTATTGACAAGCTCAAACTTTAGCCTCGTGCAATAAGTTCAGAATATAAAATATGGCATTTTTAGCCATATTTATTTTTAGGGTTTAATTCTCAGCCAGGCATGAATTGGGCGGGACCTCCCAAGGGCCCCATACACAGGGCAATAAGCTGCTGACCTTGAAGTGGTCAGGTGTGCAGCTTTTATTGACCTGTGTATTGGCAGTTTAACTCTACAATTTAATTGTTGAAGTAAAGCGACAAGAAACTGCAAGTTACATTGGTCAATCACTGACACTGACCATATGTCGTACGTATAAAAAACAGACCCAGAATGGGTTTTCAATAATATATTTTGCGTCTGGTGGAAGGGTCAGCTTGGGGGCTGTTGATGGAAACTGCTGGATGAAAATATTTAATTTATGAGTCAAACTCTACTTTTGGATTGGGAAATGTGGATGTAATCAACCTAATTCTCTTCACAGTCCATACCAGGATCTCTGCTTTGCTGTTCCTCTTTTAATGCTGGAATGCTGTCCCTCTTTATTAGGTGGCAGTTAGGGAGCAAAGGTATTTTGGCATCAGGAATCTTCTTGTGGCTAATCATTGGCAGGAAGCGATATATTATCCCACTGTTACTATAGGCACCATCTCTCCCTACTATACCTGCTATCCCACAGTCACACTCCCTTCCCAGAGACTATTATCCCACTGTTACTATAGACACCATCTCTCCCTACTATACCTGCTATCCCACAGTCACACTCCCTTCCCAGAGACTATTATCCACTGTTACTATAGACATCATCTCTCCCTACTATACCTGCTATCCCACAGTCACACTCCCTTCCCAGAGACTATTATCCACTGTTACTATAGGCACCATCTCTCCCTACTATACCTGCTATCCCACAGTCACACTCCCTTCCCAGAGACTATTATCCACTGTTACTATAGACACCATCTCTCCCTACTATACCTGCTATCCCACAGTCACACTCTCTTCCCAGAGACTATTATCCCACTGTTACTATAGGCACCATCTCTCCCTACTATACCTGCTATCCCACAGTCACCCTCCCTTCCCAGAGACTATTATCCCACTGTTACTATAGGCACCATCTCTCCCTACTATACCTGCTATCCCACAGTCACCCTCCCTTCCCAGAGACTATTATCCACTGTTACTATAGACACCATCTCTCCCTACTATACCTGCTATCCCACAGTCACACTCTCTTCCCAGAGACTATTATCCACTGTTACTATAGACACCATCTCTCCCTACTATACCTGCTATCCCACAGTCACACTCCCTTCCCAGAGACTATTATCCACTGTTACTATAGACACCATCTCTCCCTACTATACCTGCTATCCCACAGTCACACTCCCTTCCCAGAGACTATTATCCACTGTTACTATAGACACCATCTCTCCGTACTATACTATTTATTTATTTATTTATATATTTATTTATACCCTGGACCCCAGGAGATTTGGGCTTGTTTCATATATATATATATATATATATATATATATATATATATATATATATATATATATATATATATATATATATATATATATATATATATATATATATATATTTATATATGAAACAAGCCCAAATCTCCTGGGGTCCAGGGTAATTGTCCTCACTTGTAACCTTTACCATTTAAATAGTTCTTAACCGAGGTTTTTTTTTAATTTCTCCTCATTTCAAACATTATATGTTATTGCTCATGTAAATCATAGATATAGTGCAGTTGCATGTATACCAATAAAACATGTTTAAAAATACAAAACAGTTTTCTGCTAAATTATTATTATTATTTAATGCTTTACCCTGAAAGGGAAAACGAATGCACTCGCATTAAACGAGGATGCCGAATCTCCCCTCCTGATTAGTCATCTGTGCCAAACGTCTCACTAAAACCGTCCAAGCGGTGCCAGCAGGGTGAGGGCGTAGAGCTAATGAATCAGTTGTATTGAAATGGAAGCGTTCTTACTATCAGTGGATATTAAATGGCGGTGTCACATTCTCTAATGCCATTAGTTACAAACCTTTTATATGAGTGATCATTCTTCCCATTAGCGCTCTCTTGGGTGTTAAAATTGTCTTCTGTTCTGTTGATCATGATTTGTCAGTGGGAATCATTCTAGGGACGGGTGACAGGACGGGAGAAGTGCAAAGCCGCACACTTTGGAAATTCGCATTCCATTTTCTTAATGCTAATACCTTTTTTCTCTCTCTCTTCTTCTGTTTTTGACCCAGATAAAACTGATGATTTTATGGCTAATTTAAGCTCCCCATGGTCTGCCTGGTGAATATGTATGTTGCTGCATTAGACATTTATTCTAACATAAAATTAGCTTTTAGCTTTGCTCGGAGAGACCTGCATTCTGCCTGACCTCAGTCAAATTGCCTTGAAGATACTTTGTGGATTTACAGAAGGTTGAAATGTGCCCCCCTTTTCCTCCCCAACACTACGACGGGCAGAAATGCAAGTGTAGAGAGGGCAGTCTGGATAATCGGCAGCATTTAATGGTATCCTTGTTAATTTAATAATTATCAGGTTTTATTTTCAGTCTCTATGCAGCCTCGAGCATCCATCCTGGGCAGCACATTTCCTGCTTAAATGATTAGGAGGTGAATGGTACTCATACCTACCAAGGGCATTTGTGATCAACCATGGCCCTAATGCACTTACCTAGAGAATAGGTGAGCTTTTCTAGAAGGGATATATATATATATATATATATATATATATATATATATATATATATATATATATATATATATATATATATATATATATATATATATATATATATATATATATATATATAGTCAATTCTTAGCAGCCACACTCTAATCCAGACTCGATTCGGGTGCAGGGTCAAAAGATTTACATATGAAATTGTTGAAAAGACCCTCACTCCATTTGTGAAAAAAAATCAAATTTTCTTTATTGTGTACATATGTCCGACGTTTCGGACGCTGTATATATGTACGCAATAAAGAAAATTTTATTTTTTTCATATATATATATATATATATATATATATATATATATATATATATATAAAACAAACGAGGGAAAGTTGTGCTCACCACTAATTTTTAAAACCTTTAGGCGGGGGTGCAATGAGGCTGTGACCACAAAATACATATAGACAAATACAAGAGTCCTCTGCACTCTTGTATGTATAAATACATTATTGTTGGTAGTAAAAGATGAGCCTGCTGTTATATATGCAGTACCATTTCTTACCAGCAGGAGGCAGCAGCTTCATTACAATCTGTGCAGCAGGCAAAACAGCCTATTTTGGAAATGCAATCAGTTTTAAGCAATGTCTACAAATTGCAATCTCCTTTTATTCAGTGACAATTTCACCATTATTCATTGAATTTGAACTCGACTGTAGAGCTTATTGTGTACACTACACATTTACATAGATGCACAATACATTTATTTACTTGATTTTTTCAGTGCACACCATAAATCTGGCCCTAGCCTAAAAAATAAAGTTCTCTATTGCTTTTGAAGTAAGGAAAGCGGTATGTACATCATAATGCCATTGTAGAGGCTCCCCTCTCGAACCACTCCACCCACACTCCCCAACATAGTCCTGTACCTGCGGATAAAATGCAGAATAAATGGTTGCTTGACTTCCAGCAGCGGCTGTCCAGGACCATGCAAAGTTGAAGCTCATCTGCTGCTGATTTCAGAGAGCCTTTATATTGTCACAGAACCCCTCCTCTGTGATTTCTAATATCCTTATCATTTACAGTTACATAGTTACATAGTTAAATTGGGTTGAAAAAAGACAAAGTTCATCAAGTTCAACCCCTCCAAATAAAAACCCAGCATCCATACATACACCCCTCCCTACTTTTAATTAAATTCTATATACCCATACCTATACTAACTATAGAGTTTAGTATCACAATAGCCTTTGATATTATGTCTGTCCAAGAAATCATCCAAGTCCCTCTTATAGTCATTAACTGAATCAGCATCACAACATCACCCGGCAGTGCATTCCCCAACCTCACTGTCCTGACTGTGAAGAACCCCCTACGTTGCTTCAAATGAAAGTTCTTTTCTTCTAGTCTAAAGGGGAGGCCTCTGGTACGGTGATCCACTTTATGGGTAAAAAGGTCCCCTGCTATTTGTCTATAATGTCCTCTAATGTACTTGTAAAGTGTAATCATGTCCCCTCGCAAGCGCCTTTTTTCCAGAGAAAACAACCCCAACCTTGACAGTCTCCCCTCATAATTTAAGTCTTCCCTCCCTCTAACCAGTTTAGTTGCACTTAGTCTCTGCACTCTCTCCAGCTCATTTATATCCCTCTTAAGGACTGGAGTCCAAAACTGCACTGCATACTCCAGATGTAGGGGGTACATTATCCCTTATAATACATGAGTGATACTCAGAGTTCCCTGTATAACTCAGCCTGCAGCCTTGTGCCTTTATATGGTCACAGAACAACCCCTCAGTGACTTCTAATATCCTTATCATTTACAGTAGGGGGTACATTATCCCTTATAATACACGAGTGATACTCATTTCCCTGTATAACTCAGCCTGCAGCCTTGTGCCTTTATATGGTCACAGAACAACCCCTCAGTGACTTCTAATATCCTTATCATTTACAGTAGGGGGTACATTATCCCTTATAATACATGAGTGATACTCAGAGTTCCCTGTATAACTCAGCCTGCAGCCTTGTGTCTTTATATGGTCACAGAACCCCTCAGTGACTTCTAATATCCTTATCATTTACAGTAGGGGGTACATTATCCCTTATAATACATGAGTGATACTCAGAGTTCCCTGTATAACTCAGCCTGCAGCCTTGTGTCTTTATATGGTCAGAGAACTTCTAACATATTTATCATTTACAGTAGAAAAAAATAGAAATAAAAACCAATATATAATGATCAACAATGGGTTTTTATTTCCCAGCTATAGGAACTGAAGGCCAATTGTGACTGTTGATCATAAATAGCCATTGTGCCCACATGTGTAAGCCAGCTCTATAACAAATGCAACGCTGGGGCCGTGTAATTTTCTGTCTTTTTACGCTTGAAATAAGAATGTGTTTTGCTACAAGGACAGATATCTAAATTTGTGTTGAATAAATGTGTGCACCTTGTCAGTAATTCTCTCCGGTTCTGCTTGGGATGTCTCCGAGGCGTCTATATTATCGCTCGTCTCTTTCCCCTTTTCACACTTAATCCGCTACATCTGTATTCCGTGTCTGTTTGTTGTCTTGCAGGAGTTGTCCGCTTCAGGCGAGCAATTTGACATGGTGTTTATCGATGCCACCGAGCGCAGTCATATAAACTATTACAACCTGATTATGAGCAGCAATATGCTAAAAATGAACGGTGTGATCTGCGTGCAAAACGCTTTTGTGAAAGAGCATCATTCCCGGGAAATCATGGCTGATGAGGAGGGATCTGCTGCGGCCAGGAAAGTGACAGATGCAATTAATTCCGACCCATCTTTGGAGCAGGTGGGTGCTGTCAGGGTGGGGGGCAGAGGCACAATGGGGTGGGTAAAAGGAATCAAGATATAATGAATAAGGAGTTGTTATTATTATGCTTTATTTATATAGCGTCAACATATTCTGCGGCACTTTACAGGGATTATACATTATTCCCATCAGTACCTGCCCCAGTGGAGCTTACATCACATTCACACACACTAGGGACAGTTTTATCAGGAGCCTGTATGATTATGGAGTGGGAGAAAACAGGAGAACCCAGAGAAAATCCACAATGAAAAGGGCAAAACATACAGCTAGATAGTGCCCAGGCGGGAATTGAACCCAGTGTTGCAACAAAGCATTTATAGCTATATACCCATCACCAGGGCCTGGTGTTAGGAAAAATTGAATTCTTTATCTTGGCATTTGAGCCATATGGTTCTCCAAATACCACTGTGTCATTCTGTGTCATAATGGATCATAATCACTATGAACTGGGATTCAAAATAGGCCCTGGCATTTAAAGTACCCAGAGGCCCACCAGAGGCCCAAACAGCCCCCCATCAGCTCACTAAATAGTAACTGCCTATGGCATGTTATACAGTAGCAGCCCCCCTGGCATTTGCTTTAATCCACATATTGCCAGTCCGGGCCAGTATATCATTCCTGTTTCCAATGATGTGACATTCTCTGCCGTGTTAGCTGTCCATCTGTATATATGCAAGACCCCAAGGACTAATACTGCCCCTCAGTGTTGGACTGGGACACCAGGGGCCCACCCAAAAACCTTAGACCAGGGGCCCACCAAGAAAATTTAGACCAGGGGCCCACTCTCAATACTATTATTCTTCCTCTCCTCACTCAACATCTATTCTTCTAGTCTCTTTTAGGTATACATACTATAATCTATTATTCCATCTATTTAGCCTATCTGTTCTCATAGAAACAGCGAATGACCATGAAATGGGCCTAATGTTTAGCAGCACAAGGGCCCACTGACACCTGGGCCCACCGGGAGTTTTCCTGGTATCCCGGTGGGCCAGTCCGACACTGCTGCCCCTGGCAAACTGTAAGGATAATGGTACATTGGGTTATTTTGATGGTGACTTCCCAACAGTAGAGTACAGATGTGGTCAGTTTTCGTGTCTGCCTGAAACTGCTTCTAATATCATTGAATGTGAAGCACTTTATTGGACACACAAGCATCAGTGATTGCTCAATACAAAACAGCAAATAGGAGCACAGAAATCAGCATTTAAAAGCACTCACCACATATATCAGGTGGTCCAGTTGCCCCGGCCCCAGATCCTCAGCTTGGGGAGCAGATAAACCAATAGCAGAAAATAAGGGGTGTCCAGGCACTCAAAAAACTCCATAGTGTCACCAAAAATAGTGTAAAAAATATATTATTTATAGTAGCTTAATTTAAAAGGTCATGTCTCCATTATCTCTGTGAATTTTGTGCCACCCAGAGCACTTAGTCGTGGGGGTCCGGGGCCCACAGGGGCTTCCATCTCAGGGGCCCCTTGCCCCAGCCAGCTTCCATTGGAAGAGAACAATCTGTATATCTGTCACTGCTTCTAATACCTTTGAATGTAAAGGGCTTTATTGGACATAGAGGTGTTGGTGACGGCTCACACTCAAACATTTTGGTTCTAACATCTGCTTTTCACTGCTCCATCTACATTCAAAGTATTTGGAAGTGACAAGTGGGTAGGGGCGTGCTTTTATCCGGTAGATGGTGTTAGCTGAAAAAACATTTTGTGTGTTACTTTAAATGTGTCCCCAGAGTAGCTATTAATTCCCTATGCCCAGTGACACAGCAAGAGGATATTGGGCTTCAACAAGCTTCACCCCTCGGCCTTCAGCCAACAGTGTATTTGGAAAGCTGCACCTCAGTCACAACCACATTGGGTCCTCTACACTAGGTGCCATTCAAGTTATTATGGCCTGATAATCTGTCTCGTCGCATGTTTGTGGGCTGGGTTATATTAAAATGATGAAGTCTAGGACACCCTTCTGGAGACAAGAACCATAAAAATGTCTTAAATGACCACATCCGATGGAGCCTCCATTTGGATAGCCAAGTTTTAAACCCCAGCAACTCCCCGGTTTGCTGTACAGGTATGGGATCCATTATCCAGAAACCCATTATCTAGAAAGCTCCAAATTACACGAAAGTCATCTCCCATAGACTCTAGATTTTTAAATAATGATTTCCATTTTCTCTGTAATAATAAAACAGAACCTTGTACTTGATCCCAACTAAGATATAATTAATCCTTATTGGAAGCAAAATCAGCCTGTTGGCTTTATTTAAAGGGATACTGTCATGGGAAAAAACATTTTTTTCAAAATGAATCAGTTAATAGTGTTGCTCCAGCAGAATTTTGCACTGAAATCCATTTCTCAAAAGAGCAAACAGATTTTTTTTATAGTCAATTTTGAAATCTGACATGGGGCTAGACATATTGTCAATTTCCCAGCTGCCCCAAGTCATGTGACTTGTGCTCTGATAAACTTCAATCACTCTTTACTGCTGTACTGCAAGTTGGAGTGATATCACCCCCTCCCTTTTCCCCTCCAGCAGCCAAACAAAAGAACAATGGGAAGGTAACCAGATAACACAAGATAACAGCTGCCTGGTAGATCTAAGAACAATACTCAATAACAAAAACCCATGTCCCACTGAGACACATTCAATTACATTGAGAAGGAAAAACAGCAGCCTGCCAGAAAGCATTTCTCTCCTAAAGTGCAGGCACAAGTCACATGACCAGGGGTAGCTGGGAAATTGACAAAATGTCTAGCCCCATGTCAGATTTCAAAATTGAATAAAAAAAAATCTATTTGCTCTCTGCAAATGGATTTCAGTGCAGAATTCTGCTGGAGCAACACTATTAACTGATGCGTTTTGAAAAAAACATGTTTTCCGATGACAGGATCCCTTTAATGTTTACACGATTTTCTAGTAGATTTAAGGTATAAAAATCCAAGCTACAGAAAGATCCGTTAACCGGAAAACCCCAGGTCCCACCATAAGCCACAATACCACATCAAGGTAAACCCCATACGGTGGCCCCTAACTTGTTTACCTGTAATCAAAAGATAAAAGGTCATATACCTCTCTGCTTAACAGCATTACTTGGAGTAAAAATCTCCTGAAGCTTGCTTTCAATCTGTGGACTAGATCTGCCTCCGCCACCTGCATATGCGGCTTTTAAAAGAGAGACTGCCCAAACCAATGCCCATTTTTAAACAAAATGTGATAATGAAGAGACTATAATAAAGGCAAAGTAAAGCTGTATATATAGGTGCACTCTTGTGTGTATATGTGTGTGAGTATAGGCATAAGTACAGGTGAGGGTATAGATGTGAACAGAAAATGAAAAAGGAAGAGCTAAATAGCCAAGTAATGCTGTTAAGCAGAGAAGTATATGACCTTTTATATTTTGATTACAGGTAAACAAGTTAGGGACCACCGTATGGGGTTTACCTTGACGTAGTATGGTGGCTTATCAACTTTATGATCATAACTTTGTAACAAAAAACCCTGTTTTTCTTTTTTAAATACATGCACTTGCATATTCATTGAATTATTTAGACAGGGGATTATTGTCCCTAAATAAGTTTTTATATGGCCTTAGGAGTGCACCCACAACCTCCCCATTCTTGTACTTGCTCAGAAAATATCCATGGTGAAATTGGATATATTTAATAAATACATTCTGCTTTCTGGGCGCTGCGGCCAGTTGCCTTTAAATATTCCAAGTTGGAGAAAGTCAGATTAAAAGTGTGAATATTTAAAGAAAAAAAAGCAATACTATTTGATCAAAAGGAAAATCTCCCCTTTAACTACTAGAACGTCAGTAAGGGAACAAACGCCTGCACATTTGAATGAGAATTTACATGCAGTCGTACATGGGATTCATAAAAGGAACCATTTGCCTGGGGGGGAATAAAAACACTAATTGGATTGTGTGCATCTGTATCCGTCAACTTGACATTTTGATAATCGCAAGCTCCTTCTATTTATTATATTGCTGATTTGCTGAAGAAGACCATGGAATGAAACTATAATCTGCCCCAGAACAAGCAGCTCATACAGTATGAAATACAAAATAACTGATTTTACATGAATGGGATTTTTTTTTCCTACAAGCAATTTCATGGAAATTCAAGCAATGCAGCCTGTGGCTTAAAGTAAGAGACCGTAATCGCAATATATGTACAAGGAATCTCCTTTACTCTTGGGGGAGACCGTACACTGGTCAATATATATGAGAAAAAGAGCTGCATGGTCCCATATATTCTAATTGACCATGCACAGATGGTAAGATAGCACTGACCATAGGGTTTCCATAGGTGCCTCGATTTTTGGGCAGTGGAGTTGAAAATCATCTTAACTGCCAGACCCAGGCCTTGATTTGTGGAAAGGCCAACAAGTCCGAGGCCTAGGGCAGCAGGATTTAAGGGGGCGGCATGCTACCGAACCACACCCACAAAACACTGGGGATGCGCTGGGGAGAAAATATATATTTTTAATTTCCCGTGAACCAATCCCCATTGCTCCGGTTCAGATGATTTGCACGAATAAAAGGGGAGGGGATGGGGGCAATGAACAGAAGTGGGCCTAGGGGCGCCCACTATGTAAATCGGGTCCTGGCCACCTGAATTGAGGTTGAAACAGTTGGAAGAGTGGAGGCTGTATGGTCTTCCAATGATTTTTTTTAGTGCGAAGAGTGGAGGCTGTATAATAACTCAAAAGCACCGTAGCAGGCTGCCATAGACACTGGACCCATTGGCCAAAATTGTTTAAAAATTCCAATTTTATTCAAAACGTTGCAGTAAAAACATTGTGCGAACACGAATATGTTGCAGGCAGGGGGAAAGCATGGCTGTATAGCCTTCCCATTATTTTTTTTAGTGTGAAGAGTGGAGGTTGTATGGAGGTTGTATGGCCTTCCAAGGATTTTTTTTAGTGAGAAGAGTGGATGCTGTTTGGCCTTCCAATATTTTCTTTTTTAGTGCGGAGAGTGGAGGCTGTATGGCCTTCCAATGATTTTTTTTAGTGCGAAGAGTGGAGGCTGTATGGCTTTCCAAGGATTTTTTTTAGTGAGAAGAGTGGATGCTGTTTGGCCTTCCAATATTTTCTTTTTTAGTGCGGAGAGTAGAGGCTGTATGGCTTTCCGAGGATTTTTTAAAGCTTACCAGCCAGTATAATGGTCCACAGACTTCTTTCATAATTTTAATAGCATCTGCCCTAAAGAAAAAGGTCTAATGGGCAAAAAACCCTCCACATAGAATAAAGCTGGATGATATTGCTGTTCCTTCTAAGGGAGGGGGCATTGTGTACGGCTTTCCTCTGAATGGACTCCTGGCAGCCATATTTAGTACAATGGTGCACCAGGAGGTAAGAGAAGCATGTCTTTACTCAGACAAAGGCTTTATCTATCATTCAGTATGTATTCACCAATACTGTAGATGCTAATTGGTCATTGGTTCCTCTAGGTAACTGCACCACCACCATAAACCTATACCATGTTATTCATAAGTGACTTGTTTAGGGGCACAAAGAATGACTTCAGCAAACATTCACCTCTTGACTTTTAATATGTTTGATCATCAGAAAGCATTGATTAATCACTATGGGTAGACGTGGTTACAAGGTAATCAACTGGGTGAGATTATAAAATATAGGGAAGTATTGGGAAGAGCTTGGGTTGAGAAATGAGCCGGTCAAGGTCAGAACAATAGGAAACCCTTTGGTAAAGGCAAGTAGAGACTGTGTGATAACTATATGGGCAGGGCTCCCTGAAATACTAAATGATGGGGTTTTCTTTGCATTTATATAGGTTACACTACCCATAGATGGTTCCATCATTGTTGCAAGAAGAAGATTTGTTCCTCCATCAGTAGATGTCAAGGTAAGGTACATTTACATATTGCTTCTCTTAAGTCTCAAGCAGTTTTATAACTACTCGTGTCCTGATCTTTACCCATCTTCTCTTCTTCTAATGTTCTCTAATGAACTGGATTTTATTGATTAACATAAAAACTCACCAAGTTCAGTTTATGTTTACCTGAGACAGGATGCCAATGTGAGCGACGATGTGTTCTGGGGCTTTAAAGGTCTTCGATTAGATGGAAAGGTGGCCTACGTGACCGGTGGGGATCAGGGTATTGGCAGAGCCTTTGCGCATGCATTGGGGGAAGCAGGAGCCAAAGTTGCCATTGTAGACCTGATGCTTGAAAAAGCAGAGGCTGTTGCCTTTGAACTACACCTGAAGGGTAAGTAACCACAGTGATTCGCCTCCAGTTTACACCTCCCTTTATTGTGAATGGGGTGGGGGAGTGTTGAACTGTGAGCACAAAAAGGACACCCCCAGTGCACTTTTTGTTTACAGTGGCATAACAATAGGTTACTAGACCCTTGAACTGACCTACCACTGAGCCCTCTACACTCCCGAGCCCTTTACACTCTCTAGCCCTCTACACTCCCGAGCCCTCTACACTCCCGAGCCCTCTACACTCCCGAGCCCTCTACACTCCCGAGCCCTCTACACTCCCGAGCCCTTTACACTCTCGAGCCCTCTACACCCCTGAGCCCTCTGCACACCTAAGCCGTCTACACTCCCGAGCCCTCTACACTCCCGAGCCCTCTACACTCCCGAGCCCTCTACACTCCTGAGCCCTTTACACTCCTGAGCCCTCTACAGTAGTAGGGACTTACCTTCACAGTAGTTTCAGTCGTAGTTGATAGCTCCCTGCAACTTTGCTTTTCTGTAGTTAATTATCTCCAGACCAAAGCATTGGTCCTACATTGGACCCCTGTGGCTTTTTATGGGGGGAGATATCTCATAGACTCAGGGCCCAAATGTCATAAGGTAGCATTGCTTTACCCCTGTGCCACATTGTTATATGAACATAACTAGAATTACTGGAGATAATCTTGTATTTAATATTATTAAATGTTTTGCCTTTATCCCCACTGTTTTATATACTTTGGGGGTTATGTAGTAAAATGCACTAAGTTTGCCCATGGACAGTAACCCATAGCAACCAATCAGCAGGTAGCATTTATTGGTCATCTGTTTAAAAGCAGCTATCTTATTGGTTGCTATAGGTTATTGCTCCTGGGCAAACTTAGGGCCATTTGGGGGGTTATCTTTAATATGCTAAAAAAAAAAAAAATGCTAGAAAGCTGTTGAGTGTTGATAAATTTCAGGCAGGGGCTTACCTATTGTCTGTGTATAACTACACTGGTTGCACTCTAAAAATATATGTACAGGTATGGGACCTGCTATCCAGAATGCTTGGGACTTGGGGTTTTCTGGATAATCTCTCTGGATCTTCATACCATAATACTAGAAAATCATGTAAACATGAAATAAACCCAATAGGCTGGTTTTGCTTCCAATAAGGATTAATTATATCTTAGTTGGGATCAAGTACAGGCTACAGAGAAAAAGAGTTATTTGGATAAAATAGAGTCTATGGGAGATGGCCTTTTGTGTAATGCAGAGCTTTCTGGATTACAGGCATCTGGATAACGGATCCCATACCTGTAATATCAGTTCCCACCCCCCAAATGATTTGAGAGCTTTGCTTTCTTTCTTCTGGCCAGCAGGTGTCACTGCACCACAACAATAAAACATTTAGCTCTCTATGAAGCATCTATAACTTTGACAATAATAATTGATGGTCTGCAAACATGCATTTTATCAGGACCGAGAGCCCGCAGTACCGCGTACTTTTATCATTCGTGCATTCAAGAATCGATAAATAAGTGTATAAATATTTTTAATCCCGAAAAGTATAAATATTTCCCCCCTCCCAAACTTTTTTTTTTACCCTTTCCTTGCTAATAATGTGTAATCTATACCAAACCTTTCTGTAGGAATAAAATCAGTTGCCATAGCAGCAGATATTAGCAAAGAAGAAGATGTGAAAAGGATTGTAGATACAATTGTGACTAATTGGGGGAGAATTGACGTAGCATGTAATAACGCTGGGATTAATATGAATTCGGCGAGTGAAGATACCACGCTGCAAGAGTGGGACAAAACATTCAGTGTGAACCTGCGGGGCCTTTTCATGTGCTGTCAGGTGGGTATTATCCTTTTCTGTGGTGGCCTGTGGCTAGGACTGGTGCTGCCATGTTGATTGTTAAGAGTATAGGGGATTTTAAAAAAATCTGCAAATCCCAAATATTGCAGCACTGCAATGAAATATAAATATGCAAATTCAAGCAGCCAAAATTACACATAACGGTTCAGGACTTGCGTCCCGGTGATACGATTTGTAAAGGGATGTGAGTCCAGAAATGTCACCTATAAATTTTGCTGCTTGAATTCAATAACACACATTTTATGTCATTTTTTTTTCCTATATATCATGTTTTCATTAAAGCTGTGTGTGTGTGCATATATATATATAGTCCAACTAGATGCCAGTACTCTCAGGTCTTAAAAATACAGAATTTTTATTAAGAAAAGCTACAGACTGACGTTTCGACCTATCCTAAGGCCTTTCTCATACGAAACGTTAGGCTGTAAGCTCTGTAATGAAAACATTTCTATTTATTTTAATAAGACCTGTGAGTGCGGATCTTCTTGGATTTCTTTTATATATATATATAACACTGGATTGGAACGCACAACCACGAGTGTAATAGGAGACCTGGGTGCCAGTCTAAAATATACAAATATAGTAGTCCAAATGATTGCACTCCAAGGAATTGTATCAAAGACAAAAGTTATTGCTGAAGAAAATTGCAGGTTTATTAGACCAACATTTCAGTTCCTTACTGGAACTGGAACTTTCCCTGTCGAAAGTTTCAGTAAGGAACTGAAATGTTGGTCTAATAAACCCAGGGGCGGACTGGCCCGGCAGGACACCGGGAAAAAACCGGGCAAGACACCCTTCTCCGGATTGTACCCCAAAACTGTTTTCCTGTGTCGCGCAGTGCCAAACGCGCATGCGCGCTGAGTGACGCTGTTAGCGCATGCGCGCTGGCTTTTATACAGGCCTTTATACATGGGCGCTGAGTCGGCTCAGGGGGGGTAGGGGCCCGGAGGGGGGCTCTGGGCAGCGGCCCCTGTGGGCCCCGGGCCCCCTAGTCCAACCATGAATAAACCTGCAATTTTCTTCAGCAATAACTTTTGTCTTTGATACAATTCCTTGGAGTGCTGTCATCTGGGCTACTACATATAATAATAATGGATCCGCACTCCAAACAATTCAATCAAAGTGATTTTTATTGAATTATCACTCACGTGTCCAACGCTTCGGCCCACATTAGGGCCTTTATCAAGAATGTGGGCCGAAACGTTGGACACGTGAGTGATAATTCAATAAAAATCACTTTGATTGAATTGTTTGGAGTGCGGATCCATTTTTGAAGATTATATGTCATAACCTTGACCCAGCACACACCACAAACCAGAAGGGATATAGTGCAGGTACTTTCTGAACTTTTATATATATATATATATATATATATATATATATATATATATATATATATATATATACTGTATATCTGTATATGTATGGGACCTGTTATCCAGAATACTCGGGTCCTGGGGCTTTCCAGATAATGGATCTTTCAAACCTTGTCTACTGGAAAATCATGTAAACATGAAATAAACCCAATAGGCTGGTTTTGCCCCCAAAAAGGATTAATTATATCTTAGTTGGGATCAAGTACAAGCTACTGTTTTGTTATTACAGAGAGAAAGGAAGTAATGAATTAAAACTTGGATTTTTTTGATAAAATGGAGTCTATGGGAGACAGCCTTTCTGTAATTCGGAGCTTTCTGGATAATGGGTTTCCGGATAATGGATGCCATACCTGTATGAGTTTTAGGTTAGAACTACATGGACGACTTCTATGCGTTTTGGATGGATCCAACACGCTGCACCAAACATGGCCTGATTTACATAGCGGGCACCCCTAGGCCCGTTATCATTGCCCCCCCCCCCCCCCCGACCACTCAAATTTTCATCATTGGGAGCAATAGGGATTGGCGTAAGGGAGATTTAAAAAACGATCTCCTGTGCATCCTCAGGTTTTTTTGAACCAATGTTGGTGCAGTTGGGCAGCATCCCGCCCCCTAAAATCCTGCCTCCCTAGGCCCCAGCCTTGGTGGCCTCTCCACAAATGCGGGCCTGGCGCCAAAACGCAGGCATCAAATTGGATGCAATGGAAAATAAGGTAAACATGAATCCGACAGTCGTATTTCTTACCTTATTTTCCGTTGCATCCGATCTGACACCGGCATTTTGGCACTCGCGTCAGATCCGCCAAAAACGCATAGAAGTCGTCCGTGTAGTTCTACCCTAACATAACAAACTGCCATTTTTACAATTATTGTACACATATGGGACCTGTTATCCAAAATGCTCGGGACCTGGGGTTTTCTGGATAAGAGATCTTTTCAAATTTGGATTTCCATACCTTAAGTCTATTTAGAAATAATTGAAACATTAAATAAACACAATAGATGTATTGTATGTTAGTTGGGATCAGGTACAAGGTACTGTTTTATTAATACAGAGAAAAAGGAAGTCATTTTTAAAAACTTGGATTGTTTGATTATAATGGAGTCCATTGGAGCTTTCTGGATAACGGGTCCCGCATTTTTTGCAGTGCTTTCTTAAGTGGGAAAATCCAAAAATGGTTGGAGGCCCTTTAGAAGCAACAGAGAACTCCACATGTAATGCTTCTCAGCTGCAAAGTAAATGAATGCTTTGGATAGCCTTTGAAGCGTGGCCTTTCTGGGCTATTTCTTAATCGTTAATTAGGATTAACAGCGGAAACTGCTAATTAATTGAAGATTCCGGGTTTCCATTGATAAACGTATAGACGCCTGCTGCCAAAATCAAAGCGCTGCAATTTTCCCTTTTTTTTAAAAAAAAAAATAGCAATCGACACCACTTCTCTAGGTCCTTATCGGTGTTTTCTTCTTCTTTTTTTTTTTTCTTTCTTTTTTTGGTTTCATGTTCAGTGCTGAAATTTTGTATTTAGAGGCAAGAGCTGTTCATTATCGTGTCATCCTCTTGTCAACTCACAAAAAAAAAAAAAAAAAAAAAGGGAGGGACGGTGACCCTTTTAATTCTCTCCGTAGGCTGCGGGCCGCGTTATGCTGAGTCAAGGATACGGCAAGATAATTAATACAGCGTCTATGGCGAGTTTAATAGGTGAGTGATGAGTCTTGACAGTTGCGCCTTGGAACTCCTAGTTTAATTAGTAATCATGCCATCTGATTTAATTAAGCGTGTATTGGGAAGTGGTAAATCACTGACACTTTGTATCAGGTCAAAAAATATATTAGCAAACACTTATGGCTTTTTTTTTTTAAAGGCTTGTCACACAGTTCCACACCTGTGCGATCTGATGGGACGTGTATATCTATGCAACAGCTCCGAGCAGGAACTCATTTTGTTAGATAAACTATATTCTCATATCATAAAGCCTAATGACAGCAGCACTTTATAGAGATTAGATATCATTCATATCAGTCCCTGCCCCAGTGGAGCTTACACTCTAAAGGCCCTGTCATAAACAAACTAGGGTCTGTTACATCAGGAGTCAGTTAACCATACCTCCTGACATTTTGGAAATAAAAAGTAGGGATGCACCAAATCCAGGATTCGGTTCTGGATTCGGCCTTTTTCAGCAGGATTCGGTCGAATCCTTCCGCCCAGCCGAACCGAATCCAAATACTAATGTGCATATGCAAATTAGGGGAGGGAAATTACGTGACTTTTCGCCACAAAACAAGGAAGTATTTTGTTCCCCTTTCCACTCCTAATTTGCATATGCAAATTAGGGTTCGGATTCGGTTGGGTATTCAGCCGAATCTTTCACAAAGGATTCAGGGGTTCGGCCGAATCCAAAATAGTGGATTCGGTGCATCCCTAATAAAAAGAGAGAGAGAAAAAAGTTGTCGCGCCCAGTGCGGCAATTTTGACCACGCCCATTTGTGAACACACCCCTAATTACCATGTTCATTTTACAAAATTTGGCAGGTTATGAAAGTTTGAATATATTTCTGTGTTTTTTTTTTCGAGTTATTACAGTTTTGCTAATGAAGGTGAATTGCCCTTTAAGCTGTGATTCTAACTTCTCCCAAGAGACCTGTTATCTTATATTGTTACAATTACTTATTTGCTTATCTCAAAATTGTTACAAAAGTATCTTATCTGCAGCTGTGGCTGTTCTGGTCTCTCTGCCAAAAGCCAATTAAGTTACAAACTTTGTTTCTTTTCTGGCTGTTCAGTGCAGAGAAAAACGGGACTTTCCAGTACAAATGAGGGACTGCGGGTCTAAAAATGGGACAGTTGGGAGGTATGGGTTAACCTGCCTGGAGAAAAGCACACACAGAATATATAAACTCCTTGCAGACAGTGTCCTGGATTGAATTGAACCTGGGACCCCCAGCTCTGCAATACTAACCATATATTACGGTATTTAAATAGAGAGCTTAGGTTTGTATTAAGGGTGTTAAAGGGGCTGTTCACCTTTAAATTAACATTTTGTATGATGCTGAGAGTGATATTCTGAGACAATTTGCAATTGGTTTTAATTTTTTGTGGCTTTTGAGTTATCTTTTTATTCAGCAGCTCTCCATTTTGCAATTTCAGCAATCTGGTTACTAGGGTCCAGGTTTCCCTAGCAACCATGCATTGATACGAATAAGAGACTGGAATATGAATAGGAGAGGGCTGGATAGAAAGAAGAATAATAAAAAGCAACAATAATAGGGGCACATTTATCAAAGGTCTAAGTGAAAATTTTAATTAAAAAAATTCAAATTTCGAGCTAATTTTTGTGTACTTTGACAAGGGAATAGGCCTCATTTGAAAAAACTCTGAATATCGAAATTTATCATGTAGTGTCTCTTTAAAAATTCTACTTCGACCATTTGTCATCTAAAACCTGATAAATTGCTGTTTTAGCCTCTGGGGGCCTCCAAGAACCTATTTGGAGTCAAATTGAAGTTTTTATTTGGGAAAAACGTCAAAACGAATTTGATCGAATGCACTATTACTTCAATTCGTATGATAAGAATTTGAGCAAATACGGACTATTCACCCGCATAAAAACCTTAGATTTATTTTTAATACATTTCAGATGGTCTCTTTTAATTTGAATTTCAAAGTTTTTTAAATTC
This sequence comes from Xenopus laevis, assembly GCF_017654675.1. Lineage (NCBI taxonomy): Eukaryota > Metazoa > Chordata > Amphibia > Anura > Pipidae > Xenopus > Xenopus laevis. The sequence continues at coordinate 142,544,322 of NC_054377.1, read as the reverse complement.
GAAATTCGACCCTTGATAAATCTGCCCTAAATGTGTAGCCTTACAGAGCATTTACCTTTTTTTTTAGATGGGGTCAGTGACCCCCATTTAAAAATTTAAAAAAAAAGTCAGAAGGAGAAGGCAAATAATTAAAAAAAACTGTAAAAATAACTAAAGGAGACCAAGTTGCTTAGAATTAGCCATTGTATAACATATTAAAAGTTAACTTAAAGGGATTCTGTCATGATTTTTATGATGTATTTTTTTATTTATAAATTACAATGTTTTCACTGCAAGTAATTCAATTTATAATATAAAATGTTATTCCTGAACCAACGAGTATATTATTTTTATTTATAATATTGGTGTGTAGGTGCATCTCAGGTCATTTTGCCTGGTCATGTGCTTTCAGAAAGAGCCAGCACTTTAGGATGGAACTGCTTTCTGACAGGCTGTTATTTCTCCTACTCAATGTAATGTGTCTCAGTGGGACCTGGATTTTACTATTGAGTGCTGTTCTTAGATCTACCAGGCAGCTGTTATCTTGTGTTAGGGAGCTGCTATCTGGTTACCTTCCCATTGTTGTGTTGTTAGGCTGCTGGGGGGAAAGGGAGGGGGTGATATCACTCCAACTTGCAGTACAGCAGTATAGAGTGACTGAAGTTTATCAGAGCACAAGTCGCATAACTGGGGGCATCTGGGAAACTGACAATATGTCAGATTTTAAAATTAGATATAGAAAAATCTGTTTGTTTTTTTGAAAAAAGTATTTCAGTTCAGAAATCTGCTGGAGCAGCACTAACTGATGTGTTTTAAAAAAAAACAAAAACCATTTTTTCCTGTGACAGTATCCCTTTAAAGGAGAACCTTCCTTTTCAATATATTTTGCCGTTGTTCCTGTTGGAGCTTGCTGCTCTGGTTGGCAAGCTGTTGTACCACTATAAACACTGTCATGCCTTGTTAGTTGTTATTATTTACACTTAATTATAAATGTAATTCTAATAAATAGAATTCATCATTCGAGGGTTTATAAAAAATAAGAAACAAAAATGTTGCTCTTGTTGCACAGTAAAATAATGTGTAATATTGCGCTTTTATATTTTCTGCGTTGAGGCTGAAATGACAAGACAAATGCCTTCTCTGCCTTGTCTTAAAACTGTCCCTGCCATGGCAATACAACTGTTATCTGTAATTACTAGGCTAGTCTATCGCACAACAATTGTCATGAGCATTGTAATCCCCCAGCCAGAGAACTGAACTGGAAATGATATTCTGAGCAGGATTTATTGCCTGTGTATAGAACAGAACATGGCCCTGTGAGTATTAGATCTCGAAATTCCCCATAAAGTATATACAGGTATGGGACCTATTTTCCAGAATGCTCAGGACCTGGGGTGTACAGGATAAGGGGTCTTTCCATAATTTGTATCTTCATACCTTAAGTCTACCAAATAAACATTAAATAAACCCAATAGGCTGGTTTTGCCTCCAATAAGGATTAATTATATCTTAGTTGGGATCAAGTACAAGCTACTGTTTTATTACAGGGTGGAAAGGAGATAATTAATTATTTGGTTAAAATGGAATGGAGGAAGGATAGCCTTCCTGTAATTTGGAGCTTTCTGTATAATGGGTTTCTGGATCTTGGATCCACTACAGGATTGAATACTCTGCATGATATTTGTAACTCGCACAGTACCGTTATTCCAAAATTGACTGTAATCCCCCAGGCCAAACCTTTTATACAGTATATACTACAGGTATTAGATCCGTTATCCGGAAACCCATTATCCGGAAACCCATTATCCAGAAAGATCTGAATTACAGAATTGTAATCTCCCATAGACGCTGTTTTATCCAATAATCCACATTTTTAAAAAATGATTTCCTTTTTCTCTGTAATAATAAAACAGTAGCTTGTACTTGATCCCAAATAAGATATAATTAATCCTTATTGGAGGCAAAACCAGCCCATTGGGTTTATTTTATGGTTACATGATGTAGACTTAAGGTATGGAGATCCAAATTACGGAAAGACCTGTTATCCAGATTACCTCAGATCCGAGCATTCTGGGTAACAAGTCCCATACCTGTACTTAGTCTGTGAACTGTGGTTTGTTTGGGTTGGGGTGGTTGTCTTCGGTGAAGGTCAGTGCCGAACTGGAGGGTCCAAGGTCCCCCAGGGCTTCTAACACAAGGGCCCCCACCCCCCTTCAGACCCCGCTTCCACAGGCACAACCCTCTACAGGCCCCCCTGCCCCAGGCGCAACGCAACCCCCTCCCTCCGGGCCCTTTGCACGTACCTGTCTCTAGTTGCGCCCGTGATTGGGACCAGAGGAGCTGATCGGGAGACAGCAGGGGCAAGTGAAGGCAGCAAACAGGTGTGTGTCTGGGTCGGTGGGGCCCATTGTTTTTTCATACGAGGCTCCCCTCCGACCCCCGTCCTTACTGCAAAGCCCCCTCTGGACCGCTGGTGCGCACACACAACTCCCGCACACGCCCGTACCCACCCCTGCTAGTGCGTGCACCCTTTACTAAGCAAGACCAGGCCAGGAGGACAGGAGGTTGGCCTGGGTCAGCAGGGCCCATCCGGGTCCCGCCGACCCAGTCCGACCCTGGTCGGGGTTCTAGTACCATGTTCAGAAGCTTCTGTATTAATGCATCTCCTGTGCCCTTTCCCATAGGGGCAGAGTTCAGGCCCTTTGCTCCTTTATGAAATTGTCCTTTCTCATGGAGCAATCTATCCAGGTCTTCTAAAAAAGAGGGTGAACCCCCCGAATCGTTGATGCATGGGTGGTTAAAATAAAAGGGGCAAGTTCCCCGCCTGCAAAACAATATGGTGTATGTGCGGCTCTCTTTCCATGATTCTTACGTATGAGTGACGTGTGCCGACCGTCTAGGAGTTCAGCACCACCAGGCAGGATTTCCATAGTAAAGGAGAGGAGGAGCAGAATCTACAATTGTTGGCTTCTAAAAGCAAAGGACACTTTGACTCTCGAAGGATGGCTGAACTTCTCTCCCGTTTATCTCAAACACCCCTGGAAAGTTGTCGAACATGCAAATCTGGTCCGTTAAGAGAGAATTATGTGCAATATTTGTCTAGTAACTTTCACTTTATTCCAGAATGTCCTGCCAGTTGTTCCATTTCATTAAGGCTGCCAACAGGTGTCTTGCCTAGGCCTTTGCTGTATCAGCAGTGTCGTCAAAGTGCCAATAAACCATCGAAACATATGGAGCGAAATCCCAACTGCTGAGCTAATCTGGAAGGCTGGTGTTCCGAGGGCCGTGGAACAAAAATTGATCAATTACACAAATTAAGCATAGCCCTTCAGGAATTTGTTTTATTGGTCTGGACATCTGTTTCAGTATTGTCCAAATCCAAAAATCAAACGGGGCTCGGGGGCTGCCAAGTTTCAGCAAGAAAATCCAGTAGCTATAAAAGTACAACTGAAAGCCGCGGCGTTAATATTACGCCCATCTGCTGAATGTTATAGAAATATGCAGGCTTTTTATTTTCCTTGGGAATAACGTTTATTTTTACTGTGCCCAGTGTGACATTGGACAGCATTCTGCTCGCTTTATTGCAGAACAAACTATAAATGTTTCTTCAAAAATGCATTTATAATTGTGTTACGAGTCCTTGGTTAAGTGTCCGCGCCACCTGCCCTATTTATAATTAAAAACAGGGTTTGATTTTAAATAATCAGAACAGGGGCTATAAAATGAGTCATAATTTGATTTTCTTTTTTTCTTTTTTTTTTGAAATGTCATTATTTTGGACATTTTTAAATACACTCGGTTGTGAATGGTTCAGTGTTGCAGGAATGTAGAAATAATGATTAAATGCAGAACGTGGTCATTAGAAGTTGAATGGTATATAAAGACGATGCTGGTGCAGATGGAGCAATTTTTATTGTCGGATTGGGAGCACTGTAGGGCCTTCTCCTTGGTCCGACACATGCTGTGGTTGACTTATTTGCCTTGATGCCTGTAGAATTGATTGGAGACAGTTCCACTAAAATTCCTATATATATATTTATATATCTAGATGCTGCAATCAGTGACCCTAGCAAACAGAGGCTGTCCGTGCAGAAGACTATGTTGTCTGGCTAAACAATGGCTAGATAGTGATCAGGCAGGTTGGAAGATCCAATGAAAGGAGGAGGACATTAGATCATATATATAGTCTTCCCCAACCAGCCTGCACTTGGCCTCAATGTGATGTGATCTTTGGCTCAGGGGCCGAACAGATGTATCATCTTAATTTACTCCACCATTGGACAGGGACCTTACTTCTTGTAGCTCTTAAAACTAAAACGTACCACTTAATCTTGATTGTAATGATATATTGTTTGGAGCCACCATCACTTTATGCTTTTATCAGGTCCATACCAGAACTGTAAAGGCCACCACCAGGGTCAAACTGGGCCGAAGGGACATCTGAAAAAAAAAAAACAACGGTCCTCACTAACCCGGACCCGATAATCGACCCTCACTAACCCGGACCCCAGCTGCCCCCTGTCCCCGATCACAGCAGAAGTAAGTTAAGGTGCACGAGGGGGGGGGGTTGATTGTTGCTGTGAGAGTGGGCAGATGGTGGGAGCCCCAATGAGCCCCTCACACCCTCGTTTGACCCTGGCCATAACTACATACATACTTAGATTAAAGAGTACCAGTCAGAACCACATATGCACTGTCAAGTTCAACTATTCTAAATGATCTCGCTCTCAAGGTTTATTCAACGTTTCGGCTCATTAATAGAGCCTTCATCAGGATGAGCCATCTCATAAGTGAAAATCTGAAGTGAAAACCTATATATTCACCTGTCACTTAATTTACATAATCTATAGGAGGTAGTATGCTTCTTTTAAACTTCCAGCACCCACCAAGGCTAATAGTGAGAAGAATATATGAGACCATAAGAGAGAACATTTTCAGCTGCAGGTAGGGTGAGATGTGTGGAGAAGGCCTGTTTGCTCTCCCATTTACTGTACTCCTGAAAGATTGGGTTGAAGGCAAGTTAGGGTGAGATTTGGGGTAAATGTGCATATTGTAGTAACTATGGCTAAAACATCAATATTTTCCTACGCTTGTAACTTTGTTGTGAGCTTAAGGGGAGCCCTGACCAAAGGTTGGTCTTTCAAGAGGGCTTGTACCACCGACATAAAACAAAAAATACCAAGAAGTAAAGTAACTAATATATGGTAGAATAATTGTGGCCAAGCAGAGCAGCGTTCTGCATCTGTTGGAAAGAACCCATGCAGATATGGCCCTCACGAACAAGATGGCGTCTGTGTGAAAACAAAATGGCAGGTGCTAAAGGTTAAATGGCAGATCAGAGTCAAACGCTTCAAAATGTGAAAGCTCTATTGTGTCTGCAGCTGAGGGGTGGAACTCTTGCACGAACGAGATGATTTTCCTGTCACCGTTTTAACTGGCAAGAGTAATTTTCAGTCATTTAGCAAATTCTCTGTTGCATTGATTTCTCCTTTTATTCAATGAAACCTTCACAAGACCTGGAAGATTTGATCTGCGGCACAAAGATGGCTTGTTTGTGATCCGGCACGGCGGGGATTGATGTGAGACGCTACAGAAGAAAGCCGTGTATTAGATAAAGCACAAGCGTGTTTGCAAGATACAACAGAGCGAGTGCGAGCAATCATCTGTCCCACGGCCGTCACAGGCGTTTGAACAAATAACAGGCTTTTACGTTCTCACAGATCTCGTCTTGTTTGTTGTCAGTGTATACACAGACGCGACACGGTTAGATCGGTTTTAAATTCAGCACATAATCCAGCGGTGGCAAAGTCTGTTTTCACAGTGTATTAGCTGAAATAGTAAATCCTCATTTTCTTCAGTGGAATTCTGACCTTCCCGGGTTCTCCTCTGTCACACAGTTTGGGAGTGGATGTAAAATACTAATTTGTTTTTAAGGCAGTGATGCCCAACAAGCAGACAGTCTACTCTCAATTGTGGCCCTGGAGCCAGACGATCCACCAGCAAACCTAATTTTGTTTAAAGGGGAACTATCGTGAAAATGAAAATTGAATATAAACTTCAGCAAAATAAGAAACTTTGTAAATACAATCAATTAATTATTCTGCATTGTTTCTGAAATAATCAAGTTTATCTTCACTATTCCTCTCTCAGCATCTGTTTCTCTTCATTCTGTCTTCATGCAGCAGATGGGTGTCAGATATTTATTGACAGTTAGATCCAATATATCTTATAGGGACTCTTTTCCTATCAGATATATTAGAGTTCATTCAAATAACTGATTCCAGTACAAACAAAATCTAACAAAATAACTGCCTTTTGCACAAATTCTGCATGTAGAGAGACATGATGTCTGGTGATTTTAATAGAGTGAGCTCTAAAGCTGGCCACAGATGCAAAGATCCGATAGTACGAATCAACGTATGATCGGACTTCCCCATCTCCCGACCTGCCACTAACCATTCCGATCAAATAAAGTACAAAAGAACAGATCAGACTATGTTCGAAAAGTTAAGTCCGACTAAAGCTAGTGACAGTCTCCCTCTGAAAATCGTATGAACGGCAATACATGCAGAGATATTATCGGCAGCCAACAGAAATCTTTTAACCTGTCCAATCTACCAAACGACCGATCTCCGCCGGACGAAAAATGTCGGGACTCCCAACACACGGTCCGAAAATAGTAGAAAATAGTAGTCCTCGACTCGTACGATCAGATCTTTGCGTCTATGGCCAGCTTAATACATCTTCTAGGCAAAAGGAGCCTCCCTATAAGATATATTGGATCTAACTGTCAATGAATATCTGACACCCAACTGCTGCATGAAGAGAGAATGAAGAGAAACAGATACTGAGAGAGGGAGAGGGATAGTGAAGACAAACTGTATTATTTCAGAAATGGTACAGAATTTTTAATTGATTGTATTTAGAAAATGTTCTTTGTGCCAGTGGCAGTTTTGTTATTGCTTGTGCTCCTTGAGTGCTTGCTCCCACACACAATAACATACAAATAAGGGGCATGCAAGGAGAAGGCGACACCCACACAGTGCCTATTGCTTTCATCTATTATGTTATGCAAAGATGTCGCCAGATTTTGTTGGGTGCTGTAAATGTGGGTAAAAAAACACATTGTTTTGTGCACTTTGCACCCAGCAGGCAGTTAGTAGCTCATAGCAGTCTCATCCACATATCTCCTTGTTCTTTTGCACTGCCGCAGTTTAGACACCCATGTGTTCATGAGGGGGTAGCCCAGAGCACCTTTCTATTCTACCACCTTTCTATATAAGCATCCCCCTACAAACGAGGAAGGTGCAATCACCTTACTCATTTCTAGGGATTCACCAAATCCAGGATTCGGTTCAGGGTTTGTCCAGGATTCTGCCTTTTCAGCAGGATTAGGATTCCACTGAATCCTCGTGCCTGGCCGAACGGAATCCTAATTTGCATATATCAAATTAGGGACGGGAAGGGAAATCATGTAACTTTTTGTCACAAAACAAGACACTAGAAAAAATGTTTTTTCCTCTTTTTCCATTCCCGTCCCTAATTTGCATATGCAGATTTGGATTCGGCCAAATTTTTCATGAAGAATTCAGGGATTCGGCCGAATCCCGAATAGTGGATTCAGTCCACCCCGAATAATTTCTAAAGAGCAAGACTCCTTGCCATGACAGAAGTGACCTGTGTCCTCACCTTTGAGTGACTCCTATATGGTCTCTGAACTCTCCCTTGTGGGGGGCAAGCAGGGGGCTCATAGAATTTGTTACAACGTAAAGAAGATGTAGACAGTTGGGGAATAAGTAATAGGTTTCTTGTAGCATGAATAACTGGTACCACTGTTGGGAACTCTTTATTCTCTGTATGATACCCAAAACTTTCCAACCTGGTCTTTGGTGACTGACACCTGTAACTAGCGGACCAACTAAACAAAATGTTCTTTATCATACTGACCATGGATCTACTCTTTAGAGCAACATGGGTGTTTCCACGTTTGAGTTCTGAATCATTGTTTGTTTATTCCAAGTTTTTTTAAACCATACTTTAAAGCCATAGTTCCCAAACTATGGGGCTGGACACCAAGGGGTGGGACAAAGAGAAACCGTGAGTGCTCGGTCTAATCCATGTTGTAGTGTTGACTAACCTCTATTTCTACTGTGCTTGGACTAACGTTCTGGAGTTGACCAACTTCTACAAATGATATACAACCATTACTTGCCCACACAAAAGAGGAAAATATATTGCCAGCCCTCAAGTTCAGCCTGTGCGAATTCCTTCCAAAAATTTTGGCCAAATTAAGTAAGCTTAATGACGTCGATTTTTACTGTAAATTGTTAACTGTTCTGAAGTCCAAAGGCACCTCTTGTATTTATCCAGCATTCTGGATAGCAGTCACACACGCAACACACATACACACTCTGAGCTTTCTGGATAACAGGTTCCAATCCTATAGCTGTATAACTAACTGTGAATCCTTTTAGATGTAGGTTATCTATTTAGTAAAATATGTTTATACTACACTTAAACTTACACCTACACTTTTTGCTTTTAATTTGTACCCGACCTACAGCTTTTGGGAGCTCCAAATTCCACCTTTCCTTAGCTGACTGAGGATTATGGGAGCTGTATTTCCCAACAGCTGCATTTGCCGTCCCCGCTTTCCCTGGATATGATCGAGCTTTCCCATTCAGATGCCTTTCTCATAAAAAACAATTACATGGACTTCAGCTTCTCCACACTAACAGCACGCTCCTCCAGAGGCTTATTTTCCATACACTAAGCTGCCTCTCAGAATAAACAGCTCCTGTGACGGCTTAAATGAGCCTCGTGAAAATACTGAATGAACCTCCTGATAAGCCACAGGCAGCTGGATGAGGCTTTTCATCTAGTGAATTGTGAGTTTAGCCAAGCGCTGCTCAGGGCCTGTTTCAAGGAAGGACTTATTGCTCAGGGCCCTCCAGCCTTGGAAAGAAAATGCTTTGAGACTGGACGTCCCCATAATGAATACTACAGATGTGTATCAATTATTATACAACATCATTATTTGTGTTTGTATGAACTGAAAGAATGAACTCCGTGATTAACACTTGCTTCGCAGAGTTGGGGTACTGAGTTTGATTCCGCCCAGGGCACTGTAATAAAATATCTGAAAGTATATGAGAAATCTTTCCCATCGCAAGCCTCAAACAGGACTACATACAAATACCTAGAAAGTGCACTAATCACACACGGTTCTTTTTCAGTATGATAGAAATTAACATTCTCGGGAACAGACCGTGTCCTACTCTTTGATTCTTCTCTTTCAGTTCCCCACCCCCAGAAGCAGTTAGCGTACAACACATCCAAAGCCGGGGTGGTGAAGTTGACTCAGACTTTGGGAACAGAATAGATTGACAGAGGAGTAAGGGTTAACTGCATATCACCGTAAGTATCATCACGAATAATTATTTATTATTTTTATTATTTTTTTAATAATAATAACACACATTAATAAAGCGACAACATATGCCACAGTACAATAAATGGGTTTATACAGTTTACATACAAAGCAACCAATAACCGATACAATATGTGAAGAGGGCCCTGCCCAAAAGAGCTTACAATCTGAAATATAAGAGAACCACTGGATGTATCATGTAGAAAGGCGATATCTTTGTCTGATGCACCTTTGGTCTATTATGAGTACAGGTATGGGAACTATTATCCAGAATGCTCGGGCCCTGGGGGGTTTTTGGGATAAAGGGTCTTTTTGTAACGTGGATCTCCAGACCTTCGTCTACTAAATAATCATGTAAACATTAGTTAAACCCAATAGGATGGTTTTGCTTCCAATAAGGATTAATTATAACTTATTTGGCATCAAGTACAAGCTACTGTTTTATTATAACAGAGGAAAAGGAAATCATCTTTGAAAATGTGAATTATTTGTTTAATATAGAGTCTGTCTGCGGCCTCCCATAATTCAGAGCTTTCTGGTTAGTGATAAAAGCTACATCTTGTGATGTTAGTCTGGTTTCAACTGACCAGTAGTGATGGGCAAATTTGTCACAAATTCGCCACTAAATTTGCGAATTTCCCATGAAATACACGAAACGGGACTAAAATTTGCAAAATGTGAATTTTGATGCCAGCGACAATTGACGCACATTAAAGTAAATGCCCGTCTGTTTAATTGTCGCTGGCATTGAAACCGTCGCCAGTGTCGAAACCGCTGCGGCAAATTCACAATTTTATTTGCCGACGGCAAAAGCGGAAATTCGCCACAAATTTGCGCCTGACGAATACGTTCGTCCATCACTACTGACCAGGGAAAATTCAGAGGACACTTCTTGGCTAATTAAATTAATTTCATCACAATATTCACACCATACACCAATATTTTCCTATGTCTGAAACATTATTATTAGCTATGGGGTCACTGCCCTAAGTGTGGACCTCCAAAGGGGAATCGGAGCTGCTACGAAAATCCAACAACTACTTATTTTAGGTAACATAATCACATGCCCTTTATGAGTTCTTAAAGGGGTTGTTCACCTTTAAATTAATTCTAGTATGATGTAGAGAGTGATATTCTGAGTCAATTTGCAATTGGTTTTCATTTTTTATTACTTGTGGTTTTTGAGTAATTTAGCTTTTTATTCAGCAGCTCTTCAGTTTGCAATTTCAGCAATCTGGTTGCTAGCGTCCAAATTATCCTAGTAACCATGCACTGATTTAAATAAGAGACTGCAATATGAATAGAAGAGACTTGAATAGAAAGATGAGTAATAAAAAGTAGCAATAACAATACATTTGTAGCCTTACTGAGCATTTGTTTTTTAGATGGGGTCAGTGACCTCCATTTGAAAGCTGGAAAGAGTCAGAAGAAAAAGCAAATTATTCAATAACAGTAAAAAATAAAAAATGAAGGCCAATTGAAAAGTTGCTTAGAATTAGCCATTTTATAATATACTAAAAAGACAACGTAACTTGATGTAAAGGCCAACTAAACAAAATTATTTTCTTGACTTATGAAGTGAGTGGCATTTGCTCCAACGTTTTTATAACCGTGACAAGTGTTTCAAAAAAAATGATACTTTTATGTACATTATAGGTACAGTGTCCAGCGAGTCAGCAAGGAAACACTTGCAAAGCGGCCACCTTATCAGGCTTCATAACTCCATTTTATTGATATCACACGGGGAATAATTACAGCCGGTAATAAACATGAGATGTTTATGGCTTAATAGGAGCGGCAGTTTAAGCGACAGCGCTGCCTACACAAAGGCATTTCTTTCCCCCATTCTTCTATTTTGTAGTAAATCCAAACGATTAATTTTATAGCACATGAGCTGTGAATAAACACTTTTCATTTAAAATTTCAATTTCCTTTATGAATAGGGTGATCTATAATTTAGAGGGCTGTTCAGCCTGCTTGCCAGCTGTCAAGGGGGCGACGGGTGTTGAATTTAAACACAGGTTTTGGTGCCCCTTTGTAGCTACAATTCTAAATCTATTTTTAAACAGGGAATATTATCCATAAAGTCCCTTCAGTAAAGTATGGGGAGTAGCTTCTTGCATGTGCAGGACCTAAACTGTGAATACACCGTTTGGCCACTAGTGGAGCTGTTGCACTGTTTGTGTCAGTCACTGTTTGTTTTACAGGTGCTTACTGTAATATGAGAGACCCTGTGTATGGATGTGTATTATGTCTTTGTGAGAACAAATCACATCCCAGACCAGAGCAAGAAAACTCCCAGCCAGCCAAACTTTAGCCTCACTCAGGGTCGGACTGGGCCGGCTAGACACTGGGAAAAAACCTGGTGGGCCCCGCCAGCCCAGATCCGCTGCCTGAAACTCTTCACTCCTTAAAAGACAAGGATAGTTAAACTAAAGAAGTAGCTAGAAATGTTGTACATGATGTTTTGTGCTTTTGTACCAGCCCAAGGCAACCACAACCCTTTAGCAGTAAAGATCTGTGTCTCCAAAGATGCCCCAGTAGCTCCCCATCTTCTTTTCTGCTGATTCACTGCACATGCTCTGTGCTGCTGTCACTTACTGAGCTTAGGGACACACTCACAATATACAGTACACATAGAATAGAAATGTCACAATATAAGGCTGATTAGTAATTAATACACATAATTACTACATGGCAGCACAGAAACCAGTGCAATTAGCACCAGAATTTAATAATCAGCCCTGTGGCATCAGCTTATTTTACAGACCAACCTCATTTCCATATTCATTTTTAGGGTTAAGTTCTCCTTTAACCTCTCCTGCCCTGACCAATAGAAAAAAAGCAATTACGTTCTGGTCGGGGGGGGGGGAGGATGGAAGAGCTTTGTGGCTGGTGAGGGGGGCCTTGAAGTTGGCAGAGAGGGGGGGCTCGGGCTGGTGTCTGATGTGTCAGCCCAGTGGGCCCAGACCCCCCCCCCAGTCCCATACTGGCCTCATTCGATCCATACCAGCCTGTTCCCAACTAGCAGCATACTCACAGGGGGAAGTACATTTCTTGGGCAGTTTCAGCTGAATATTTGTTTTTCCATTAAATTAAGAAATTATTAAGTGAGACTGTCCAAATGTTGGCTTTCCTATCTGGTGGGTGGGCTTATGGTTGGTTGTTAAACAGAGTCAGTAGCAATGAAGTTGGTTCTATTTGATTCAACCAAAAAACACAGATTTTTTTTGTGGGTCTGGGTTTTTGTTGCAACCCTACCTTTTTTTTTTACAGTTGAAGGTGGCCATTGTCACATGAACGGAGAATAATGAAAATTTAAGGAGGCTTAAGCTGGCTATACAAGTAAAGAGCTGCTTGTTTTGGAAAGATCACCAAAATAAGTAGATTTCTACCCAGTCCCTGAAATGCCCACCTTAAGGTGGCTGATATCTGGCTGATCTCAGTGACAGCAATACAGGAGGTCGGAGCAACGAGACGATGTGGTCCTTGTTCTGACGGGATTTTTAAACTCGTCCTGTTTATATCTGGAGGGCCCCATACACGGGTCAATTAGCTGCCGAGATTGGCTGTCAGAAACTTTATCGGCCTGTGTATAAAAGACTAACTGTAAACAAATTCGATGAACAGACAGCACCACACTTGAGATATATTCTTAAAAGGCCTTTATTCCAAAAGGGCTTATTTCAGGACAGACAAACAGCAGCGACGTTTCAGGCTCACAATCGCTTGAAAAAAAGGGATTGTGAGCCTGAAACGTCGCTGCTGTTTGTCTGTCCTGAAATAAGCCCTTTTGGAATAAAGGCCTTTTAAGAATATATCTCAAGTGTGGTGCTGTCTGTTCATCGAATTTGTTTACAGAACGGGTGGAAGTGGCCACCTCAGACCTGCACCTGCATCCAATATACCCTAAGGGTGAGTGCTGATTTCTAATCTCTATTTATAATAGACTGTCATATATAAGTATACAGTTATACACTCTCCCATAGAAAACTATTGATAGCATCCCCAATTAGAATTGTTGCCCTCCTAAACTGGAGGGGGTAGGGTGCACAGCACAAGCCAAAGCCAGATTACAGATTCCGGTTTAGGATCTGTTATCCAGAAATCCGTTATCCAGAAAGCTCCAAATTACAGAAAGGCCATCTCCCATATACTCCACTTAATCCAAATTTATTTTTTTCAAATTTATTTCCCTTTTTCTGTAATCATAAAACAATACCTTGTACTTGATTCAAACTAAGATGAGGTATGAAGATCCAAATTACAGATCTGTTATCCGGAAAACCCCAGGTCCCTAAAATTCTGTATAACAAGTCCCATACCTGTACTAGAGGCAAGGTATTCCAGTCTGGCTTTCCTTGTCACCCTACTCTTTTTTTTTTTTTGCATTTGAAGGCGGCAATTGTCTGACTGAGGTTCGGGTAATGGGCATGGCCAGAATGGGCTATGGTAGAACTGGAACGTTCTGTGACCTGCTTATCACAGCCGCAGAGAGAGTGCAAGATTATGCACCAGAGACAATAACAGGGCAATCCTGGGAAACAAGGCACACATTATATCATTCTAGCTCATTTGACATCTGTCATTTCATTCTAGCTCAGTCTCACTAAAAAAAAAAAAAAAGACCCTTTGTTCTCTATAATATTACCCTGCAGCTTGATGATTTGTATGCAGAAGAAAAACTGGGGAGATGAGACAATTAAAAAAAATGCATGTGTCTATCCCTTTATCTTATTGTTAACTGGTCAGGCTTTAAAGCTCTTATGAGCCATTTAGATATAGAAGCCTAATCACGCCTAATTTTCTGCTGCCGAGGCAGGTAATCTCTTAAAACAGGAAGGAGGCAGAATAAAATACTGTATATATTGCTTTGTGCAACTAGAGAAAGTGTACGGGTATGGGACCTGTAATCCAGAATGCTCGGGACCTGGGGTTTACCGGATACCGGATCTTTCCTTGATTTGGATCTTAAGTCTACTAGAAAATCATGTAAACATTAAATAAACCCAATAGGCTGGTTTTGCTTCCAATAAGGATTAATTATATCTTAGTTGGGATCAAGTACAAGCTACTGTTTTATTACTACAGAGAAAAAGGAGATCGTTTTTAAAAATTTCGACTATTTGGATAAAATGGAATCTATGGGAGATGGCCTTTCTGTTGTTTGGAGTTTTCTGGATAAAGCTTTTACGAATAACAGATCCCCTTCCCTACATGTATATATCATTTGAATTAGTCATTATATTTGACCATTTAACATGTCTAAACATTGATATATATATATATATATATATATATATATATATATATATATATATATATATATATATATACAGGTATGGGACCTATTATCCAGAATGCCTGGGACCTGGGACTTTCCTGTTAACGGGTCTTTCTATAATGTAGGATCTTTACACTTTAAGGCTACTAGAAAATCAAGTAAACATTAAATAAACTCAATAGGCTGGTTCTGCTTCCAATAAGGATTAATTATATCTTAGTTGGGATCAAGTACAAGCAACTGTTTTATTATTACACAGAAAAAGGAAATCATTTTTAAAAATTTGGATTATTTGATTATAATGGAGTCTATGGGAGACAGTCTTTCCTTAATGCGGAACTTTCTGGGTAACGGGTTTCCGGATAATGGATCCCATACCTGTAAATATATATATATATGTGTATATATATATATATATATATATATATATATATATATATATATATAGATATTTATATATATATATATATATCTATCTATATATATATAGATAGATAGATAGATAGATAGATAGATAGATAGATAGATAGATAGATAGATATATCTATATATACATATATGTAAATCTATATATATATATATATATATATATTTTATTTTTTTATTTTTATTGGGGGAGGGGGGCATTCTAATCATATCCTTTTAATAATAAGAAAAGGCAAGAAAATGCTTTCAATCTGTGCTCTTATTCAGGTTTCTGTGAAACCCCAGAGATGCATCTGCTGAGCAACTGTGTATTTGTGTGTGCAGTGGCCCTACCTGCAGCGAGTGTTTCATTACTGAACTAGATCATGCCTGGCTGATTTGCTTCATTAAGTATTCTTTTATTAATCTCCTAATTGCAGAAGTGGCCTGTCACTTCCTCACATAATGGAGTCCTCTTGCTCATTAAATCGACTAACTCCTGCACTGCCGGAGGGGTCCAGTCTCTAGTATTTTAATGAGGGAGGTGGAATTGCAGGGTGCATTTAGCAAGCCATTATTTAATATGGCAGATTTACTGTAAATAATAGGAACACTTTTGTTTTTCCAGCTAAATACAGTAAAAGGTGGTTTGTACAATTTAACATCAATTAGAAGCCAGTTAGACCACTTACAGGTTATTAGCATAGCCAGCCAACCTTGGGAGAAGCTCGCTTCTCATCTCTTTCATTATATTAATCCATGGTAACAGCGCATGGAGAAACCTTAATGCTGGCGGAGCATATACTTCATATTGTTTACTCATTGGGGCTCATTTACAATTTACGTGAACTGTAATATCCAAGACAAAAAAAAAGAGAAAATTAATGGGTAAACAGCCGATGATTAAGGGGTCTTCCCAAAACGCATTCATGGACGCATCCACAGCAGCCACCTGTTTTTTTTTTGCTAATCATAGTTTATCAAGGGTCGAATTTCGAATTGAAAAAACTTCGAAATTCAAAAAGAGCAACAGAAATTAAGTCAAGGTTTTTTTTTTTGGTCAAATAGGTCAGTTTTCGATCGAATGGGTTCGTATACGAATCGTACCAATCGAAGGAAGATCCAATTCGATTCTAAGTTTTTCCCCCCAAAAAACTTTGATTGACTCCAAATAGGAGGAGGTCCCCCATAGGCTTAAACAGCAATTCAGCAGGTTTTACATGGCGAATGGTCGAAGTCGAATTTTTAAAGAGACAGTACATGATATATTTTTTTCAAATTTGAATCGAATTTGGACTATTCCCTAGTCCAAGTATACAAAAAATAGCTCGAAATTCTATTTTTTTCATTCGAAAATTAACCGCGACCTTTGATAAATCTACCCCTTAATCATCTGCAGTCCATCTGTGATATCTGGGTGAGATTACAACTAAAAATTTAAATTATCTTTAAAATGCCCCTTTATTGGAATCCTAGGGTCCCTGTCTGTGTTTCAGATGAGGGGTGAGTGTGTCTAACGGTCCCTGGCAGAAGATGAGTAGACTTTAGCTCCCTATCAGGTCAGCCTAGCTGCTGATTGGCTCCTATCTTACAGTGCAATGTGCTGAATGGCGCAGTCTCCCCTGCACATCCTGGGAAAAGGAGACAGCAGGAAGTGGAACAGATGGGCGGGACTAGTGTTTTTTTTTGCAGACATTTTGAATAAATCAGCTAAAAAACACTAGTACTTTTCTCAGCATATTCTTTTTATATTTAAAAGAGTATAATACACTGACTGTAATACTGGCTATAATACACTGACTGGTGCAGGTCTCAGTCCCAATCATTGTGTGGGAGCACCAACAATTCCAGTTGTCAGACAGCAGTCCAAAATTGAATTGGGAACAGTAGACAGCAATCTTATTTTCGATGTTCCTTAATATATCAGACCTAGTGGTTCAGGCTGCTCTAATGCTATAAATAACATATTATATAATGTGTAATGTGGCTATCCATGCAGGTACCAAATATGTTCTGTTTATTTGAAACTACAGCCTGTAGGGGCAGATCTGAGGGAGAGTAAAGCTCCCCATAGACGTAGGGTTGCCACCTTTTAAAATAACCTTTACCGGCAGGTGGAGGGGCGGTGTTAAAGGGGCGGGCCATGACAATAAAGGGGGTGGGGCCAGGGCTCGCCATTGGCTGGCCGGATTGTGACGCCAAAGGAGGCGGAGCCAAACGCGCAAATTTGGCAAGAAACCCAGGAAAAAAGGTAAGTTTGGAGCAGGCTGGGGGCAGGCCACGGGCTTTTTTAAAGTGTATTACAAATTTACCGGCAGCTACATTGCCAGTAAATTTGTAATACCGGCCCTGGCCTTGGCCGGTGTTTTACTGGCTTGGCCGGTAAAATACCGGCCGGGTGGCAACACTACATAGACGCGACGATTCTTCTTGCCAAACGACTGATTTTAGGGAAGCCCGACCGATCCTTCGAAATTATTGTGCGGTTAGTGGGATTCAAATGATCGTACATCTTACGATTTTTCGGCCGACATCTGTCAGGAAATTGATCGGTCCCAGTGCAATCTATCTATGTTTGCAGGGCCAAGCAGGCAGCTCCCCTTTGTTTTCCTGGCAAATTGGTCTTTTTAGTTGATGGACAATTCGTTCTGAGAAGATCGTGGTCTCACGATCAGGATCTGATCTTTTAAAAATCTCAACATCTATGGCCAGCTTGAGGAAGGAGTTGCTGAGGCTCACTTAAACCTTTGCCAATGCCCAATCTACACAGTGAGAAGAGGCAATGGCAGATTAAATATTTAATTTAGACTGACTGACTGTGATTAGGTTGGTCACAGCATTGTCTGGGGTGGTTTGATAAAATTGCCCCCGAGGGATGTTTGTTTCTCTCCCATCCACCCCTACAAGGTTTTAATCCTTTTCTTCTAAACTTCTCTCGTTGCCTGTTCAAGAAGTCATTCCAGCTCCTATTGAAGGCACTAAGAAGTCTAAAAAGTTTCTTTTTTTCTGTGTTCTTTTGGCTGAAAGGCAGATAATCTTGAAACATACAGTAAGTCACTTGGCAACTACGTTGCTTTATTATCCCTGGGTAAATATCATCAGGTCCAGGGCCTTTGTTTTACATATCACATATTAGTCTTGTTTGAATTCCAGTCAACCAGCCAGGAATTGTTTTATTTGTGTAGATAGTGAAATAATCTGTTTCCATCACTCAATTTACCTGCCTTTGATACCAAGGGTCCAGCTTTCTCCTGCTTCATACTATGAGCCATATTCAATTAGATAAGAAAAACGTTTCTTCTTATTCAATACCAGAGTTTTCCATACAGTCAGATGCAATTCAATGAGAAAAATGTTCATTGTTTTTCTCATGAAAACTCCATTGAAGTCTATGGAAAAAGCTGAATTAGAAGTAGCATTTGTGTGTATTTTGTCCCCAACTAGAAAGTTCTTTTCTTCTAGTCTGAAGGGGAGGCCTCTGGTACGGTGATCTACTTTATGGGTAAAAAGGTCCCCTGCTATTTGTCTATAATGTCCTCTAATGTACTTGTAAAGTCTAATCATGTCCCCCCGCAAGCGCCTTTTTTCCAGAGAAAACAACCCCAACCTTGACAGTCTCCCCTCATAATTTAAGTCTTCCCTCCCTCTAACCAGTTTAGTTGCACTTAGTCTCTGCACTCTCTCCAGCTCATTTATATCCCTCTTAAGGACTGGAGTCCAAAACTGCCCCCATACTCCAGATGAGGCCTCACCAGGGACCTATAAAGAGACAGAATTATGTTTTCATCCCTTGAGTTAATGCCCTTTTTTATACAAGACAGAACTTTATTTGCTTTAGTAGCCACAGAATGACACTGCCCAGAATTAGACAACTTGTTATCTACAAAGACCCCTAGATCCTTCTCATTTAAGGAAACTCCCAACACACTGACATTTAGGGGCAGATTTACATAGGGTCGCATATCGAGGGTTAATTAACCCTCGATATTCGACTGCCGAAGGTAAATCCTTCGACTTCGAATATCGAAGTCGAAGGATTTACTGCAATTAGTTTGATCGAATGATTCGAAGGATTTTAATCCATCGACCGAACGATTTTTCTACAACCAGAAAACCTATGGGGACCTTCCCCATAGGCCAACATTGCACCTCGGTAGGTTTTACTTGCCGAAGTAGGGGGTCGAAGTTTTTTTTTAAAGAGACAGTACTTCGACTATCGAATGGTCAAATAGTCGAACGATTTTTAGTTCAAATCGTTCGATTCGAAGTTGAGGGTCGAAGCAGCCAATTCGATGGTCGAAGTAGCCAAAACAATCATTCGAAATTCGAAGTTTTTTTTATTCTTTTCCTTCACTCGAACTAAGTAAATGTGCCCCTTAGTGTATAACTTTATATTATTTCTGCCAAAGTGCATAACCTTGCATTTATCAACATTGAACCTCATTTTCCAGTTTGCTGCCCAATTCATTCCTGCTTACATCAAAACTATAGGCTGTTGTGTGTATAACCTTTTCAAAAAGCTGCTAATCATCAGAGGATAATGGGAAATGTAGTTCAACAACAGTGAGGTACTGGTTGGAAGTGTCTGATGTTATTAGATTATAGCAGGCTATAAAAAGCTACCTTGGTTTAAATATACGGCTGCTATTTGTTGGAGGGAAAAGCAATCCTTAATGAAATGTTGGCATGGAGCAGAAATCGCTAATAGGTTGTTAGCAAGACACAGTCAATACACGATCGCATTAGTGCATTGGCACTTGCTTGAGGTATGTTGGACATAATTCAAATGAATCTTCCTCTCGAAGATGCAGAGTGGCACACTTCCAAAGTTTCAAGAAAAAAAAAACTTGATTATATTTTCCTACAGTTGCCTGTTCCAAAAGTTTCCTTCTCGTTCTGCCTACCAGCCATAAGTTAGAACCCCAAGATCTATATAACACAGACATGAGGATTTAATTAGAAAATAAAATAACGATGTTTGTCCAAAAAAGTAGTAAATTGCAGGATAAAGAGAAATAAAAACCTACTGTGATTGAAAAAATATTTCCACTACACTATGGGATCTGTTATCCTGAAACCCGTTATACAGGCCATCTCCCGTAGACTTTCCTTTTTCTCTGTAATAATAAAACAGGAGCTTGTACTTGATCCCAACTAAGATATAATTAATCCTTATTGGAAGCAAAACCAGACTATTGGGTTTATTTGGTGTTAACATGATTTTCTAGTAAACTTAAGCTATGGACTTCCAAATTACAGAAAGAACCCTCATCTGTATACCTGTACTTTGGAGCCCATGCTAAAATATATATATATATATATATATATAAACCTTCACTTTATCACACTTTAGTAACTGATTTCACAACACTTCAAGGACCTTGTCTTCCACCTCTGACCCATGTGGGACCCTTATTTTATTTCTAGGGTTCACCTGATTTCTAAGCCTTGCTATACATCATCAGATATTGGCTGTTGACCTATTGGGAGGCTTTTTTTAAGACTGGCCAAATTTGGCCATGGGCAGTAATCTATAAAATCCAATTGAATTGTTGCATTCATTGTTCTGCCTGTAGATGGCTGAAAAAAAGCCAATCACTGACTGGTTGCTATGGGTGCTACCTACGGGCAAATTTGTCTAGTGTTGATAAATTAACCCTAAATCAGTCTTGACCAAGTCAAGATGTTGTCCAGCATATATGGACAAAACATTGGCAATCAAGACTCTTTCAGTTATCAGTTGGGGACAGTGAGGTAAATACCAGGGGTGTGGGAGTTGTGATTCCACCTGGGCCTTCAACTAGAGTTCTGCATTGGGTCGAGTACCCGCAAAATACCTGCAAAGTGATCAAGTTTTGGGTAGAAAGTTTAGATTCCACGATCAGGCGATAACCCGACTGGGTATGCAGCTAAGGTGTGGTATAGGGCCCTCCCCTGAGTGTGTGCAAAATTTGTCCTGTTAGTGATCTGTTTCGGCTCTAGTGTGACATCACTGCAGTGATGTCACTTCCAGTTTCATGCTTCCCGCGTCGGAAGGTAATAAAACTATTTGTGGGCTGGTGCGGGTAGCTGGTCTAGGTAGGGGAACTTATTGGGTGTCTGTCAGGTTATAGGTCAGTGGGTCCAGGTTGGACACGGATCTGCCCAACTGGACCTGCTCACCCCTTGGTGCCCATCAGCACTGTACTGAAATCAGTGGGGGGGAAGGCCAGGCACGAGGGATGGAAGGGGGGGCCCCGGCTTCATTAGTTACGCCATTGGTTGGAGAGTCTGGAAGATTCCATTGGGTGAGGACTGCATTGAGCCATAGATGCAGTCCTTGGCCCCCAATATATCGCATTGGCCCATGGGGGCCACCATTCTAAACCATCCATCTATGTCCATAATTATTTCCACTTGCTAACACCATGAAGACAACATGGTGCTATACATTTTTGCTGTAAAACACAATATTACACAGAGAAAGCCGCGAGGAGAAATAAGGGGATCAGTTTTACAGCTACACCGTTTCTGGCCATCAAAGGGTTATAGACCCTCCTGAATGTGACCTATATGGAGAGTGCGTAACGAAACACATTTGTATAAATGTCATGTACTTTAATAATTGAATTGTATTTTAAATCAGCGAGATTGAGCAAATGCTCTTGCAATAACCTTTGCTGAAAGCAAACGAGCCTATCTATAAATTGCCTGGTATTTATAAGGTGAATTTAGTCACCGGTCAGCTGCATTGTACACAAAACAAGAATCCCCCCACGTCTCTGAGCTCCGACACTTTCTCCAATCCACAGGAGCCTCAATAGTTTAAATTAGAATTAAGATGATGTTTCTGGGGGGGAGACACATTTTTTTTCATACTTGCTCATTTCATATTTATCACTGGTTTGTTTGCTAATTTTAATTTGCAAGCGTCAGTTCTCCCGGCTAACTGGGTGGCTCAATGGGCCACTGATTTCTTTGAAATGACAGAAAGTAAATATGCATAAAAAAGGCATGCAATTAGCTTGCGTGGCTCAGCGCCGCCTGATTTCATTGGCAAGTTTACCCACTGTGTTGATAAGCTACATTATCTAGAAAATTGGCCGTTGAAAACAGCACCTCTGATTGCCAGCAAAGGTTCCAGATAACAGGGTGCTGAAGGCAAATATAATTGAGGTTGAATATGTTAACCAAGGTGTCACACGTTCCTTAGAAGCGCTAATTTATCAGCATGTTGGAATTTTTATTAACATTTGGATTTCATTCCTGCCACACTAATGAACTAGAATTGCCAGTTCAGATTTTTGTGACTGTCATCCCTGAGAAGTTAAATGCAATTCCTGTTAGGGAGAGTTATGTAAATAGATTTGTTCTCGGGCAAAAGAAATTATAGATTGAAGAACGCATAAATACGTCGCCGGGGAAGGATATCGCCAATCAGTGTCAGTTAAATTCATAAAAGCGGGGCGAAATTGGAAGTGTTGGTTTTATTGTGGCCTGTTCTCATTAATTCAAGGGGGTGGAAATGCTGTTTGTTACGTTTTTAATGTATGTATCTATGTATAACTTTATTTGTAAAGCACTGTTAAGGAGCCGCAGCTCTGTGAATTAAAGTACAATATATACTGTATATATATATATATATATATATATATATATATATATATATATATATATATATATATAAAAGTATACACGGGGAAGACAAATCAAATAATAAATATACACAGAATTCATATCAGGAAAAAGAGCTTGTGCTATGCGGTAAGAGACATAGTGGGAAGGAGGACCCTGCCCTGTAGAGTTTACAGTCTAAGTGGATGGGAGGCTAACATACAGGCACAAATTGGAGATGAAAAAGTGCACAAGGTAAGGCATAGTCAGTAGGCACAGGACTAGGCTAATGTTCTAGTGATCCAAAAGGTAGACTTTAGTTTGATGAGATTGAGAGAGGATTCCTTACGGAGGGATTCAGGGATGGAATTCCAGAGGTAAGGAGCAGCAAGATAGAAAGGTTTGAGACAAGAGGTGGCAGTGGATGTTGAAGGT
Source organism: Xenopus laevis (assembly GCF_017654675.1). Taxonomy (NCBI): domain Eukaryota; kingdom Metazoa; phylum Chordata; class Amphibia; order Anura; family Pipidae; genus Xenopus; species Xenopus laevis. The sequence goes on along the minus strand of NC_054377.1, from coordinate 142,521,196 downwards.
GTGAAGAGAAGGTGACTCTGAGAGGAGAGGAGGAAATGGCAGGAACATAGAGTGAGACAAGTGAAGAAATGCAGTGACGAGCAGAAGCAGAAGGAGCTTATATGTTATCCTTTGCTTAACAGGCAGCCATGCTAAGCATTTTAGTTGAGGTTGGGCAGGTTCCCTACTAGGATAGAGCAGAAGGATCCTGGTAGCAGAGTTTAAAGCTGGCCATACACGGGCCGATAAAAGCTGCCGATAGACCCGGTCTGAAGCTTATCGGCCTGTGTGTGGGGCCCTCCGACGGGCTTCCCTGATCGATATCTGGCCAAGATGTCGATTGGGCAAGGGTAAAACTTCTGTTGTGCATCGGTTTGTTGATGCGATCGAAACGCCCATGATCGTATCAGCTCGATATCGCCCACCTCAAGGCGGGTATATCGGGAAGAGATCTGCTTGTTTGGTAGAATCAACGCAAAACACATCTCTATGTGTATGGCCACCTTAAGATTGATTGGAGGTGAGAGATGGGAGTCAGGAAGACACAGGAGACGGCATTAGTCTAAACGGGATAAGATAAGGGCATGGATTAGTGTTTTGGCTGTTGTTTGTCAAAGAAACTAGCGTATCTTGTCTATATATTGCGGAGGATGAATCGACAGGTTTTAGTAGAATTATTTATATGATTAAAGAAGGAGAAGGACAGGTCAAAGATAACCCCAATTGTATTAAATGGTGCTACTGGGGGGATTTGGTCTTAACAAACAGGTTACCAATACCCTTCGGAAGGCTTTGCTTTCCGAATGTGTCCTTGGCCAGGTAGATCTCAGGTATTTACCGGATAGCTGCTCTTGGGAAAACTGGGCTTACAGAAGAGCATTTTAGAGTAAAAATAAACGAAGTATTTAGAAATTGAGTTGTATTTATCTAATGATTTGAAGAACTCTCCTCTTAGTGTCTCTGGTCAATTGTATCTCTCTCTAAGGAATTTATATTATGGGTGGACTGAAAAATGACCAGCCCAGCCCCTTAAGATTTGCTGCGTGACAGCATATTGGGTTTAATATACCTGTTGCTCACAGATGTGTACAGGAGATTGATTGATCGAGAAAGTTAACATCCTCTTATGGGCTTTAATAGCAAAGAAAATGGATCCGGAAACATGCAGTTTGGCTCTCGGAGAGACTTTAAAAAAGCACTTGCAATTCACAATGTGTTTAGAATTGTTTTATCTACAGAATTATCGTAAGCAATATGCAGCACTGTCCCAGTGTCCACTCAATGTCCATGCATTATGCTTCAGTCCGCTGTTTGGCCACCAACTGCAAAACAACTGCACCAAACTCGGAATCTTCTTCTCTGGATTCAGCCTTATACCAAACCTGAATCCTGGTTGCACCTAGAAATTGACAGCTTACAGGCAGAAACTCCCGATGCATTTTGAATTGAGTGCAGCAATTTTTACCCATTTTACCCATTCAAATGAATTTGAATCTGATAGACTCGGATTCAGCTGCATCCTGGATTTGGTGAATCCCTACTACATAACATAGCACCATATCACTCCATCCAGTGCACAGTAGCCTCACCTTGGTACTCCCAATGCCTCTAGTGCTCCCATATCTGCTAGTGCATCTACATTACCCAGCAACCTAGGAACTTTCACAAGTAATGAAGCAGCTTTGGTGGCAGGTACATAACTGGAGATGAGGACTATGATGATGGCAGACTTGAGGTGTCTTGGGTAAGAGATCTTGGAGGGGGTGGCCTGTACACCAAAAAACATAATTTTTCTAGGAAAGAAACTTCTGAGAATCTTTCTGGAGTCTCAAGTTTCGTCTATAATAACTCTGCCCCTTAATGTTAACTTCAAGGTGAATTGCTCATGTTAAAGAGAGTGTCTAAAAAATATGGCTATTCATGCTGTATTTTATTTAATTTCAATCCTAGAGGTTCAGCAGCCCAATAATAGTAATTATTCAGTCCTTTAAAGTGTCCACAGCAACTCCCCATTTTGGATTTTGTAAGGCCCATCTTATGTGTGCTATTAGCACTGCACAAGTGAGTCCTGGTTCTTACACCCAAGGCAAGTACCTCTTGTCCTTCCCTCTCCAGTGGCAGGAGGAGCACAGACACTATACAATTACATTTTTATAAATGCACATTTCCACGCAACACATCCTAGGCAGCTGTCTACTTTGTCTACCAGTAGTTCCAGCCATTGCTGTTGAATATCCTCAAAAATTTTGAAGAAATTGAGGGATTATTATTCACTGATATTGTAGAATGCACTGGTATTGTTTATCTAAATTAATTACTTATCTGTTTTTTATAATGCATTTTATATTGTGTATATACAGTATATTTTGGGTCAAGAGACACCAGCCCAAAACATGTTCTAAAAAATCAAAGAAGTAGATGGAGAGCTACTGGGACATCATACGATATTCATTGCTAAAGGGCTGTGGTGGCCTTGGGCTGGTACATAACCCCAAACATTAGGTTTCTAGCGTAATTCTGAACTGTAGTCCCCCTTTAAAAGTATGTTTTGAGAACCTAGTGAATATATATCAGTGGCAGCTTTGACCTAATGTGCATTTCTTGCTGTGTATTTTTGCTATAATATACAGGTTGTTAATGTATCTTGTTTGTATTTCAGGGGCATCGTGGACACTCCACTCATCCACTCCGATGCTTTAAAACCCCTTGTTGAGCGCTGGTTGAATGATATTCCTGCTGGAAGATTGGCTCAAGTAACAGACTTGCAGGCTGCTGTCGTCTTCTTGGCATCCGAAGCCTCTGATTATATGACAGGCCACAATTTAGTCATTGAAGGAGGCCAGAGCCTTTGGTAGAAAGACCGTGAACAGAGAAAAGGATCCCTTTTTCATTCAAAGAAAACCCAAGATACCTGTTGTCACTGTTGTGTTTAAGGAAACAAACAAATGGGATTATTACTGTAGCATTATTACTATCATAATGGAACAACAGAGTACACATTTGCTTAATGCTTCTTCCGTGTATTTTTTTTTTTTTTACAGGTGCGTTATTGGCTAATGCTGGATAATAGCTGCAAAATGATATTACATCCTAAGCGGATGATTATTCTCAGCACCGTAGGGAATCGGTATTCCATGTATAATAAGGTTTATTTTCCATTTTCTAAAGGTAATAATGTAGGAGGTAGGGCATATTTGTATTTCAACATGTAAAAGAGCACCAATTACATTTCCGCTGGCACTAAGCACCCTCCTAGGCACTCGTAGTTGGCATAAAATGACGGCACTCTTGGTGTCTATGGGCGATAGATCAATGTGACAGGCGCCAGTCATCTCTAAACCTGCAGATAAATGCCACTTATAATAGGGTGTATGTTGTCCCCTATAAAACCCCCCCTGGAGTGTAGTACAGGTATGGGACCTGCTATTCAGAATTCTTGGGACCTGGGATTTTCCAGATAATGGATCTTTGTGTAACTTGGATCTTCATACCTTAAGTCTACCCAATAGGCTGGTTTTGCTTCCAATAAGGATTAATTATTATTAAAGAGAAAAAGGAAGTTATTTTTAAAAGAATTGGATTATTTGGATAAACTAGAGTCTATGGGAGATGCTATTACTGTAATTCGGAGCTTTCTGGATAACAGGTTTATGGATAATAATGGATCCAATAACTGGTATGAAACCTATAATATGGGCTAACATGGGCACAAAGAGTTTAACTGTGAGCAGGGGCATTGGTTCATAACTGTGCTTTGGTCAGCTGTATTGATTCATGGATATGTATATGTGTGTATATATAGGTATGGGACCTATTATCCAGAATACTCGGTATCTGAGGGGGGGGGGATCTGGGGGTAATTTGAATCTTCATACCTTACCAGAAAATCATGTAAACATTAAATATACCCAATAGGCTGGTTTTGCCTCCAATAAGGATTAATTATATCTTAGTTGGGAACAAGTACAAGCTACTGTTTTATTATTACAGAGAAAAAGGAAATCATTTTAAAAAATTTGGATTATTTGGATAAAATGAAGTCTAAGGGAGACAACCTCTCTGGAATTTGGAGCTTTCTGGATAACGGGTTTCCAGATAATGGATCCCATATTCCCTTGTTTCTTATGGTTTATACAGGAGCAGTGACCAGCTCCATGTTGTAGCTCCCACCCTTCCCAGCTATAGTCAGGTGATCCCACTGGTGTCTAATAAAAGGGCAGCCAAGTTTGGCAGTTTTACTTTGAAAGCAGCAAGTTAAGTTGCAGGTAAAACTTAGTCCCTTTGTAAAATATATAATTAAGCAATTGAATTCTTAATGAATCAGATGAAAATTAAGAGTAGGACTGGCCAGATATGGGATGAGTTTGACGTAGTTGTTGTTCAGCTTAAATACATTGCAATATATGGACAAACAATCCCTGTTTTGTTTAAAGGGTAAGGCATTTTTTAGTAGCAGTATGCACAAAATGTCGCTGTCTTAAATATATTGATAATGGGTTGAGTGCAGAGGACTCTTGTATATATTTGTCTATATATATATATATATATATATATATATATATATATATATATATATATATATATATATATATATATATATATATATATATATATATATGTATATATATATATATATGCCATTGGTGTAAAGTAGGGGATCTATTATCCACTGTATCCAGAAATACTGTATCCAGAAGGTTTTATAGTAGAATTAAGGATTTTTTTTCTTGGAAAATATTGTTACAATAAAATATAATTGTTGAAACTACTGTGTTTTATTCTCATTGTCTCTTTTTATACATTGTCCTGGAATTTTGAGGTAGTAGTATAAGGCAGGCTTCTCCAGTTTATAACCTGTATGTACCAGTCAGATCTGTTTTTTTCATTAATGGGGTGGTTCACCTTTAACTTAATTTTTAGTAGGTTATAGAATGGCCAATTCTAAACATTTTTTATTGGCCTTCATTTTTTCTTTTTTATATTTTTATAGTTTCTTATATATAGTTTATTTATTATTTTATTCTTTTTCTGACTCTTTCCAGATTTCAGATGGGGGTCACTGTCCCCATCTAAAAACAAATGCTCTGTATGGCTACATGTTTACTGTTATTGCTACTTTTTATTCCTCATTGTTCTCCTCGTTCCTCTCCTATTCATATTCTCTTATTCAAATCAATGCATGGTTGCTAGGGTAATTTGGAACCTAGCAACCAGATTGCTGAAACTGCAAACTGGAGAGCTGCTTAATAAAAAGCAAAATAATTAAATAATTAATTAAATGAAAGCCAACTGCAAGTTATCACTCTCTACACCATACTAAAAGTTAATTTCAAGGTAAACAGCCCCTTTACTATAACTGCAATAGGTTGTGTGGTTGCTGTGAGTAATGAACACAAGCAATATACTGTATAGCTATGGTAACCTTGTAATGCAGTAATTCCCAAACTGTGTGTGTGTCAACCCTGGGGGATGGGCTTGTAGCAGTGGGAGGTTGGTGGCAGGACTGGAACTAGGGGTAGGTAGAAGAGGCACCTACCTAGGGTGCAATGATAGGGGGGTGCTGGACAGGTACCTCTTAAATTGTCTTTTGCCCACCCCTGGTCCATTTTCTTGGCCCTCTTTGGTTTCCCCCCTTCCCTCCGCCAAACTCTTCCCTTCCCCTCCCCTCTGTCGTTCTCCCCTCTGTCGTTCTCCCCCTTCACCTTTCCTCTGTCGTTATCCCCCTTTCTCTCCCCTCTGTCGCTCTCCCCCTCCCCTCTGTCGTTCTTCACCTCTCCTCTATCACTATCCCCCTTCCCCTCCCCTCTGTCGCTCTCCCCCTTCCCTTCCCCTCTTTCATTCTTCTCCTCCCCTCTGTCGCTCTTCCCCTCCCCTCTATCGCCCTCCCCCTTGCACTCCCCTCTGTAACTCCCTCCCTCCCCTCTGACGCTCTCCCCCCTGCACTCCCCTCTGTAACTCTCCCCCTTTCCCTCCACTCTGTTGCTCTCCCCCTTCCCTTCCCCTTTTTCACTCTTCCCCTCCCCTCTGTCGCTCTTCCCCTTCCCTCTGTCGCTCTCCCTCCTTCCCCTCCCCTCTATCGCTCTCCCCCTTGCACTCCCCTCTTTAACTCTCCCCCTTCCCTCTGTTACTCTCCCCCTTCCCCTATGTTGTTCTTCCACCCTTTGTCCCCTCTGTCTGGGGTATGTGTGCACAGGAGGGGGGCAATGGAGAGTGAGTTGCTTAGGGCGCCCAGCTGGCTTGACCCAGCCCTGGTTGGCGGCCTTGCCTGAAGGCCAGTTTGGGTGAGAATTGGGAAGAATGGCAGATTACTAGATATGAACAGAAAAAGAAAAGGTGCTCCAGAATATCAATATAAATAGCTCACTAAGTACATCCAGAGGTCCAGGTGCCCCAGACCCTCAGCTTCAGGGAGTGGCAAACCAGTATGTGCAAATAGAAAAAAAACCAGGACTAGTCGGCACTCAAAGAAATCCACAAGGCCAGAAAAAATGTATGTACAAAATTATATTTATTAATAGAAATAAATAATTCTCTCCATGGGCCCTATGTGTTTCGTGCACTAAAGGCACTTTGTCATGGGGTACGCCCTTAGGGTACAAAACATGTAGGAGCCATGGAGATTGTGTTATTTTTAATTTCTACTAATAAATATAATCTTTTACTTACATTTTTTCCGGCCTTGTGGAGAACTATGGCTATATGATTAACACATTTCCTATATCTGTACCCATTTCATGAGCAAAGTGGGCCCTGACCAAAGAGTGGACCTTCAGGGGGTCCCATGAACAAAGTGACCTTCAAGAGGGACTTTAAAAAATTAAACTCTTTTTTACATCTATCATAATATTGCCTTTGAAAGCTACTTATAACTTTGCCATAAAGTATTCGCACAATGCTTTTACATTACCTGTCTGATGCCCCATGTTCCTGTATGAGGGGGCTGCCATATTTGTGCAGCAGGAGTCCGTTAGTATTAAAAACTTTAACTTACAGGTTGGCAAAACAGTCAGGTTTAAAAACTTCAACTGACAATTGCTTGCAAAAACAAACCTCTCAGCAAAAAACAATCAACGCGATCTATAGGTAACTTTTAATGTACATTCATATTTTAAAAAGTCGGTTTTTTTTTAGTGTCCGTATCACTTTAAGTGAAAAGGTTTAACAACCACTGCCCTAATGAATACCTTTAGGCTAAATTACAACTCCTATTCTAAGAGGCCCATTTATCAAAGGTCGAATTTCGAATTCATGCGATTTAAAGGTTATTTAAGAAAAAACTGGAATGTCTAATATTTGATTGAATGGTTCCGACCCAAAAATTCGAATCGTATTCGATTCGCATGAATCAAATTTTTCTCCCGAAAAATATTTGAATGTCAGGAAGGCTATTGACATCTCCAAATGGCTTAACGGACCTCTGCCATTGACTTGTACATGAACACAGCAGGTTTTAGGTGGCGAAAATTCCAATTAGGACTGTTTCCATCGTCGAGGTGTGATAAATCTCACATTTGAATATTCATCTGAATAGGGGGATTAAAATTCCCTTGTTTAAATGTTGACACTCGTAAATTCGAATTCAAATTTACTATTCAACCCTTGATAAATCTGCCCCTTAGTGTGCAATGTATAGACATTCTATCATGTTTCTGTTCAGTGGAGGACAAAGAGAACCTCGGATCCCTGCAGTGCCATCTGCTCCACAAAGTTCAGTGGCTCCAGCATTTCTTCTCATTTTCAAATAAACCAAAGTAAAAAAATGCGGTATGATAGCTGGGGTACTTTGTGCCTCTTTTGATAGTTATAATAATTTCCTGGCCCCCTAAACTAAACAGCACTAATAAGGTAGCATGCTCTCATTGGCCATGATGGGAGGATATTGAACTTAGAACTAACCATATTTTTGGCCGTTGAGCCTTTATTTTCTCCACAATTGGAGAAAATAACTGCTGCTACATGTAACAAGCCTTAAATGCCCATATTATAACCCACCACTGTTTCTGCTTTGTCTAAAGCATTTTTTGAAGACCCAACCAGGATCTTCAAAAGAGCTAATTATTTTTAATAGCTGCACTGTTTCCAATTTATTCGTTGCCCATCTCTCAATGATAATTTTTAAAGTAACTTTTATCATTATAATTGAGCCTCAAAATGGACCCTTTCTTTATTGCTGAACTCAGGGCCGCCACTAGAAATAACAGGGCCCCATAAAACAAAATTTTTCCACCCAGACCCTGCCACCTGCACATCACAGTTAAAAGACCACACAGACATCAGCACTAAAAAAGGTAACCCCCCCCACACACACAAGTTATAAAAAGCTATTGATGGTCAAGGCCCCCTTATAAGTAAAAAAGAAAACTGTGGTGCCAGGGCCCTCCATAAAAGTTTTTTTTAAAAAAATGGTTGTAAGGGCCCCCCTACAGTTAAAAAAATTGGGGCCCCAAGAATGTTTTTTAAAAAAACTTTGGCGCCTGGGCCCCCTTACCAGTTAAAAATAGTGGGGCCCGAGAATATTTTTTTTAAAAAACCTTAGCGCCAGGGCCCCCTTACCAGTTAAAGGAGAAGGAAAGCTAAAATTAAGTAAGCTTTATCAGAAAAGTCTATATAAATACACGAGTAAACCCTGAAAGTAATGCTGCTCTGAGTCCTCTGTCAAAAGAAACACAGTATTTCTTTCCTTCTATTGTGTACTCATGGGCTTCTGTATCAGACTTCCTGTTTTCAGTTTAAACCTCCAGGTCTAGGGCTTGAGCATGCTCAGTTTGCTCCTCTCCCCCTCCCTCCTCCCCTCCTTGCTGTAATCTGAGCCCAGAGCTATAAGTGAGCAGTGAGAGACTCAGGCAGGAAGTGATGTCACACCAAGTTTATATGGCAGCTTCTATCCTAAACAAACAGAGACAGTGTCTAGAGCTGTTCACTCAGGTATGGTAAAGCATTCTGCAGAATAAATATAGCATTCTAGCTTGCACTATTGTGGCTAATCTGTTGCCAATAAACTTTCTTGGAACTTTCCTTCTCCTTTAAAAAAAATTGGGGCCGCATAAAATATTTTTTTAAAAACCTTTGGCGCCAGGGCCCCCTAACCAGTTAAAAAAAATTGGGGCCACAGAAAATATTTTTTTTAAAAAATTGGCAGGGGCCTATAGAGTATTAAAATAAAACATTGGCGGCCAGGGGATTAAAAAAAAAAACAAACAAAAAAAACCCAGATTGGTGTCAGTAGAATTGAACTCGTGGCTTCAGGACTTCAATTGTAGCTGTTTTCGTGACATCGGGTCTTTTCACCGCTTCAGGACTTCAGTGTCAGCTCCTTTCGTGACTTTGGGTCTTTTCGCGGCTTCAGGACTTCGTCTGTCCGGTACTTCCGCATTCGGCGACTGTTCGTGACTTAGATCGAGCGACACCGCTTCGGAGCTGTCAAGGGGGGTCCGGCTCTTCGAAAAGTGCAGCCCTGTCGGGCCCCCCTTGATGCCCGGGCCCGGGACACTTGTCCCCCCTGTCCCCCCCGATGGCGGCCCTGCCTGAACTACAATGGTATCACACCATAGTGTAAAAAAGCTGTGAGTTTTAAGATGCACACACAGGTAGGTCTGCTAGTACAGGTGTGGGATCTGTTATCTGGAAACCCATTATCCAGAAGGCTCAGAATTAGGTTAAGGCCATCTCCATCTTATTCAAATTATCCAAATTTGTAAACATGATTTCCTTTTTCTCTGTAATAATAAATCAGTCACTTGTACTTGATCCCAACTAAGATATAATTAATCCTTATTGGAAGCAAAACCAGCCTATTGGGTTTATTTCATGATTTTCTAATAGACATAAGGTATGAAGATCCAACTTATGGAAAGATCTGTTATCCAGAAAACCCCAGATCCCGAGCATTCTGGAAAACATACCTGTATATTAAAAGATCTAGGTGGTGGGTTTAAGTAAAACAAAGAGAAACTATTAGACGGGGCACAGGCCATGTGCAATTGCACTTATTTACAGAACTACTCAATAATCCATTTACCTTTTATTCCCACTTAACTTGTATTCTGCATGTTCTATCCGCATGTATAAAGAAGTGTCTGATCCCATTTAGTTCTGCGTAACAAGGTTTGGAATAAGAATCTGTTAAGTTAAATCATTCCCTCTTTTGTAGGACACGTGCTCCGAAACCATTTAAGTGCCTCCTGTCTTATAAATACGTTAGCTGATGCAGAGGGACACTAAACAAGATAACTAATTAGCAAATGCATTTGTTACCGAAACGGACATCTCTGCTCTGCCAGAGGAAAACCATAAGCACATATAGCAGCTAATTAGCGGCGAATTCCCGCAATTCGGCACCGGCGAATAAATTCGCGACACCGCCATGAAAATTCACCAGCGAATATTAGTGGGCGTCATAAAAAAAATGGATGCCGGCGTCCTTTTTTTTGGCGCATTTTCGCCAACGAATTTGCACCAGCGTCAAAAAAATGGACGCCGGCATCAAAAACTAGACGCCGGCGCCGTTTTGTCATTTTTTTGCAGTTTCGCGAATTTGTGAATTTTTCAGCGAAGCGAAACTCCCCAAATTCGCATATCACTACAGCTAATATGTATTTGTAGGAAATAAATGAAATGGGGACCTTCCCCATAGGCTAACATTGGCTTCGGTAGCTTTTAGCTGCCGAACTAGGGGGTCGAAGTTTTTTTTAAAGAGACAGTACTTTGACTATCGAATGGTTGAATAGTCGAATGATTTTTAGTTCGAATCCTTCGATTCGAAGTCGTAGTCGTAGTGGAAGGTCGAAGTAGCCCATTCGATGGTCGAAGTAGCCCAAAAAATACTTCGAAATTCGAAGTTTTTTTTACTTCGAATCCTTCACTCGAATTTAGTGAATCGGCCCCTTAAAGTTTAAAATAACGTTCCTAATTTTTGTCAACCTAACAGTAGTTTCTGCATTCTACCACTAGGGGCACCATGTTGTGATAAACAACAGAGAATTCTTCAAAAATCCTTGGAAAATGACTGCTGCAAAGTCTCAATAATACCAGCTCTTCTCAGCTTCTAGAGCAACTACAATACCATGGAACATATTACCACTTTAGCCCATAGAGTCCTACGTAAGCGTTACATCTTAAAGGGGATGTTCACCTTTGAATTAACTTTTAGTATGATGTAGAGAGTGATATTTTGTGACAGTTTGCATTTGTTTTTTTTATTATTTGTGTTTTTTGAGTTATTTATTTTTAAATTCAGCAGCTCTCCAGTTTGCAATTCAAGCAATCTGCTTGCTAGGGTCCAAACTTCCCTAGCAACCATGCATTGATATGAATAAGGGACTGGAATATGAATAGGAGAGGCTTGAATAGAAAGATGATTAAATAAAAGTAACAATAACAATACATTTGTAGCCTTACAGAGCATTTGTTTTTAGATGGGGTCAGTGACCCCTCCATTTGAAAGCTGGAAAGAGTCAGAAGAAGAAGGCAAATCATTCAAACTCTATAAAGAAGAAAAAATGAAGGCCAATTGAAAAGTTGCTTAGAATTAGTCACTTATTTGCAAAAGTCAGACATTTTGGTGCAAAACTCTAAATTTTTTAATTTTTTATAAACTCAAACTTTTCAGGATTTATTAAAGTCCAATGCTGCAAAAAGCCCGAACCAAAAATCTGCCATCTCAGACCTGCCGGGGTTGTACATAAGTCCCTAGAGGTCCCTATCCTGTTTGGAAGTTTCTGTGGTCTGCGCTGGAAATCCGACTATTTCGGGCTTTTCTGGGAAAAAGTCCCTAAAAATATTGAGCGATTTGGGAAAAACCTCCGGAAAAATTGTACGATTCAGGTTTTCATTCGATTTTATTGAGTTTTTCCCTGATCTGATAAAGTAATGCTGTTTTGATATTAAGGTAAAATCACGGATTCTAGTTTAGTCTGACTTTTTTATTTTAAAAAATCTGAAAAATTTGGGTTTTGATAAATAACCCCCTTGAAGTTAACTTAAAGGTGAACCACCCCTTTACTTTGCAGATTGCACCCCTCATAATGGGTGGGGTTTGTTTGCAGATCAGGGGAGTGTCTGGGCATAACTTGGCAGTTTTGGGCTGCCGTTTTTGTAGTTTACATTTTAGAACACTGTAATAAAAAATTTGATCATATTAAAATATATATATATATAACACTGAATTGAAAAATATACAGAAAACCCTGACATCTGTTATGTCCATTAATTTATTACAAGCATGCTTGATTCAATGTTTTTATTATTATTATCATTATGCATAAACCTACGCAAGACCAGTAACCCTAGAAACCATTTTGGTCAAGTTCAGTAAGATTCATAAAAACAAACAATGATTGGCTGGTATGGGTTACAGCACCAGGACAAACTTTGCCCATAGTTGTGCATGGCACAACTCACAGAATGAACACTTAACCAATAGAAAGTTTATATCATATTAAGTGGCCTATTAAAGACTCTTGCCAAACTGGAATATAGATATCAGTAAATATTGCCCTTTTAAAGCTTTCCTCTTGAGACACCATTTTATGATATTCTCTGTGCTGCCTCAGAGATCACCTGACCAGAAATACTGCAGCTCTAACTGTAACAGGAAGTAGTGTGGGAGTAAAAGATAGAACTTTGTCCACTGATTGGTTCATGTGACATAACATGTTGTTGTGCTCTTAGTTTGTGTGCACCGTGAATCATATGATCCCAGGGGGGCGGTCCTTAGTGCATAAAATGGCAATTTTCTACAAAAAAAAAGTATATTTTTATGAAGACGGTTTATTTACATGAAGCAGGGTTTTTACATATGAGCTGTTTTATGCAATATCTTTTTATAGAGACCTACATTGTTTGGGGTATAGTTTTCCTTTAACAATCCATGTATGTCCAGGTATAGACCTGTAAAAGAGAAAAATAGTAAAAGATGAAATGAAAGCGGTTAATTCTGTCCTCATCTTGCAAACATGTTCTCTCCAGTGCAGAAGCCCTGCTTTTTGTTGCTCTGTATGCTATTAACTCTGCTGTCTGTAGACTTATTTTATCTGTTGCCTAAACAAAGCGTTGGCTAATACATATTAATGACCTGGGTCAGGAAGCCTTACAAAAAGAAGGTCAACGTATTCAAAATAAAATGCACGATGTCTAGAAAATATGCCGAACGTTCAAAAGTGCAAAGCCGCCAGATTCTGGTGTTATTTGCATTTTATGGGGAAGTTCATTATATTAACAAACCAGAGAGATGTTTGTTTAGTATTTGGGTGATGCTTATTTAGTGCCTCTAGTAAATATACAGTAGAGAGAGAATTTGCCAATTACAAACGACTCAATGGAACAAAAACCCTGAAAAGAAAACACACGGTGAATGGAAAAACAATGAACAGAAAAGAGACATTTGAAATCTTGTTGGTTTCATTTAGAAAGACTACCTGCAGCTTTTACTTTACTTTAAAGGAGAAGGAAAGCTATGCTAAGATAAGCTAAGCTATTTATTGCCAATAGATTAGCTGCAATAGTGCAAGCTAGAATGCTATATTTATTCTGTAGAATATTTTACCATACCTGAGTAAAAAGCTCTATAAACTCTCTGTTTTTTTAGGATAGGAGTTGCAGTATTAATGTGGTGTGACATCACTTCCTGCCTGAGTCTCTCTCTGCTCTGGGCTCAGATTACAGTAGAGAAGGGAGGGGGTGGGGAGAGGAGCTAACTGAGCATGCTCTTGCCCAGGGCAATGAGGTTTAAGCTGAAGGCAGGAAGTCTGATACAGAAGCCCATGACACAATAGAAGGAAAGAAATGCAGTGTTTCTTTTGACAGGGGACTCAGAGCAGCACTACTTTGAGGGTTTACTGGTGTATTTAGGTGGGCCTTTCTGATAAGGCTTACTTAGTTTTAACCTTTCCTTCTCCTTTAAAGGAGAAGGAAAGTCTTTGTGCACTTGGGGGTGCCAAATGTTAGGCACCCCCAAGTGATTGTATTGACTTTCCTGAAACCCCAGGCTGGTGCTCCTATCAGCAGAAAACTGCACTGGCCCGGGGTTATACCAGTGAGCACCACGGAGCGATCCACTTCTGGTTTCTTCTTTCTTCACGCGGCTGCACATGCACAGTAGAACGAAAAGCCGAACTTTAACTAAAAGGTCGCCTATTTCGTTCAACTGCGCATGCTTCTGCCCCACTTACACTAAAATGATCTTTCACGTACACTGTTAGAAACCATAGGTATGCCACGATTTATTTCCCTCTCTCCAGCTCAGCGATACCTGCCCGATGTTCACTTTGCACAGGAGCAATACATTGTTGTGCATGGTTGGTTGTGCCAGTTAGAGATGCACCAAATCACTGATTTGGTTCATCCAAATCAACCTATTTTTAGCAGAATTTGGATTTGTCTGAATCTAAGAACTTGGCCAAACCAAATATGAACAGTATATAACTGAAAAAATTTGGTGTGCACGCTACTCACACATGACCATTTAGGCGTGGCCATTGGGTATTTCTACCAGTGGAAGGGTTTGCATTCAGTTTGGTATTCCCCCAAATCCGTACCCCTGGATTAGTGAATTTTGCATTCCTAGTGCCGGTGGGGCAGATGTCAGCTGGTGGGGGCTGGGTGGAATGGTCGATTTTAATAGCATTTGGTCAGTGCCATAGAGGAGTTGAGCTCTGGACCTTCAGTGGGCCCAAGGGCCCGCATTCTGACACTGGGATGGTGTAATCCTCTAGTAGGCTGGAGTACCAACGTAAATAGCTGCTGGGAAGCTCTCCTAGAGCTAAAGTGGGGTATTTATTATGATCAGGGCCAGAACTACGAGTAGGCAGTAGTGATGGTCTAATCTGAGCCATTTCCCTTTGCCAAACATTTGCTAAACGGCGAAAATTCACCGGAATGTATTGGAGTCTATTTTTTTTCACCTATTTGAGTCTATGGCCGTCATTTTTGGAGGTGAAACCTTTGCCCATCACTAGGCAGCAGAGGCATGTACGTCGGGCAGTGGAACCCTTAGGCACATACCTCTGCTGTAGCTCCAGCACATACAGATGAATAAGTATGCAGTTGTGGTTAGTGGAAAGTTGGCTAGCACAGTGGGAAGGGCTAGAGTGGTGACGGACATGGGCCTGCTCTTGGCATCCCTAGCATTTGGTCCAGATCTGATTACGATACCTTTTTTTGCAAACTTGTTCACCCTATTTTTATCTATTTTATAAACAGTAACCACATCCTTTTATGTTGCACAATCACATAGTAAAGGTAGGCATACACTATAAGCTCCACTTGTTAGGCCGTGAGGCCAAATTACCAAATCATCCTGATTTGTCCTCATAAGTGATAAGCACATAGACTCCAGTATATTGTGCAAACAAACTAAATTCAGAAGTCTTGATTTGTTCATGGCTAAATTGGATACAGATCCCAGTGATACCAAATGAGGAGATATTTTCCTGGTTTAGCCACCAATATGTGGGATAAAATCAGGATGATCCTATTGCTTGGTCTCCAGGCCAACTATTAGATCATAAAGGGTGATAGGGAGACCAATTGTCAGTAGAGGACCATCAGCTTGCCATTACTGTCCTCCCCCAAGAGGTATTACTTGTCCTTTAGCAATGTAAAAGCACCTTTATCTTCCCTATCCAGCATCGTCCTAAACACTACTCATCCCTGTAGGTTAGAATCCATTTCAGAACCCGAAGTAGAACAGAAATCCATTATCTTGAAACCCATTATTCAGAAAGCTCAGAATTATGGAAAGGCCATCTCCCATAGATTCCATTAAAGTCAAATAATCCAAATTTTCAAAAATTATTTCCTATTATTATTAATCCCTTATAATTAATCCCTATTGGAAGCAAAACCAGCATATTGGATTATTTAATGTTTAATGATGGGCGAATTTGCGAAATTCGCGAAACGGCAAATTTTTTTTCGACGCCGGCGAATGTTCGGCAGCAAATTTTCGCGGCCATTTCGTGAATCTTTTCGCAAATCGCACACATTCACCCATCACTATTAATGTTTACATGATTTTCATATAGACTTAAGATATAAAGATCCAAATTACGGAAAGATACATTATCCGGAAACCCCAGGTCCCAAGCATACTGGATAACAGGTCCCATACCTGTACTCGTTTAGAATACAGACTCCTGATTGCAGTTGGGCTGCAGATTAGTATAATGGGACTTTCCTTGTGCTGGCAGACAAATTGCAGATTCTGATCAGACTGGTTGCATGAGTGCATTGGCTTCACTTTTGCGATCACTAGATTTTACATTGCTTCTAGTGAAAGCCACAACCAGGATCGGACTGTGCCAGCGGGACACCAGGAAAAAACCCGATGGGCCCCCGCCAGCCCAGACCCTCTCCCCGTTCGATGGCCCCATTAAAAAAAATAAAATGTGTCCCGGCTGCATCCGTGCATAATCGCCGGTGTCCCTGCATACACGTCTGTGTTCACGCATGCACATTGACACTCGTGCATGTGTGCTGATGCCGCATTTGCGCATGCATTTCATGGACGCCGGGGGGCCCCGGAGGTTTGGAGCCCAGTGGGCCCCAATCGTTCAGTCCGACCCTGACTTCAAATAAGGAAAAAACTCTAAACTGTGATGCAGTTTTTTACACTGCAAAGCGTGATGATGATGGGGCCCATTCACTAAGCTCGAGTGAAGGAATAGAGGAAAATAGAGGAAAAATAGTTTGAATTCTGAATCTTTTTTTGGCTATTTCGACCATCGAATTGGCTACTTCGACCTTCGACTACGACCTTCGATTTCGAATCTAACGTTTCGAACTAAAAATTGTTCGAATATTTGACCATTCGATAATTGAAGTACTGTCTCTTTAAAAAAAACTTCGACCCCCTAGTTCGCCACCTAAAACCTACCGAGGCCAATGTTAGGCTATGGGGAAGGTCCCCGTAGGCTTTACAAGTTTTTTCTGATCGAAGGATAATCCTTCGACCGATGGATTAAAATCAATTCGAAGGATTTAATCGTTCGAACGAATTGCGCTAAATCCTTCGACTTCGATATTCGAAGTCGAAGGATTTCAATTCGGCAGTCGAATATCGAGGGTTAATTAACCCTCGATATTCGACCCTAGGTAAATGTGCCCTGATGTGTGGTGTACTATCCTGCTGTTTTTTACACATCATAATAAATATGCCCCTGATTGTACAAATGATAAATACGTATTCGATGCTCCTTAAACCGCACCAGGAATCTATAGACGGTGTAATGCCACATAATTCCTCTAGGAGGAAACCTTAGCCCATCGTGTAACTCTCCTCTACGTCATGAACTTGCTATTAAACCTTTTTTTTTTTTTTAACTTTGATATTATTGCATCTAAGTCAGTGCCTCTGAAATTTCTTCTGCAAGTTTTTCAACATTAATGTAGAATATCTTATAATGACAAAAAAAAGGGGGGAGAAACAAAAAAAAAAAAAAGATAATAGCCCATACCCTAGGGCCCGGTGTACACTTACGTTAAAAGAACAGCTTTTATTGGCAATTAACGTAATAATCCTTCCATGCCAAATTGCTTTAAATTAAACTTAAAAAAAAAAACACTGAATGATAACCAGATTTAGTCATTTTTAAACATTAGCATAATCCATATTTTTTTTTTCTCGCTGTCGGAAATTTGAGTGCATAAATTTTTATTGATCCAAGTGTGTTTCATTCTTAATTCCAAATAGATAAAAGTGTTTTTTTTGTTTTTTTTCAAGTTGGAGTCTGGATGTAAACACGCAAACCAACGCAAACCAACAAGAGTCTTAATTCGCTAAACGTCTCCGGCTGACAACTAAAACGGGTTCCTTTTGTGTAAATGTAAAATAATGTTTGTGTGAGTGGATTGTGTATCTGCACGAGGATAGAGGCTTCTTTATACTTCATGTTCTTTTGGATGAATCCTACTGAATGGAATATTTCTGCATAGAGTTTAGGAGTAGAAGTACATTTTCAGGACTTTTTCAAAGGAGAAAACTCCTAATATTATGCATAGCAGCCATCTCCCAGCCTGATTTAAATAACCGTAAGGGTATGGGACCTGTTATCCAGAATGCTTGGGACCTGGGATTTTCCAAATAACGTGTCTTTTGGTAGTTTGGTTCTTCATACCTTAAAGGTAGAACTACATGAGCGTCTTCAACGCAATTCTGGCGGATCCGATGTGCTGCGCCAAAACGCAGGCATCAAGTCGAATGCGACGGAAAATAAGGTAAGAAATACAAATGTTGAATCATGTCGTAGCGTTCATCCGACATGCAGCGTCTGCATTCGACAGTCGTGTCGGATGAACGTTGCGACACCATCCGCGTAACGTGTCAGATCCCCAAGAATCACGCTGAATATGCTCGTATAGTTGTACCCAAAGTCTACTAAAAATCATGTAAACATGAAATAAACTCAATAGGCTCGTTTTGCTTCCAATAAGGAATAGGGTAGGACTACACAAGTGTTTTTCATCAGATTTTATGACTCATATTTTACCTGATCCTCCATGCAACACCACACTATGCTGTGCAACGCCACACAACACCACGCAACAGCACAAGCTTTTGTAGGATGCTACAAAATCTGGTGCCCCTAGGCTAGAATGTAAAGTCAGATAAGTTGGATTGAGTCTTTAGTTCATGCGTTTATATCAGACTGTCAATTTATTCCAATGAGGAAAAAAAGTCTTTCCAACACCATCGGTTTTTATCTTGTCTGATGAAGATGCAGAGTTTACATCCGACAGTCGTGTCATGTTGGATGGAAAATTTTACAAATTTTACATCCGATTTTTGTATCAGTCCCATTTTATTTTAACCCACACGACTTGTAGGATGCGTTTTGTTAATCCGACACCATCCTACAAAAGCGCTTGTGTAGTTCAGACCTTAGTTGGGATCAAGTATAAGCTACTGCTTTTTGGACAACAGTTTTCAGCATAACAGATCTCATACCCAGGGTCAGACTGGGCCGGTGGGCCAACGGGAAAAAACCCAGTGGGCCCCGGCTCTTGTGGGCCACGCCGGCCCAGACCCGATCCCTGGATAATCTTCTACTGTGGCAAAAAAAACAACATGCACTTTTGTAAAAAAAAAAAAAAAGGGGGGGGGGCACGCATAAAAAACTGAGTTCGTGCGTCGGGGGGCAAGGGTTTGGAGGGGGACCCTGGGACAGCAGCACCGGTGGGCCCTGGGCCCCCAGTCCGACCCTGCCCATACCTGTAATAATCATTTTATCGAAATAAGTTTTTTAGTCAGCACTCACCCACTTATTAACCTCTTAGTGATTCTGGTGGTGCACGTGTCCAGTGGCCCACTGTCCAACCGACTTCACGAAGTATTCCAATATATGACACAGCTCCAGTCAAGATAATAATCTAAAAAGCCTTTATTTGCACATGGCTTCAGGATCTGCAACAAACATGACGTTTCAGGCTCACCTGTAGCCCTTTTTCAAATTAATAATAATCATTTTATCGCCCCAACTTTCACATACAAAAGACGACACTTCACGGTTGTCCACAAGCCCCACCTTTGTGTGATGTCTGATCTGGCCGTCTGCGGAGGTGCCACTTCTGTATCTTCCAAGGCCTGAGTGGGGCACAGAGAAAAGACATTGGCACAGCAGCGTCATAGTTAGATCTTAATGATTTTACCTTCACAAGGGTTATTAGTAAATAAAGCACATTTGCAGCTTTTTGATCTTACATTTTAACCCTAAATTTACATTATATGGGGCTGCTATCATTTACTAACTGCCAGCTCCAGGTGACCACGTCCCTATGTAACATGTGTTATGCGCTTAGATCTTAATGCCTTTACCTTCACAAGGGTTATTGGTAAAAAAAAAGCACATTTGCAGTTTTTTGACCTTTTTAATTCACTTAAATTTTAACCCTGAATTTACATTAGGGCAGGACTCCAAGGAGCGTTTTCGGAGCGATCCAATGCAGGTGTCACGTCTGATGCGACGGAAATAAGGTAAGTAATAGCATTGTCGGATGGCGTTGTAGCATTGACCCAATGCAACACAACTGTGTGTAAAAATGGCTGGAGTGACTGGATGTGTAACAGAACAGCCAGAACACTACTTCCTGCTTTTCAGCTCTCTTGCTTTTCATTGGTTACCAGGCAGTAACCAATCAGGGCACATCAGTTATAACTGTTGCTTTTGAATCTGAGCTGAATGCTGAGGATCAATTGCAAACTCACTGAACAGATTTGTACCATGTGGCCCCCCTTACAGTCGCTGACTAACTCAGAGTTAGAGAGCTGAAAAGCAGGAAGTAGTGTTCTAGTTATTATGTTACACATCCAGTCACTCCAGCCTTTATACATTACATTTTTGGCTAACTAACTATATTAGAAACATTTTTTTATTTTGCACATACTATCTATTTACCCAGTTTTTATTTTTACACTGAACTGTTCCTTTAATCATAAAAGTATTACCATACCTGTGATCCAGCTGGGTGTGGTGGCCTGCACCCTTTAAAAGGCAGAACCATCAGCACTTCCTGGAATTTAAAGGAAATGATGCAGTGCATTGTGGGAGTTCTTATTTTTATAAAAGGAAAGCAAATCACAAGTTGGAAGTACTTATTCTAAGAAGAGTTGCTGTTTGACTTTGCAAGGCTCTGAACTGTCTTGAATAAGAGTCTTGCTGATTCGTTCTTTTTATAGAGGTCTGCAAGATAAAATATATCTCTGATTTCTTTTTCATCAAAACATACTTTATGAGAAAATTTCCCCATATCTCTCACTAACTGCCAACTCCAGTAACCAGGCGAAGTGCTCTCTCTCTCTCTCTACAGTGTTCTGTAGGGACAGTCCTTAGCAACCAAAGGAAGATATTTTATATATTCATCATTTTGACTGGGGGTTATTTATAAACACTGGGCAAATCTGCACCTGGGCTGTAATCAGATGATTTCTTCCAGTGTTCAACCTAAATCTGGCTAAAAAAAGCTAATCACCGATTGGTTGCTTTGGGTTTCTGCCCTGGTGCAAATTTGCCCAGTGTTGATAAATGAGCCCCAGTATTTGAATTTGTCTAGGGCAAAAAAAACAACTAAAAACAGGTTTTGATTTTTTGTCTCAGAATCTACAATGCTAGGCAGCCCTAGATTTTACTATTTCTAAACACTTAGGGGCTGATTCACTAAGCTCGAGTGAAGGATTCGAATGAAAAATACTTCGAATTTCGAAGTATTTTTTGGGTACTTCGACCATCGAATTGGTTAAATTCGTTCGAATTCGAACGAAATCGAACGAATCGAACGAAAAATCGTTCGACTATTCGACCATTCGATAGTCGAAGTACTTCCCCTTTAAAAAAAACTTCGACCCCCTACTTCGGCAGCTAAAAGCTACCGAAGTCAATGTTAGCCTATGGGGAAGGTCCCCATAGGCTTGCCTGTGATTTTTTGATCGAAGGATTTTCCTTCGATCGTTGGATTAAAATCCTTCGAATCGTTCGATTCGAAGGATTTAATCGTTCGATCGAACGGAAAATCCTTCGATCGATCGATCGCAGGATTAGCGCTAAATCCTTCGACTTCGATATTCGAAGTCGAAGGATTTCAATCCGAGGGTCGAATTTCGAAGTATTTTTAACTTCGAAATTCGACCCTTAGTGAATCGGCCCCTTAGGGGTAGATTTATTAAGATTCGAGTTGTGTTTTCCATAAACAATTTGAGTTTGAAGGGGGTTATTTATCAAAGTCCGAATTTATCTATATTTTCTGCTACAAACTCAGATCAAATCGGCTCAGGTTTTTTTACGTTTATTTATTATTACATTTTCCCGAAAATTTGCTTTGCGGGGGAAAAAAACATATTTTCACGATTTTTTTGGATATTTCTGGATTTTTTTGGATTTTTCAACTGAAAACTTCGGGGGATTGCAGGAAACCCAGCGCACATCAAAAAATCATTGGGACTTCTCCCATTGACTTATATGCAACCTCGACAGGTCTGAAATGCCGGATTTTCGGATTCTGACTTTTCTATCCTCTGGGTTTAATAAATTTTATATAAAAAAAAAATCACGTAAATCATTATTTAGTTTAGTAAATAACCCCCTTGGAGTCAAAAAACTATTTTTCGGGTTAATAAAGTTTGAGTTTTATTATACTGGAAATATACCCTGGAAAAAGCCGGAATCCAAAAATACACCTCTACACAACTAAAAACTGTTGAGGGCATGTAGGAGTCAATGGCCTTGAATCATTTGAAGATTCATGATTAATAGCCTTCATGGTGTTCAAGTTTTTTTCAGAGGGTTTTGCCCAAAAATTCTATCAATTCGATTTTTTTTTTTACCAAAAACTCGATCAATTCGAGTATTCAGGTCATTAAACCTGAACTCGCTGATTCAAGTTTTTTTTCCATTTGAGTTTTCTCTTAAATTAGAAACCATTCAAGTTATGAGTTCATTCTTTTGATAAATAACCCCCTTACAGTGTTAAAAAAATTGTGAAGTTGCTTAAGATTATTGATAAATATAAGCTGTATTGAAACAGTGGCGTTTTTCCAGCAGGGACGCAGAAATAGTCTGAATGTGCCAAGGTCTGATATATTTATTTAAAAAAACTCCCGTAAATCAATAATGTAAAAATTAACATTAAACATTTAAGCATACTGCCCCCATGTTCCTCTACGTTTTTAATATATTTTTGAATAAATTGTTAATTTTTACATAATTGAGTTATGGGAATTTTTTGAATTTTCTGTATGATCCTATACATGGCAGCAAACAATAAGCAGTTGGCTTGGACAATTCCAATGGAGTCAGAATGTTGATAGGAGGCATCTGATTTGTTGTAATGATTTAGGCATACTTTTTGTGATTTATTTGTGGCATGACCATGGCAGAGAGTGGGGTCAGTACTGCGATTTCTTCTGGATTTGGGGAGAGAATTAAGTAACTAAGTGCAGCTTTCCAACAACAGAGCCAGTGATCCACCCTTAATTCTGAGCTATTTGACAGACAAAGCTGCTCTTTGGCAGCACTTATTTATGAATCCTCATAAACTGCAATTACTGTGGCCTGTTCTAATTAAATAAATCTGTTGCACTTCCCCTTCTGTGTATCAGATTCTCTTACTTTCATGTTTGTTATTAACCTGCAATCTGTACCCACTTAAACTCCAATTACCAAAAGCCGCTGCGAATATTTTTAGATCTTAAAAAAAAAATAGATTTTAGGAGATATGTAGAACTTTATTTATCAAAAAGGGATTTTGTCCCACTCTTGTGTGTTTTTACTTGTTTTATTGCGATTTCTTTATTTATTACGGAAAAGAAAAAAGTTTCTGGTGGAATCTACAGCCATTGAGAAATATTCCTTATAACTATCGAAATTCCTCTAGAGGTCATTGAGCAAAATATCTTTTCTCAGTAGTTTTAGATGAAATTTTGCTTGATTGGTAACACTTTCCAATATCCTGCCAAATGAAACAATGGTTTATTCCAACTCTTCAACTGGAATCGTAATAATTAGAGAGGGGGAAACAGTTCATGAAAAAGCAGGAAATCTTTTTGGTGAACTTGAAATAAAATAAACAAGATTCACTATTTGTGATACATACAGATACATACACACCCTTTACTATCCAGATCCCTGTGCTGATCTGCACATATGAATGATGTAACCTCAACCAACAGCCCTTGTCATCTAGCCCTTCCACATACACCACTTGCCACACAATGGATCCCCAAACCAGCATGCATCCACACTAACACAACATGCGCCAGGGTATTGTCGCTATAGGAGGAAAGTTATGATGATTTAGGGGGCTGCCGCTTTAGGGGCCCCTGGGCCCCAGCCTCAACCCCCGCCATCTCCCCAATATCCCCACTGCAAACACCCTCTGCCCTTATTCTTTTTGTGGCCATGGTCAGGGCCAGGGAGGAAGGTCAGGAGGCAGTGCCCAAGGTTTCCATTTTTTTCCCGTGTCCCACTAGCCCAGTCCAACCCTTCTTAGCTTATCCAAAAAGAGGATGTCTACTATATATTCCTAAATGATTCTCCATTTTAATGCCTTTCCATGGTATCTTCTCCAAACAAAATTTTTGCCTTCTTCCCCTTACAAGGGTACTGTCATACTCCAAAGCATTGCATATTCATGTTTTGGAACAACAAGAGATGACTGAAATATTTTTCCATGCATCATCATGAAAAGCCCCCATAGACTCTGAAATCTTATTGTGCAAAAAATTGCCATTGACTCTTGCATTTGGAAAAATTTTCGCCATTTTGCAAATTTTCTGCAACACGGGTTTAGGTGGCCATAGACGCACAAATAATATCGTACGAAACAAATTCTTGTACGACAATCAGTGTATGTATGGTGGAAAAGGGCCCACTGATATCAGCAGAAGACTTGGATATCGGTTGGCTCATCGATCGGGCTGGACGGAAAATTTTTGATCAGGCGCCCAAACATCGGCCATTGTTAATGCTGAATCGTCAGATACAGGTAGAATTCTATTGTTTCTATCTGAATATCTGACTATTCAACTCTACATGTGTGTATTGAAACAAACAATCTTTCTTGGAAAGATCTTTTTTTTTCTTTGCTACAGTACGGTGATCCTATTGGACTGTTTTAAAAGAATTTTGGAATTTTTTGTCACTAGGAATTGTCCGATAAACTTGATTTTTTAGATGTATTTGTATTTTTTTTTGTATTTTTATTTTCCATTTTATTTTCCATTTTTTCCATTTAATTTTTCATTATTACTTTTTTTATTTTGGTTTTAGAGAAAGTTAAAACCACTAAAATTCGACTTTTAATAAATAGGCCTCATTATAAATATAGATTTTTTTAAATACATCAGTTTTAGCGCTAAAAAGTAAGATTCCAAGAAAATAAAAAACTACAAACCTTAAGAAATCGTCTCTCATATCTTTGTTAAGGGGCAGATTTATCAAGGGTCGAATTTCGAGGTGATGGGAGGTTTTTTAAAACTCGAATAAACTTTTAAATTTGAATAAAAAAAGATTGAAATTTATTTAAAAAATCTAAGTTTTTGACTTTGGGTGAATAGGCTGTATTCGAATTGTTCGATTCAAAGTTTTAGTGCATTAGATCAATTACGAATAAAAGTATTTGAACTTTGATTTTTCAAAGTCCACCAAATGGCTAGGTTCTAGGAGGTCCCCTATAGGCTAAAACAGCAATTTGGCAGGTTTTAGATGGCGAATGGTTGAAGTTGAAGTTTTAAAGAGACAGTACATTATAAATTTCGATATTCGAATTGTCTAATTTTTTTTCAAATTCAAATCGAATTTCGGACTATTCAATAGTCAAAGTAGGGGCAGATTTATCAAGGGTCGAATTGAAAATTCTAATTTCGAGTTTATTTTAGTGTGATTCAACTAGGGAATAGTCCAAATTCGATTTGAATTTTAAAAAAAAAATCAGATTTTCAAATTTATCATATACTTTACCTTTAAGAATTTAAATTCGTAAAACCTGCCGAATTGGTGTTTTAGCCTATGGGGGACTTGCTACAATCAATTTGGAGTTGTTTGGTGGACTTTTGAAAAAAAAACATTTTTTTGGGGTGAAAAAATTGGAATCGAATTTGCAGCTCGATCTTATTCACTTATTTATTTTAAAAAATTCAATTTTTTTGTAATAAATTTTGATTGCTCTTTTTTTCCCCCGAATTTCGGGTTTATGGGAGTTGATGAGAGTTTTTAGAAACTCCCATAAACTCGAAATTAGACCCTTGATAAATCTTCTCCATAAAATAGCTCAAATTTCGAATCTTTGACCCTTGATAAATCTGCCCCTAGCTAGTGTGCATACTTGTTTGTTCCCCCATCTAAACTGTTAATAATTTTGGTGTATTTTTAGTAGCCCTTTTAAAACCATAGAGTTTTAAAACTAAAAATGTATTTTCCTGTAAGTTCTCCACTGTCCAGATAACCACCGTGTCCAAACACATTCTGTCCTTTCAGTGCCCTCCCTGTGTTACTTATTCACCTGCCTTCAATTTATGTTATTTGTCTACTGGTCCCTGAAACAAGTCATTCCTTAAAAGTATCAAGTGATTCTAAAATAAACACCCTCCGTCGGAGACTCGTCTTATAAGGTAAAATTGAAGTTTAACATTAAAATCGTTTTTTGTGTGTGTGGAAAACTGTATATAAACTCCTGGGACATATTTATGTCTGGGTTGTTAAACTTTATGTAAATACTTAAAGATGAATTTGTGACCTGAAACATCTGTCCAAATGCAGGCAATTGTAATTCATTAAGTTCATTTAATTTTTACAGAACAAAAGTGCTTGGGAAATTAGGGGGAAAAAAAACACTGAGCCGTTAGGCTGTGGACGGTTACGGCTGGCAATGATGGATTGGCAAATATTCTGCTTATTTTTTCATGATTATTTTTTATTTTCCAACGAAACTGAGTCGCATTGTTCGTGTAATAATGGCATGTACAGGGCCAATTATTCAGAAATCCTTTTTACAGAGCAGACATCAACGGTAATAAATATTTCATATTTTTGACACAAGATGAATATGAGTGCAGACCAAGCATTTCCATCAACAAAATCGCGCTGGAAAGCAACACATTAAATACTTCGTTAAAAGTGCATTACTGTAAGTACATCATAAACCTTAAACCCTGAGCGTGCAGTTGTGTACACAATATTAGAAAAAGCCATATTGCAATGTTTATGAGCTGCATAGAATCCAACATGTGAACGAAAGGTTGCTGTAGTCTAAACAAACGCGATCAAAGGCAAAAACACTTTTGTGGGGGCCTCTGATATTTATATGAAGCATGAATAGCCATTTCAGAGACCTTAAGGAGGTGTAATTGCTGAGGGAACGAGCATCTTGTCCTGCTTGTCACTATCGTGCTAAAATCTATTGAACTATAGGGCTTTATTTATCATAATTCAGATTTGTGTTGTTTTTTTTCAATCTCAAAAACTCACAATTAAAAAAAAAAACATGAATATTACCTTGCTTATCAAAAAAAACAGAATATTAAAAAACTGAAATGAATAAAATTGTTGAAAAAAAACCTGGAAAAAAATTGAGTTTACAAGCTAAATTTTTTTTTGAAAAACTCAAATTGAATAAATAGCTTTTGGTAGATTGATCAAGGGTCTAATTTAGGGGCAGATTTATCAAGGGTCGAATTTCGAGTTGATGAAAATGAGTTATTTTAAACTCCCATCAACTGGAAATTTGAATAAAAAAAGACCAACTGAAATTTATTAAAAAAATTTAATATTTAAACTGTGGGTTGACTCCAAATGGGTTCTAGGAGGTCCCCATAGGCTAGAACAGCAATTCGGCAGGTTTTAGATAGCGAATGGTCGAAGTTGAAAATTCGATCGAACGATCGAAGGATTATTCCTTCGATCGAACGATTAAATCCTTCAAATCAAACGATTCAAAGGATTTTAATCCAACGATCGAAGGAATATCCTTCGATCAAAAAAATGTAGGCAAGCCTATGGAGACCTTCCCCATAGGCTAACATTGACTTCGGTAGCTTTTATCTGCCGAACTAGGGGGTCGAAGTTTTTTTTAAAGAGACAGTACTTCGACTATCGAATGGTCGAATAGTCGAACGATTTTTAGTTCGAATCCTTCGATTCGAAGTCGTAGTCGTAGTCGAAGGTCGAAGTAGCCCATTCGATGGTCGAAGTAGCCCAAAAAACACTTCGAAATTCTAAGTTTTTTTACTTCGAATCCTTCACTCGAAGTTAGTGAATCGGCCCCTAATTAGAGTTCATGGGAGTTTGTAAAACCTCCCATAAACTCCCATGAATGAACCTAATTTGATTCTATTTTTTTCTCCGAAAAAAACTCTATTTTCCTTAAGGCTGCAAACAACTTAAATTGAACCCAGGATGTCCCCCATAGGCTAAAACAGCAATTCTGCAGGTTTAAGGTGGCGAATGGTCGAATTCAAATTCTTAAAGGGCCAGTACATGGTAAATTTCAAAAATCGAATTTGAATTTTTTTAAACATTCAAATTGAATTTTAGCTATTCTCTAGCCGAATTCCTAAAAAAAAACCCACAAAAATTTGAATTTTAAAATTCGAAACTCAAATTTTCACTTAGACCCTTCATAAATCTGCTGCTTAGCGTAATGCGAATTTTAAAAAATTAGATTTTATTCACAATTTGAATAGTATGTTATTTATGAAATAATTAGAAAGTCTAAAATTCCATCGAATAGTTCCGACATGAAATTCGAATTGAATTTGCATCAAGTTTTCCCTCTGAAAAAAACCCTCAACTTTTGCGTGTCAAATTATTTTTTCCCCATTGGAGTCTATGGGGCATCATTTTCGAAGCAAAACTTGGCAAACATTTGGCTTATCACTACTATTAACATCTTCAAATAATTCAAAGGACCTCTGCCATTGACTTCTACATGAACTGTAGGTGGAGGGTAGTCGAATTAAAACTGTTTGTGGGG
Source organism: Xenopus laevis (assembly GCF_017654675.1). NCBI lineage: Eukaryota > Metazoa > Chordata > Amphibia > Anura > Pipidae > Xenopus > Xenopus laevis. Next base: position 142,492,762 of record NC_054377.1, on the reverse strand, counting down.
TCGAGTTGTGATAAATCTAACATTCAAATTCAAATACGAGTTGGTGGTTTTAAATTAGAATTTTTGAGTTTTCACCCAAAAAAAATCTAAAATTCTAAATTCTAATTTGAATTTACCAAAAATTCTAATTTTAATTTACCATTCAAACCTTAGTAAATATGTCTAGGGCATCCCCCATTGACTTCTACATGATCTTGCAAGGTTTTTGATGCTGAGATTTTTCTATTTTTTTTTTATCTTAATAAATACACGATTCGAAGTAATAATTTGAGCTTGTGACTTCTAGTACGAAATATCTTGAATCATAGTAAAAACCCAAATTTAAACATTGATAAACCAGCCCCTCAATTTTGGCCAGGACAACTCCAATCGACTTCATTGAGTTCATGACCTCGAACATTTAGATGCTTAATTTTTGCATTCAAGGTTTTAGCTTTTTTTAGCTTAATAAATACTTGAAGTTATAATTCAAGTTTGTGAGTTTTAGCTAAAAAGGACTTGATTAGTGGTTAAAGCCCAAAATCAATCAACAGCTGTTGCTTTTGATAACAACTGAAGGGCAACAGGACGGACAATCCAACTTCATAAACCCTGAACCCTATAGATAATTCACCATCTGACATTTTGGGGCCGATTCACAAAGGGTCAAATATCGAGGGTTAATTAACCCTCGATATTCGACTGGGAATTAAAATCCTTCGACTTCGAATATAAGTTAGCCAAGCATATGGGGACCTTCCCCATAGTCTAACATTGAGTTCAGTAGCTTTTATGTGGCGAACTAGGGGGTCGAAGTTTTTTCTTAAAGAGACAGTACTTCGACTATCGAATGGTCGAATGGTCGAATGATTTTTAGTTCGAATAGTTCGATTCAAAGTCGTAGTCGAAGGTCGTAGCCCATTCGATGGTCGAAGTAGCCCAAACAACACTTCGAAATTCGAAGTTTTTTTACTTCGAATCCTTCACTCAAAGTTAGTGAATCGGCCCCTTTTTGTTCCTGCCTGGTTCTCAATGCCAGCCTTCTTCTTGATCCTGAATTCCTGGTCCTGAAGCTCTTGTGACAAGGCCTCTATTAACAACCAGTGTTGCCCTAGGCACTGACAAGCCACCCCATTTCTTCCGAAGTCAGCTTATGCACAAGATAGTCTTTGCACATGCCCCAGAAGAAATGGGCACTTACCCTAGCTCCACCAACCAATTTAACTGCAAGTGTTCTGTAGTTTATTTCTTTTTGATTATATAAAGAAACCTGAGGGCTTTTCCCCAAAAGTTTCTGCCCTAGGCATGGGCCCTGGGGTGCCTGTATTGAAAATATAATCTAAGAAATTGAGCTGCAGCACTCCGAGTCCATTTCTTTCATTGTATGCAGTTTGTTTGGCAATGGTGAAGATTGCACTCGACGCTACAAAAAACGGTGGTAGAGTTGAAGCAACTTGATTTGTATAGAAAATACAGCCTTGCCTATAACACATTATTGTTCATTGTACCCCTTTTCCCTTTTGTTCTGGTCCCCCTCATGTAATTGTGTTAACAATCATTTTTCAAAAATTACTACTTGTTGCCCGCACAATGGTGCCCTGGTCTTCTACTAATGAAGACCATATCCGTGTAAGCCAATCTGCCTGTAAATTTCAGATCACAAATAATAATATTATTTTTTGTAATAATAGAGAAATTTGAAGAAACAGTTGAAGGGTAATATTTTAAACATGGACATATATGGCAAATTAAAATTTATTAACAAAAAACCTGTTTTATAATTTGGCAATGTAGGAAAAATGACTGAATTTGACCAAATGTTTTACGACTTCCTTGCTTTATCAATAGGCTGTGAAGTCTGAAAGAGCTATATATATTTATAGTATGTTTATTGCTATTTATTGAAATTGTTTTTGGTCTTTGAGGAACACACAAGGCAAATGTAAGCATCAAGTTTGACAGTTTTTCAATAAAGCGCCGCGCGATTCTCTGTCAGCGGATTCCTTTCAATGACAGTGGCTTTGTTCTGTTTCAGTCAGATTTTCTAGTTAACACATCAAAAGTGTATCTGTGTACATGCAATACTGAGAAACAGTTCAAAGAAGGAAAGGATTTCAGCATTAACTCCTTAGGGGCCGATTCACTAAGGGTCGAATATCGAGGGTTAATTAACCCTCGATATTCGACTAGGAATTAAAATCCTTTGACTTCGAATATCAAAGTCGAAGGATTTAGCGCAGATAGTTCGATCGTACGATCGAAGGATAATTCCTTCAATCGAAGGATAAAATCCTTCGAATCTAACGATTCGAAGGATTTTAATCCAACGATCGAATAAAAATATCCTTTGTTCAAAAAAAGTTGAGGGACCTTCCCCATAGGCAAACATTGACTTCGGTAGCTTTTAGATGGCGAACTAGGGGGTCGAAGTTTTTTTTAAAGAGACGGTACTTCGACTATCGAATGGTCGAATAGTCGAACGATTTTTAGTTTGAATCCTTCGATTCTAAGTCGTAGTCGTAGTCGTAGGTCGAAGTTTTTTACTTTTGAATCCTTCACTCGAAGTTAGTGAATCGGCCCCTTAGTGTCATTTTCAAACACACCCACCTATGTAAATTCAGGTGGCCAGAAACGTCACACCAGGGTGGAAAAGTTAAAGGGAACTAAATAAAGCTCAAGATGCTACACCCTAGGAGTCCAATTTATGAAACCACAACTTTTTCGGGTCAGGCTTATTGACACCAAAAATCTGAAAATGTAGAGGAAAAAAAAAAATTTTCAGGGATTTAAACTGCGACGATGCAGAATCTAAAAATACTCCAGCTCAAGCCTGTCTAAATCATGTAGAAGTCAATGGTAGATGTACCTTTTACAACTGGAAGATCTTTCTCTGATTCATGGTTTTAGAGGTTTTCGGGTATTTTTGACTCTGGCTTTCATGCGACAATATGAAAAAGTCGTAGTTATTGTGCAACAAAAAGTTACAGTTTTCTCGACTTTTCTGCGACTTTTTCCATTCGTGCTTTTTTGGTTTGGGTCTTTTAATAAATTTCATGACATTCGTGGTTTTCAGAGAAAGGGATTTATCTTCTCACATGAATCGTGGAGGCCAATGGATTGATCTTCTAGCATTAATTCTGGAGGACAGTGGATTGATCTTCTAGAGTTAATCCTGGAGGCCAATGGATTGATCTTCTCATATGAATCATGGAGGCCAATGGATTGATCTTCAAGCATTAACCCTTGAAACCAGTGAATGGATCTTCTAACATGCATGCAAGGTCAGTGGATTGATCTTCTAACATGAACTAATTGATGTTCTAGCATCAATGTTGAAAGCAAGCAAATGGAATGCTATTGTATAGAGATTTATAGATATTAATACATTCATTTTGTTTAAGGCACATATTTTTCACATAAACTCTGGAAGTTTTATTGCCTTTTAAGTTTTGGAAATTAACATCTTAAATAAAAAAAATATTTAATTAAATAATGTTTAATTGTTATAGAAACCTGTCTATTTAAGAGGTCTATACCCTTAAGACATTTTTTTTCTTTGTAATTTCCCACAGCCTACTTATGATTCCAAGGCCTGCCTTCCATTAGCAAGCCTGCATTAAATTTTTCATAGAGCTAGACAATTAAGCTTGCTTATGAAAGCAAGATTTCGGCTTTCAACTGCCCAATACCCACTCAGATCACTGCCTTTGTGTTTTATTTCAGCAGCAATTTCAATTAAAAATGACTAGTGAAAATTCCGAGGATTTAATGAAAAAGGACAAGATGAGTTACAGGGACAGCGCATAAAATGTAACTTTCTTGACTTCAAAGGAGAAATAGACAGAGTCCACAAATTGGATGCGTGACCTAAAAATTGACTTTAAATGTGCAATAGGGAACATGGGCATTAACGTATCAATAGCGGCATCAGCCTGCTGTAATTTAAGACTTTGTTATTTACTGTATCAGTCAAAGTAAATTGCCTGGACAGTAGAAATATTTATATCATTCTTTGCCTAAAATATAGATTTTTACTTTAAAGACGCCAGCTGCTAATTTACCCTTACAAAGAGGAAAACCCATCCTTTCTGGCCCTTTGTGTGACATCGGGATTACTCCTTGGATAAATTAATACTGATTGTCAACAAATAAAAATGATATATTTCCCCTCTTGCTAGAAATTGCCCATTATATTTTAAACCTCACCAACCTTTGCTGTCTGATCATAGTCCCCTTCTCTGGTGATGGTAAAAACTATTTTCCTTCTGTCTTATAGGATGTCCTTATCATTCTATGGAAGGTTGATTTCATTTTTGTCATACCAATCGTCTTAATTTTAAATATTCCCCATAGCCCATGTGCAAAATACATATTTGATCCGGCTAACAACAATTATCTCAGGTCAAATAGGAACATATTTACAGGGCAAGGGGCCCTTCAGCCTCCTCTGCATTTGCTCCCACTTACTATGAGTTGACAATAAAGAGAATCGTTTTATAATTGTATTATTCTAAAGCCCAGTTTGCTTGAGGAATGCACCAAATACACAATTTTTAATTAGGCCACTGCATCCTCTACAAAAGATTCAACAGGAATACAGAACCAATCCCAACTTGCATATTTAATGTATATGTAATATATTTTCAAAATTGCTGTGAACAAAAAATTGTCTGAAATCTGAATTCTGCAAAAAGAACTTGGATTTTACCTGATTTTGGTGCAACCCTTAGTTTAGAAATACCTAAATAGCCAAAGCTTTACCCCCCTTTCCCCCACCAACTACAGATATAGGACCTGTAATCCAGAATGTTCAGGACATGAGGATATTTCTATGATTTGGAAAAAATTGTCTGAAATCTGAATTCTGCAAAAAAAACTTGGATTTTACCTGATTTTGGTGCAACCCTTAGTTTAGAAATACCTAAATAGCCAAAGCTTTCCTCCCCTTTCCCCCACCAACTACAGATATAGGACCTGTAATCCAGAATGTTCAGGACATGAGGATATTTCTATGATTTGGATCTTCATACCTTAAGTCTACCAGAAAGTTGTGCTAGCGTTGGCTAATTTGTATACGGCGGGAAGTTATTTCAATGGACGTATAAGTTGCAGCAAATACATTACACTACACAAGTCCAGGGAAGCTTATTAAAATAAAATAAAGTTGTTATATTGCCCTACACATGAGCCCAGTGTATAGTTTATGTGCCATATGTTAGGAAATGTAGGGGGGAAGCTGGGTACCCCAGAAAAAATTTACGATCTTTTGCAGCCTATCACCCTGAAAAGTGAAAAGTCGCCAGTGTTTTTTGGGAAAAAAAATTTTAAACAATTTTTTGAGGAAGTCCTATCTACTATATTGCACTTCGCAATCAGGTCTGATGTGGTGAAGGCAAGTCTGGCGCAAGAAGTAACGTTCAATAAAATCTGCATCTTAGTGAATTTGCGTAGGTATGTCCATTTACCAGAGCGCAAATTCGGCAGGCGTTAGTCAGCAAAGTACCGCTAGAGTCTATCTCCTTCGCTAGTGTGTGTCACTTCACCCTTTCGTAAATCTGCCCCATAGAGAGAAAGTAAATATTTAGATTTGGCTAAAATGGAGTCTTCCCAAAACGGGTTTCCAGATAACAGATGGATATATATAACATGTGGATCGTATATATATATATATAATCATTTGAAGAGGATCATTTAAGGGCAGACTTATCAAGGGTCGAACTGAAAATTCGAATTTCAAGTTTTCGAGTTTTTTTATTGCCAAAACTGTGAAATTCGACTAGGGAATTGTTAAAATTTGACTCAAGTTTTTTTTTAAAATTCAATTTTTGAGATTTATCGTACACTGGCCCTTAATGAACTCAAATTCGATTATTCACCACCTTAAAGGGATACTGTCACGGGAAAAATGGGTTTTTTTTTTCAAAATGAATCAGTTAATAGTGCTGCTCCAGCAGAATTGAACTGAAATCCATTTCTCAAAAGAACAAATAGATTTTTTTATATTCAATTTTGAAATCTGACATGGGGCTAGACATATTGTCAATTTCCCAGCTGCCCCCAGTCATGTGATTTGTGCTCTGATAAATTTCAATCACTCTTTACTGCTGTACTGTAAGTTGGAGTGATATCAACCCCTCCCTTTCCCCCCAGCAGCCGAACAAAAGAACAAATGGAAGGTAACCAGATAGCAGCTCCCTAACACAAGAAAAAAGCTGTCTGGTAGATCTAAGAACAACACTCAATAGTAAAAACCCATGTCCCACTGAGACTCCTTCAGTTACATTGAGAAGGAAAAACAGCAGCCTGCCAGAAAGCATTTCTCTCCTAAAGTGCAGGCACAAGTCACATGACTGAGGGCAGCTAGGAAATTGACAAAATATCTAGCCCCATGTCAGATTTCAAAATTGAATATAAAAAAATCTGTTTGCTCTTTTGAGAAATGGATTTCAGTGCAGAAGTCTGCTGGAGTAGCACTATTAACTGATGTGTTTTGAAAAAAAACATGTTTTCCGATGACAGGATCCCTTTATACCTTGCTGTTTTAGCCTATGGAAGACATCCTGGGATCAATTGTTGTTTGCAGCCTTCCTGACATTCGAATTTGATTTGAATTCAATTCATGTTTGCGGGTCGATCCTAATCACCCAAGTTTCAAACTTAAGATTTTTTTTTAATCAATAGACATTGGTCGAATTTTGAGTTCATGGGAGTTTTAAATAACTCCCATGAACTCAAAATGTGACCATTGATAAATATGCCACTTATAGTAAGAATGTGTGTGTGTCTGTGCATACATGTAAAGACACGCAAATAACAGTATATATTATAGACTGTTCTGTTGTATTCCGTATGTATGTTTTTACAGTACAGGATCCGTTATCCGGAAACCCATTATCCAGAAAGCTCCGAATTTATTTTTGTGGAATGCACTGCCGGGTGATGTTGTGATGCTGATTCAATTAATGACTATAAGAATGGCTTGGATGATTTTTTGGACAGACATAATATCAAAGGCTATTGTGATACTAAACTCTATAGTTAGTATAGATATGGGTATATAGAATTTAATTAAAAGTAGGGAGGGGTGTATGTATGGATGCTGGGTTTTCATTTGGAGGGATTGAACTTGATGGACTTTGTCTTTTTTCAACCCAATTTAACTATGTAACTATGAATTACGGGATGGCCGTCTCCCTTTGACACCATTTTATCCAAATAATCCAAATTTTTAACAACTATTTCGTTTTTCCGTGTAATAATAAAACAGTACCTTGTACATGACTCAAACTAAGATATAATTAATCCTTATTGGAAGCAGAACCAGCCTGTTTAGGTTTATTTAATGTTTACATGCTTTTCTAGTAGACAATATATGAAGATCTAAATTACCGAAGATCCATTATCCGGAAATCCCCAGGTCCGGAGCATTCTGGATAACAAGTCCCATACCTGTACTGCGCTACTAATGTATGCAGCACTGTACAGCTGAACAATTAATAAACAGAATAAACAAGGGGTCATTACAATAATAAATGCAAATAAATACAAAGTACAATAAATACAATGTACAGTAACAATAAAGATTCAGAGCTTACTTTCCAAGAGACAAGAACTTAGAATCTAAATGTTGTAATTTTGTCAAATCATATTATTGTTCCAAGCCGAAAGGGCATATTGAGAATGCTTCAACATCTCACGTTCACATGAGGAAATGTATATTATGCCTGTTCCTGTGTATAGCAAGCCTTCTGTTTCAGTTAAGAGGTAAGAAAGTCAGAGCCTACCTGCCGTGGGCCGACTGCAGCTTCCTTGAGCTCAGTGTGTATTGATTTTCTTTCTTACAGAATACTGATTACCTGCTGAGAGATAAGAGCAGATGTCTTTATGCTCCAAATTGAATTTTTTTTTAATAGGATTCCCTCTCAGCTCTTCTCCAAAAACTAACATGGTCTCATTTCTGATCTCAGAAAAAGATACAGCGATAGAATGATAGGGAAAGTTTCCCCGCAAGTGCGTGCAAGTGTCGGAACACTGGGGAGCTGCGCGTCCCCAGTGCTCCCCATAAAGCAGCTGGGTGCATGCCGACCCTAATAATTTGCTGCCCTAGGCCAGGGCGATTGGGGCTTCGCCACAAATCCGGGCCTGCTTGCTGCACTGGAACAACAGTATAGTAACATAGTAAGTCAGGTTGAAAAAAGACACACGTCCATCAAATTCAACCCTTTAAGTCTATATATAACCTGCCTAATTGCTAGTTGATCCAGAGGAAGGAAAAAACAACCGCAACCTTTTTTACCCATGAGCCAAAAGGTTTGGGGAGCAACACAAGCAGGGGGTGCCAAATAAGGGCTGTGATTTGGTAGCCTACAGGAGACTCTGTTTGGCATTACACCTGTTTTTTTGCAACCAAAACTTGCTTAACTTATTTATCAAAATTCTAACTTTTTGTATTTTTTTCTACTTCGATAACCACAAAATTTATTATAAAACTCAAATGCTCAACCACGAGACACCTCAACAGGACACACCAGGCCTCAAGAGAGACTCTCCCCTGAATGGAGCAAAGCTGGAAGATCACCATCTAAGAACACCTCTCTTGCACCTACTTGGGGCTGTTAATTAGTCAATACCCATACAATCAGCATACTAAGACCCATGACCTCTGGCAAGGATGGGTTTGGAGATACGGAGGTCTTGTGAGTATGAATCAATTTATCCCCTTACTTGAGTGCTCTTGAAGCCCCCGGGACGCACCCAATCAAGGCCGTGAATGGCCTAAACTAACCCCATCCATATTGGTAATTCATAAGTGCAATCTCAGGGTTTTTTTCACTTCCTATACCTCAAATCTTGTTAATGTTAATGTATTTGGTTTACTTTATGATGGTTTACATAAATGTTGTTATTTCAATGTTTAATAGTTCACATATATATAGGATTCATATATATCAAGGAAATATCTACCTTCCAACTCACTATAGATATTTCCATCAGAAAAACCCCAGGGCTAGATTACTGCCTGGAGGCTATGCAGCTATGATATTAGATATTAACCATGGTTAAACTGCTTACAATATATGCAAATGGCCTTAACAGTGTACTTAAAAGTTATTTGGTTATATGTGAAATTCACAGGCTCAGGCCAGACATAGCAATAGTCCAAGAGAAGCATTTCAAGCACTTAGAAAATTAACTTTGATTCAACTATATCCTAAAGTTTATCAAGCCTCAGTAGAGGCAAATAAGGCGGGTTACTAACTATGATTCATATAGACTGCCCGTTACAGGTCTCAAAAGTTGATGCAGACTCTGCAGGCCATTATCTGATCTTTATGGGATCCCTGGTGGGAAAACCCATAATAATTATGAACCTCTATGCTCCAAATAAGGGCCAGATAAAATTCCTCTGCTCCAAATTGACAAAAGCCAGAGGAGACTATCAAACCCCTATTATAATGGGCAGAGATTTCAATCTAGTACTCTCAGAGTTAAGGAACCGATCCACCCCACCCCTAAATAGAGACACCTCTGAGCAATCCAAAAAACAACAGTTAATTCAAAAAATAGACCTTAGGGACACTTGGCGGGTGCATCATCCCAATGGGAGGGCTTATACGTTTTACTCAGCAAGACATAATCTCTCTACCAGAATAGACTAATTCTTAGTCTCTAGAGACCTCCTGCCAGCTATATAGCTAATATATGCCCAAGTATAGAGCTATTAGCTACAGCCATCAGAGAGCATAAAGACATCACAGGACCCAAATTAAGATGTCCTTTTATTAGTGATGGGCGAATTTATTCGCCAGGCCCGAATTCGCAGCGAATTTGCGCGATTCGCCACCCGCAAAAATTCGCGGCAAAAATTTGCCGGGGTCAAAAATTTTTTTCAAAAAAACAGACGCCGGCATAAAAAAAACAGACGCCAGCGGCGTTTCACGAATTTTTTGCCATTTCGCGAATTTCGTGCTAAATTCACAAATTTTTCGGCGAATCAAAACGCCGCAAATTCGCCCATCACTACCTTTTATCTATCACCAATCCCATGGTATCTCTACCAAATCTTCATGAACTTCTATCCCAATATGGCAACCATTAAGGCTACAAACTGAACCTCCAGAAGTCATAGGCACTTGCCTTAAATATCCCATCTTGCGAGCGAGACGGACAGAGAATCAATTTGGGGATCCAGCATACAAAATCCTACTTCCAGCTCTATAAATACAACTATATCCCACTCATAAAATCCATTACTCCACTTTTGGAAAAATGGCACACTGTACATACACATTGTCCTGGTTGGGTAGGATAACAGCTATTAAAATGTCAAATAATTCAAAAAACCTCAAATTCAAAAAACTCCCATTGACTTCTACATGATCTCACATGCTTTTAGATGCACATGTTCTATATTCAAGTTTTATTTAATAAACCACAAAAATCCTAGTTTTTAAAAAAATAGAATTCCTGATTTTCAAACCACAGTCAAAATGTAAATTTGAATATTGATAATATTCATATTTATTTAGTTGGATAAGCTACTTTATAAAGATATCATTACTCAGTAAGCAAGAAGTGTTGTTGCTTTAGGAAAACCTTCCAATATGGTATTGGAGTATACAGTCATTGGTCTTAGCATGAAAAAATTTTGTTTTGGAGGCAAGGTTGATGGTAAGAATTAGCTCTTCCGCAGGTAGCACCTATTCCCAATGACTTAAAATTAGTAGTCTCTAGCCCATAGGGACCCCAACTTCTATCAAGCCTTCATTAAGGTGAATATGGTGAACCTGAAATGAAGATGACTAGGTGAGGGCCTCAAAGCAAGATAAATACCAATTATATTATTTACAAGAACCATGAATATCCTGTAAATGACACCTTTAAAAACAGGGTTTAGCAATCTCATCAGTTATAATCGGTGATTGGTGATGTCATTTTTGTCTGTTTTAAGATATAGGGATATTAAACTTGACCTTGGAGTTTCATGACCTGTATAAAAGCCTTTATATAGTCATGGAACTCCCCTGTGTCCTATAATGTCCTTATTGGTCCATTACTAACTATATAAATATAGCCAGAGAATGAATGTGCTTACTAAATGTACCGCTGACCCAACCAACAAAAAAGTATTTTCAATTTCACTTAAAAAAGGCACAACAGAATAGTAAACTATACTAGTCTATGATGTTTCAAGGAAGTTAGCAATATGCTAGACATTTAGACATGGGCATAATGTCTAGTGATGAGTTTACATGGCGACGGGCTGTTTACGATTAATGGGACTTTTAATTAACATTTGGATTACTTTTTTTTCACAAATCATATTTTTTTCTCATTTTCTTTTTTTTTAAAATAGTCTTTCTATTAATTCTAGATTTATTAAGTGTAACCACGAAAAACTCTAATACAAAACTTCTCCAAGTAAAAGCAGTCAAGGTCCCATAGAATTCAATGGTAGCTGCCCTGATCCTATTGGACATTTGTTTTTTGCCCTTCAGGCTTTAGAGGTTTTAACATTTTTTAGCTTGCAATTGTCTGAAAAGCTAAAATTTTAGAGGATTTAGAGATATTCATATTTTTTCGGATCGTTCGGTACTTTTTTCCCTTTTTCTACATGGGTCTTTTAATAACACTCATGGCATTCGTGGTTTTAGAGAAATGAGTAAAACTGTGGTTTCAAAAAGCTCAAATACCACTTTTAAAAATACCACCTTTAAAAAATGGGCCTCCCAGTGTCAGCCCTAAGGAACCTGCAGAACACCCTCTAGGAAATAGTAAACAAATAAAGTTGAAGCCTAAATACATATATAGGAAATAGGAAAATATTTTTTTCTTTTATAATCAAAAACATTTTTACTTTGATTCATCAAAAACTGAAGAAAAAAACTGCAATTTTTTATTGCAATTTGTTGAGATATTTTTTTAAAACATTCAGAAAATAAAAATCTAAACTACCCTTCCTAAAACCTGCCCAGATGCTCTAAAAGTCAAAAGGAAGACTTGCATTCAAGCCAGTCAATGTCTTTCTTGCGATTTTACAGCAGTGGAGACTTCTACTCTTGCTTGAAAATATGCTTTTTGTAGTTTTTTTTTGCAGTGACAAGATCATGATTAACCCAATTAATGATTTTCATAAATGTTTGTTCAATCACTGTCAAAACAAAAACGTTATCATTACAATTTCACACTCACGTTTAGCCACGACTCTTTGTAAGTTTTTTTTCAACGATCTCCAGAATTTTGATAAATCTGCTCCTATATAAGAGGCTTTGGAGAGGGAGAACAAATCCTTCCCAGAATCCTTTTCTTCTATCATCCCACTCACTGGTGGACCAAGTTTTGTAATATTTGTTTCTGGGCTATTACAGATCGGATGGTATTAATGGGCACCTAAGACACATTATCAGTTTTCGTGGTTAGTGAAATATCTTTATATTGCTCTCGGAGACTTTTTTCATAAAGTTGCAGTTCTGCATGATCATAAACGTTGTGCAGAGTTTTATTTCCATTGTCTACCAACCAAACAGAAAGATTCTGAAAGCATTTATTTGTCAATACAACTCAACGGTATTGGTAACATGATCCCAATTATCCTCTCCTTAAATATTAATATTTCATGGCGCTGGGTCCCAGCGTGGTTTTCATTTGTAATTCAATGGTGTTATACATCTGACTAATGGAGATTGTTGTTTGCAGTAGAAATGCACTTTTGAAAAGACCAATATATTTTTTATGTAGGAGAAAAGGAACCAAATTTCTTCTGTTCAAAAAAAAACACGTAAGTGCCATTTGCTTTAACATTTTTAGCAAAACTGTCACCGTCTGATCATAATTTGCTTTCTGCTTTCCTTTGTGTTTATGCACAAAATCAATATGAGCTGAATTCTGTAGAGAAAAAAAAGAATGTGATGTGTAAGGAACTGAAGTCATAACCACGAAGTGTGTGTGATTATTTCTTGTCCCTAAAAAAAAAAAAAATAACAGAATTACTGATATTACAAAAAAAAAGTGACACACACTTTGCAACGTGATTGGCATATTGAAAGGTGACTGACACCAGTGTGACGGATTATGCTAGATGTGAAGGCTTTGTAATATATAATTAGAGTTTGAAAACTATTTTTAATACATTTGGTTTCTTTTTTTTCTTTTTTTATAACATGCTCAAAGGAAAAACTTTTGTTCCTGCGAGTACCTGCAAGAGTGCGGAAGTACAAAATTAGATATCAAAGTTGAGGAATACCTCAATGTCTATCTTCTCCCAAAACCTGGTTTCCAAAAACTATGATTATGGCTAGAGATATGCCAAATTGTTGTAGGTCTTCATCTATGGCATAACATCTGTTTGACTAAACAGGGTAATGAAAAAGGCAAAAAGGAACCTAGAGGCGCTCCACTATGAAACAAGTGTTGTAAGGACCTTCTGAAACAGATAAATTAAGTTCTTTAAGGTCTTAACCTATGGGTTGGGTCCCCATGCTTTTCATGTTATTATCTACCTGGAAACAAATAGGGTCACATTTATTAAACCTTGATTTTTTTCTGGTGATGGTTTTTAGGAGGAAAACTCAATTTTGTTTGCAGAAAAAAACCCTTTGGATTTTAGAGATTGATCATACCCCAAAGCTGCTAGAAATCTGAATCTGAAAATACACTATCTCAAACCTGTCGAGGTCATGTAGAAGTCAATGGCTGATGTACCTGAAGTTGTTTCTTGACATTGTAAGAAATTCTGGGTTTTCGTCGGATAATCCGAAAAAGTTTTCGCAGCGAAAACTCAATAAAACCGAGTTTTCAGAGTGTCAATTGTGCAATATGAATTGACGCTCGATTTTGTGACATTTTGTCGATTTGATTTGTTTGAGAAAAAATATTGATAAATGATTGGAAGGGAGTTAGTTTGACTTTGTTTTCAGAAAAAAACTTGATACATTCGAGTTTTAGTAAATCAGCCCCTAAGAGGCCCATTTATAAACATTAGCATTTAAGTGGTTTTAAAGGTTTTTGAAACTATGAATAAACAATTACTAGCCAGGAAAAATCCAAAAACCTCCAGTCTGAAAGATCCAATATGATCAGTGCAGCTCCCATTGACTTCTATGGGACTTCGACTGCTTTTTACTTGCCAAAGTTTTGTATTAGGGTTTGATGTGGTTTTTACACCTAGAGGCACATTTATCAAAGGTCAAATTTGAATTTATGTGAGTTTTTAAAAACGCCCCTAAACTCCCATGAATTCGAAATTCGACCAATCTAAACCAAATTTTTCCAACTCAGATGAATTAAATTGACCTGAAAATTCTAATTGAACTCAATTTGAATTTGCAAAAACTCAATTCGAGTTTTTTCTAAGAAAAAGAACCATAAATGTCAGGAAGGCTGCAAACATCTCCAAATTGATCCCTAGACGTCTTCCATTGACTTAAACAGCAATTCGGCAGGTTTTAGGTGGCGAATAGTCGAATTCGAGTTCTTTAAGGGCCACTGTATGATAAATCTTGAAAATTTAATTAAAATTTTTATTAAAAACTCAAATCTAATTTGAATAACTCCCTGGTTGAATTTGACAGTTTTGACCATAAAGAATTTTGAAAATTCAAATTTTGAATCCGAATTTTCAATTCGACTGTTAATAAATCTGCCTCCTAGTAAAGCTCATTTTTTTAGAGTTTTGGAGAAATACAAAACCCACACTTTTTTGGAGAAAAAATTAGATTCGTGCAAAAAATAGAGATTCTAATGTTAGTAAATAGGCCCCCTAAGGAAAATTCTTTGAAGGCATTTATTTACAGATGAAATTTTTGAAACCATTAGCAACCATTCAACCAAAGGTTTACTTTCATTATTAAAGAAAATGCAGAAAATGCTAAGGATTGATTGGTTGCTTTTTGTTAATTTATAAAAAGTTCTTGTTCATGCTTTTTTTCTGTGCGTTTGTGATGCAATGCTGTAATTTATGATATGCAGTGGGAATATTGTGATTAGCATTTGAATCCCTTGCAGTTACTAATAGGGCCAGGAGTAATGGTAGGCGCAACAGTTGGGGGGGTGCATTACGCGCATACCTCTTCTGCCTGTATTCCATTAGTTTTGGCGTGAGTACCTGTACCCGACCAATACCCGCAACTTGGCCCCATTCATCCGTAACCCGGCCTACAATAGGTGAACATGTGAAACTGGAAGTGATGTCACAGTGGACAGGAAATTATGTCACTCTGGAGCTTGGATCAACCGGGTAAAGGGGAAAATTAACCACATCACCAGGGGAGTGTGGGAGGTGACCTATCCGACACTTTAGTCATGTATTCAAACAGGTTTCCCGCATACTGGCCGCATGGTGAGGTAATAAGGAACTTTTTACCCAAAACACAATTTGTTGGTATTCTGTGGGTACTGGACCTGATGCAGATCTCTACCCTCTATAATGAAGGCAACAGGCAAACTGTAGGTTTTGAGCATGATTATTGGTGATGAGTGCGGGAGGGGAAAGTGATGTCATCCATGCAAGCTCGTATGTGTGAGACAGGGGGTGTGACGGCTGATTGTGGGTGGTGGGGTTTGCCCGTATGACTTGGGATAGCACTAGTTATTAAAGGGGACCCGTCACTCAAAATCTTGTTTGTGCACCAGAATGGGCGACCCAATGTCCATTCTGAGTCAAAAACTTTTCAAGCATAAGGCAGATGTTATAAAATCACTCACCAAAATAGATAGGTGGCCCAGGTGCTTCCAGCCCCAGACCCTCAGCTCAAGGGAGCAGACAATCCGTATACAGTAACGTAAATGTTGGTGCCGAGCACACTGGCAAACTCACGTAATTGATCAGACCAGAAAAAATGTAGATTTAAAATTGAAGCTTTATTACATAATCATCTCTCGTCTGACGCATTTTGTATCACTGGGTTACTTAATCATAGGCTTGAGTGTACACAGATATGGATCAGTATTTAAAGGATAAACTACCAATCAAAAGGGAGGAGGAGGAGAAAGGCAAAATGACATCACATCACATCTAATCCAAAATCCAAAAAGGCAAAATATGCCCAAATACAAAAAAGAAAAGAAATACACAAAAGACACAGAATATGTGTACGAAAAAAGGCACAAAAAATATATGAATAAAGGAAAAAAGCTATATTCAATCTAAAAGCAATTAGCAATGAGCAGGATGATTATATAAAGGCATTGTAGAAAAATATTTAAGTGGATACATTTTTCCCGATCAAGTATTGATGTTTGACTTCAAAAACAGGTTCTTAGCTGCATGAATGTGAAGGAATTGGCATGAGTATCGGCCAATCAGTGCCCACCTTACACCAGACATCACAATACTCTTTGACCTTAAAGTGACATTTTTCCGTTCCTCCGTTGACTTGCTAAACAGATGTGGAAGGCTTTGTGTTCCCGTCCGATGTGCAATATGGAGGCCAGGCTTGCAATGCAAACTGGACTGTAAATAAATTATAGGGAATATGGGTATAGACAGGATACAAAACTAAGCCAGGCTGAGTTATAAAAATGTCACAGTGCTAAACTTACACAAATAATACCAAACCTTATTACCTATTTGTGTCTTGTGTCGAAAACCATTAAAACATAGTCCATGATTTTTAATACCGTGTTTAAATAACTTTACATTTAACATTACGGCGAAATGTGAAAATAAATGACTTATTATTCGCTCATTACTCGCAGTATGTATTTATATAAAATTCTCGGCGTTTGAAATGATCGGAATAACTTTTTACACAGAGATCTTTAAAAATGCCCATAATTCAGAACAGATGTTCGATTCTGAGGACTAATGGGGGCTGTTGAATTGCTCTCTTCTTTAACTTTTCAACGAAACGCATTAGATAATACTGCAATAGATTTATAATACTCAAATGATTTTTTTTGGGGATTAAAGAGGTTTGAAATGCTGCAAGTTTTGTTTAAATTGAGACTCATAAGTCTACTTTTCTGAAGGCAGCAATATATTTCTCAGAAATCAGTAACCCTTTATGAAATAGAGATATTCACATTCAATCTTGTGCATGTAGACATAAATACAGTGTCGGACTGGCCCACCGGGAAACCAGGAAAAGTCCCGGTGGGCCCAGGTGTCAGTGGCCCCTCATGCTGCTAAACATTTGGCCTATTTCATGGTCATTCCCTATTTATATGAGAGCAAAGAGGCTAAATAGATGGAAAAAATAGAGTATAGTCTGTAAAGAAAAGAGACTAGGAGAATAGAGGTTAAGTGAGGAGAGGAAGAATAATAGTACTAAGAGTGGGCCCCTGGTCTAAGATCAATTGGTAGGCCCCTGGCCAAAGGTTTTTGGGTTGGCCCATGATGTCCCAGTCCGACACTGCATAAATACATCTCTGTATCAACTCTCTGTCTTCTATATACAGTGAATAAAGTACCCCCTATTGTAAAATATAAGGATATTATAAGTTACGGTGTTCCATGACCATATGAAAGCCATATATACAGGTCATGGAACTCCAAGGTGACTTCTAATATCCTCATATTTTGCAACAGGGGGTACTTTATTTATTATAATGCACAAGTTTCAGTGAGTCATGTGACAGAAATGACATCACTAACCTCCGATTATAACCGATGACATCACTAAGCACCGTTTATAAGGATATAATTTACAGGATATTCATGACTATTGTGTATTTTATATATATATGTGTGTGTCTATCATCTTTCAGTTTTAATGGCATTAGGGCATGTTACTTCTGTGCCACTTTCCAGGCAAGAAGTCCCATGAAAGCTGCCACTTACGGCAGAGACCCACTCTGCTATTTCAGGAGATTAGTTGGCCAGCAACAAATCGATTCTTCTTCGGGCAACTAATCTCCCCGAACTGCCTTCCCGCCGGCTAAAATGTACAGTAAATCGCCAGCATGATGGCACTCAGAACAATTTGTTTTCTGAAGATGCCCAAAGTTGCATCACGAGGAAACATCGGGCGACTTCGGAAAGCAGAATCGATCCGAGTGCCATCCTGCCGGTGGGAAGGCAGTTCAGGGAGATTAGTCGCTCAAAAAAGAAGCGATTTGTCACTGGGTAACTAATCTCCCGAAATAGCAGAGTGTGTCTCTGCCCTTAGGTTCTAGGTTTCATTTACAAAGCACCAACATGTCATGCAGCACTTTCCAAAGATTGTTTGTTGTTTATGTAGGGATGTGAAAATCTTAGACACCCTTACACTTTACAGACAGGCACATCCCTAGTAATATGGACACCTCAGTGGGTCCTTATGGGGACCTTGTGCTTATGTAACCCCTGCAGTTCACACAGTGTACACTAGTGGCACTGTGCCAGAGTATAAAAGGTTTAGGAACCATGTGCTCTGGGTCCATTGCTTTAGCCCAACCAAGCAGGCTGGAAGGGAATGGGTAGTGCTGACCCTAGGCGCCTTGGCCCTAGTAATTAGACAGCTATACTCGTTTTATACATCGCTCTAGGAGTGATAGAGAGATTAATTAGTTGAGCAGCTCAAGGCTCCGCCGAGGAGATTAGAGGGATTAAGATCCCAGGGTATTACTGACCCGAGTAAGGAACCAAGTGTTGAGATAGGGATGTCAGGAGTTCCCCTAGTCTGCCACTGGAAGATATCCTGAAAACTGGGCAATACCCATCGCATGCTGTCAACTTACTCTCTGCTGTATATTCCCTAGCCTGTGGGGATTCAGCCTATACGTGCTGTGAGTATATGCTTCCTTTATGCTGCTGTGTATGTTCTATACTCCATTGTGGATCAATGTGCTAAATGATCTCTGTGCTGTTGTTCAATAAATACTGTTCTTTGTTCAACTGTTAAAGAACTACTGGCGCCCATCATTGTGCTATGGCATCAGGTTACAGTTACACTACACCCTTGCCTCCACCCCGCTGCGAGGGCTTACCCCTGAGAAAGAGAGCTCATCGGTGGTCTCAGCCCACCAAGGAACGTAGCTAAACTGTCCTAGAACAAGTCAGTTTACTATAGCGCTACATTTACATGGTCAGTCTCAACCCCAGAGGAGCTTACAATCATGGAGCCAATTAACCCACTGGCTGGTAAGTCATTAGACTAGAGCATGGGATAAAACCCATTCAGGGATGTGAAGAACATACAGACTCCCTGCAGATAGTGCCTTGGTTAAGAATTAAACCGGGACCCCAGCAGTGCAACGTTAGCAATTGTGCCTCTATGACGGGGAGAGCAACACAAGCATGCAAAAAATTCCTGGGGTGCCAATTATAAACTGTGGTTGACTACTGGTGGCTCCTATGTTGACTGGCAAGCCACAGAAGGTTTTGTTTGGTAGTGCATTTTGGTTTTTATGGAACTAAAACTTGTTTTTAAGCCAGGAATTCAAAAATAAACACTTGCTTGGAGGCCACTGGGAGCAACATCCAAGGAGTTGGTAAGCAACATGTTACTCACAAGCCACTGGTTTGGGATCACTGCTCTATGATGCCCTGTTTGAGCTACAGTACATGGCTCAGCGATACAATGTTATGCTGTTATTCTCTGTCACTGTTAGGCCGAACAACATTGTTTTTTTTCAAAATATGCTGATTGAATGATATCTCTTGTGCTGCCATGGGCTGCATTGTAGCAAAATGGTTAGCATTGTTGCCTTGAGGTCCTAGGTTTACTCCATCCAGGTCCAGGAAGTGTTTTTCTCTAATTTTATCAGGACTCCAGTTTTCTCCCACACCCCGTATCCATACAGGCAGGCAAATTAGCTCCTAGTAAAATTAATCATAGTGTGTGAATGTGATAGGGACCTTAGATTGTAAGCTCTACTGGGACAGGGACTGAAGGGACTTGTACATTATCTCTGTAAACCACCACAGTTGCCCCAGAAAGACTTTTTGATCTACAATGTTCTGCAAAACATCTACTATGTTCTGCAAAATGTACACAACCAGCAATACATTATTCTGCGTACAGGAATATTTTATTCTGACTGTATATAAGAAATATTGCACCAGGTCTATTAACCAATAGCAGCCTAACAACAAGGAGCATTTACTGACTGATTCTTACCCTCATAAAACAAATATTTAAACTATCTTCCAAATCAGGAACGGAGCTCTTTGAATAACTTTGAATTTTCCTAATAGTGTTCTTAAACCATCATTCCTACAAAAAAAACTTTTTGGGATGCTTAGCACAATTACAATCTATGCTGAACATCATCAAATCTGTTGTACCTCTTCCTTGTCTTCCTTCATAACGTTATATTTCTCTATCAAAACATTAGGGGCGGGATATTCACAAAAATCGAACATGTAATTATTCTACATATAAATGTCATTAATATTTGGAGATAGATGAATATAAATTCACAATCATAAAAAAAGAGACAAGCATGACAGCATTACCAAAAATGATAATGAAAGATGTATAGCACTCTGGTTAGACTAAGGACCTGTTTATTAATATTTCAAAACACCTTTCGAGAAAATTCTGGCAAAACACATGATATCATTTTTCTGAACTTGAGTATTTGTCATTTTATAATTCGAACTTCTATAGAAGTCAGTGGGAGGTGTATTTTCAACATTGAAGTTGAATATTATTTTTTGAAAATTTTTAACTGTCAAATTTGTAAAAAATGAATCAAATAATATAATTTTCATTGAGATCGACTTCTTTTCTCAGCAAATTGTTTTGGTTTCTTCAAGAAAACCTGAGAGTTTAATCATAATCAATATAATTTTGAAAACATTTGAAAAAAACTTCAAATCAAAATGGAAAAAGCTGCCGTCAAGTGATTAGTATGTTTGCTGTTATGTATCTGAACAATAATTTCACATTTGTCAAATTTATTCTGACGGAAGGCTACAAAAACTTCAGCTAAAGAAAAACTTTTTTTAGTTGTAGTAGCCTGTCCAAAATGCTCCTCCTGCAAACGTATACGTGCTATTTGTACCAATAGTCAACAAGACAGGGAACACGTACAAAACCAAAACAGCTTCCTGCAGTGGCACCTAGAACTTTTCTCACTTAGTGAAGTCTAAAGAGCAAAACAGAAGAAAGCAAATGACCGTGCATGGAAGGAGGTTGAAAAGACTTTTGGGAGACAATCTGAAAGGATCTGGAAAAGTCCAGGTGATGTTCGGACAGACTGCAATCAGTGTAAGCCATATGACAGGTAAGGGGCCATAACCATAAATAAAAAAGACACTAGCAACAGGATTTCACCAGGGTATTCACACAACACAGAGAAGTGGAAGAAGGTTCTAGAAAATTTGCTTTGCCATTCACTAAGCAGACGTATCGTGTTGAAGTGTTTGCTTGACACTTTTAGAGTTCATGCTCCCAGTATGATCCCCACGCAAAGAGTTCAACCCTATTCACCTCCTCATATTAAGGACTGTAGAGACTTCTCCTCCAAACACAGGACTGAAGTTCTCATGATTTGCATTAACATTACATTATTCACAGCAGCCTGGTCCAACTGTTTAGAGTCCAAATGCATTGGGTAGAAATGGACTATTTATGCTTTGAATACAATTGTTTTTTTTCTATAAGTGTGTCGTTTTATTCAAGAATGTTGGTCTAGATCAGTGATCCCCCAACCAGTAGCTGGTGAGCAACATGTTGCTCTCCAACCCCTTGCTTATTTTCAGATTCCAGGCTTGGAGGCAAGTTTTGGTTGTATAAAACCAGGTGTACTGCCAAACAGAGCCACAATGTTGGTTGACAATCCACATAGGGGCTACTAAATGGCCAATCACAGCCCTTATTTGGCACCCAGGAACATTTTTCATGTTAGTGTTGCTCCCCAACTCCTTTTACTTCTGAACGTTGCCCATGGGTTCTAAAGGTCGGGGATCACTGGATTATATTCTCAAACATACAGTGAGCACCTTAATATAATATACTAAGGGGCCCATTTACCAACATTTGGATTTCTATTTTTCACAAATCATATGTTTTTTTTTAAAAAAAAAATTCTCTTAAACTCAAAAAATTCAAGATTTAGTGAATTTTAATTTTTAAATTAGAATTTTGAGTTTATTTTAGTGTAATTCGACTAGGGAATAGCCTAAATTTGATTTGAGTTTAAAAATAATTTGAAATTCCAATTTTTAAATTTATCATGTACTGTCCCTTTAAGAATTTGAACTTGATTATTCACCATCTAAAACCTGTCAAATTGGTGTTTTAGCCTATGGGGGACCTCCTACAAACAATCTGGAGTAGTTCTCTCCAAATTTCAAGTTTATGGGAGTTTTTAGAAACTCCAATAAACTCAAAATTCTACCCTTGATAAATCTGCCCCTAATTAAGTGTAAAAACCACAAAAACCTGTAATGCAAAGCTTTACATAGAAGTCACTGAAAGCTGTTTTGATCCTATTTGACCTTTTTTTGGATTTTTTTCACTAGTAATTGTCTGAAAAACTGGAATTTTTTAAAGGTTTCACTTTTTTTACGATTGTATTTTTTATGTTCGGATCTTTAATAATTGTGATGACATTTGTGGTTTTAGAGAAAATGTTTTAATCGTGGTTTCTACAAGCTATAATATCAATAAAATTAGACCTATAATAAATGGACCTCTGTTTGAAGAGTGCTAAGAAAATTATTATTGGATTTAGTGCTGGCACTGTTGGACTATATATATATATATATATATATATATATATATATATATATATATATATATATATATATATATATATATATATATATATATATATAAATAAATGTGAAAGGGCTGCGGCACACACTTACTGGAGACGAGACCCAGGTGCTAGTCAGAAATTTGTTTAGCATATATATGTAGAAAGCTGACGCACACTGGGATTTTTCAAAATGAATCATATTTTATTGGATCGACGTTTCGGTCCTCACATGGACCTTTATCAAGATAAGAATATGATTCATTTTTGAAAAATCCCAGTGTGCGTCAGCTTTCTACATATATATGCTAAACAAATTTCTGACTAGCACCTGGGTCTCGTCTCCAGTAAGTGTGTGCCGCAGCCCTTTCACATTTATTTACAATTGTCTAGCTGTGAGCACCACAAGGAATTAAAGTCGTTTTGATCTTACCTACCATACAAACATGGAGGACTTTATGGAGAAAAGCGGACAAAATTTGCTGTTTGCTGAAACATGGCATATTACAGAATCCGAGATTGAAAAAGTACTGTGGCAAAAAACCAATTCGGATGAACCGTCCGTTGATTGTCCTAAAGATGTTTATAACAAGCTTTTACATTTGAAGAAACGAGAAACAGACCTTGATTTACATGGACTTTTTCTATCAGACTACTTTAGATCGAAAAGGATACCAAGAGGTTTCCGTATTAAAAATGTACCCACCATTGGTCGTCAAAATCCAGACTTCTGCCGTAAATGGATTGGTGTGCTGAATCGCTGTTCTCTGGACCTCATGGTTTTGGTCATCGAGGAAGCCAGCATTGAACTAGTTAAAGTAAGAAAAGAAGTAGCCAAATTAGAAACGGATCACCACATGTTATTGAATGACATATCATTCAATGAGTTTCACCAAAAACTAAGGAACAATATGGAAGTCTTCAGACAAGACTTACTACGTTTTAAAAGAGATAAGCTACGTAAAGTTGAAGACGATTACCAGCAGCACAGGGTTTACCGTTGGCTAAGTGGAAACAGAGAACCCCCAATCTGGCGCGGAAGCGCTCAAAGATGGCGCAAACACAAAGGCCGCACGGTAAGCACCGTGGACAGCTCCGGTGATTCTGCAGGCGACGAAGAGATGACGTCATCGGAGCGCGACGCTCCTTCGATTCAGTCCAGTAGCGCGTCTACGTCTGCAAGCAGCCAACAACCGGCCCATTTTCAAAAGGACGTTCAACCCATCGATCGCGGACCAGTGGACACCTATACGCCAATAAATACCAGGAGCGCAGGCAGAGACGCCCGAGGCGCATCAGGAGGGGGAAGAAGCGGCCGAAGCCGTCCTCCCAGATACCCCAAATGAACCCGGTATACAATTTATCGCACCACACATTGACGCCAGCAGAATCTTCATTGCTGAATAAAGGTACTTCATTTGTTCCTACTATGCCCTTTAATGGTTTCAAATGGGAGGTGGAGAGTTACAAAATGGGTAGGAAATTACGCCTATTAGAACAATTTGGTGATACAAACAAGCCTGTATTAAGCTCAAAATGGAAAAATAAAAGCTCATATGATCCTGTTCCATCCAACACCAATATTAACGTTTTTCTACAGACTGTGTCACATGAAGTTAATTCTCTCCCGCCATCTGAGTTTAAGAGCCATCCAAACTTGACGGTACCAGAAAGACAGGCCCTAAAATCTTTAAGCAATGATAACACTATTATAATCAGACCTGCTGATAAAGGTGGTGGCATAGTCCTTATGGATTACATTGATTATCAAAATGAAGTCAAGAGTCAACTTAATGACACCACTGTTTATACGAAATTGAACTTTAACCCTGTGAATAAATTTAAAGCCGAAATAAATCTGGTGTTGGAACATGCTGTTGAACAGAATTGGATTACAGCGAATGAGAAACAATTTTTTCTCCCTTTGTACCCAATCTGCCCAATCCTGTACTGTTTACCCAAAATTCATAAAAATCTATGCAATCCCCCAGGTAGACCTATCGTTTCATCAAGGGGTAGCTTACTACACCCCATTGGTCTATACCTCGACCATCATCTTCAGGGTACTGTCCAAGCTTTACCATATTTCTTAAAGGATACACAACAGCTCCTGGAAATTTTAAATAATACGACACTCCCTGATGGCCCTATCGTATTGGCAAGCTTGGACGTTTGCAGTCTATATACAATAATTCCCCATCAGGAAGGCATAGAAGCGGTACGCTGGGCTTTGGTCAATTCCACGACATATAGTGGTCCACCAATTGACTTTATCTGCCAACTTCTGGAATTGACATTAAAACTGAATTATTTTCGTTTTGAGAAACAATACTATTTACAGAGGGAAGGCACGTCGATGGGGGCAGCAATGGCTCCTGCTTACGCCAATTGTTTTATGGCCCATTATGAACAACACAACATTATACCCATGTTTGGTGAATCCCTATTGTTGTACTTACGTTATATAGACGATATTCTGTTAATTTGGCGTGGTGATGTATTAGATCTGTTGAAAATGGTTGAACAGCTAAACGTTTTGAATTCTCCAGTTAAATTTACGGTTACACATAACATGCAGAGTATTCAATTTTTGGATGTCGAAATCTTCAAACAGAATAACGGATTGGGATATAAACTATACCGTAAGCCAACAGATAGAAATACTCTCTTATACTCTACGAGTTTCCATCCACCTAATTCCAAAAAGTCAGTTCCTTTCTCGCAATTTTTGCGCACTATGCGCAATAATTCAAACGAAGGCATCCGTGAAAGTCAAATAGTGGACACAGCAAATAGATTTAAACAAAGGGGTTATCGCCAGCATGTTATTGCTAGATCCATTACAAAAGCCCGGGAACACTTAGCACAAACACGGGACGCCCAGCACAATATAGGTCCTAAGAATCAGGATCGCTTTATCCTAACATCTAGCTTTACAACGGGGTCCACTGCGGTTAGAAACATAGTAGAGAATAGTTGGCCAATCCTGAAATGTGACAAAAAATTATCCCAATCACTTATCCAAAAACCAATGTGGGGGTATAAACGGGGACCAAATTTGAGAGACCTTCTTATGCAGACAGATCCCACTAAATGCTATGAGACCAGTGGCAACATTGTAAGTAAATTGAATAAAGGTTGCTATAAGTGTGCAGGTTGTATTACATGTCGATACATGTTAGCAGGTAAATCTTTCAAACATCCACATACTGGAAAAGAGATTATGATCAGACACCGTATTTCTTGCACATCCACACATGTCATTTATATCATAACATGCCCGTGTGGTTTGTCATATGTTGGGAAAACGCAAAATACCCTTCGAGAGAGGATGGGCAACCATAGATCTTCCATCAAAAAAGCCTTTGAAACTGGAAAAACGGATTTACCCCTACCACAACATTTTCTAAAAATGGGGCACAATCTCCCAACATTTAAATTTATGGGCATTGATGTTGTACCTGAACCCGCCAGGGGTGGTGACTGGGGTCGCATGCTACTTCAAAAGGAAGTTTATTGGATTAGAACGTTAAACACTATTGCTCCCAGGGGTCTTAATGAATATTGCTCGTTTTCTTGCTTTTTATAAATAATGAAATATTCCATACTTTCTTGATAGCCAGTTATTTATATATTTATATATTTATATGCCAACAGCTTATGTCTCATGGTCACATTTGATAATGTTTTTAGAGTGTTTTAGAATTTTTTATGATACTTTTTACACTATATCTATTGCAATGTCACTTTATTAAGATTAATTTTTTCATTATTACTAACATCATTTTTAAACTATTGTACAATATGATTAGACATTTCATGTAATATATTGTAATGTTATATACACTTTGTTTTTCAGACCAATTTATATTCATCCATGTTCGCTGGACCTGTGGGTCTTCTAGGGTTAAAACATTCACTTGATGTGTGGGCGTGTTTTGGTGATTGTTCACTGGTGGGTGAGTCTATATAACTATGTACACTTGCACTTTATTCTTATCTTGATAAAGGTCCATGTGAGGACCGAAACGTCGATCCAATAAAATATGATTCATTTTTGAAAAATCCCAGTGTGCGTCAGCTTTCTACATATATATATATATATATATATATATATATATATATATATATATATATATATATATATATAACAAACAAGGGAAAGTTGTGCTCACCACTAGTTTTTAAAATCATTAGGCGGGGGTGCAATGAGGCTGTGACCACAAAATACATATAGACAAATACAAGATTCCTCTGCACTCAACCCATTATCAATATATTTAAGACAGAGACATTTTGTGCATACTGCTACTGAAAAATGCCTTACCCTTTAAACAAAACAGGGATTGTTTGTCCATATATTGCAATATATTTAAGCTGGCCAACTACGTCAAAGTCATCCCATATCTGGCCAGTCCTATGCTCAATTTTCATCTGATTCATTAAGAATTCTATGGTTTAATTATACATTTTATAAAAGGGACGAATACGTTTTACCTGCAACTTACTAGCTGCTTTCATAGTAAAACTCCCAAACTTGGCTGCCCTTTTATTAGACACCAGTGGGATCACCTGACTATAGTTGGAGAGGGTGGGAGCTACAACATGGAGCTGGTCACCATAGAATTCTTAATGAATCAGATGAAAATTGAGCATAGGACTGGCCAGATATGGGATGACTTTGACGTAGTTGGCCAGCTTAAATATATTGCAATATATGGACAAACAATCCCTGTTTTGTTTAAAGGGTAAGGCATTTTTCAGTAGCAGTATGCACAAAATGTCTCTGTCTTAAATATATTGATAATGGGTTGAGTGCAGAGGAATCTTGTATTTGTCTATATATATATATATATATATATATATATATATATATATATATATATATATATATATATATAAATATATATATATATATATATATATATATATATATGATCTAGATGATCATGATTTTTATAAGCCCCACCCAACATATTATCTATAATTTGTTGGGTGGGGCTTAAGAAAACTTAATTTCATTGCCTATAGTTGGGATGAACGAAAGACTGGAGGCATTAGGCAGGATAAGATGATACAGTTTATCCATCCCTGAAGATCCTTCACAAGTTCTTATGTTCTTTTACTGCATTTAAGTGGTATTCATTATAATTTGCACTTTGGGTTGATAATTAATGTTGTTCTTAGCTGAAACCATTTACTCTACAGTGCCATCTCATCAGTACTTTACAGGCATCTCAAGATCCAAGTGGATTAGAATAACACAAAGATAGGTGAGAAAATCCCCAATGCATCAACTTTTTTATCTGCACGTTTTAGACACCAATTAAAAAATATGGCAAAGCAAAGGCTTTTTGCCTGAGATAATGTTTTCTAAGAGGCTAATTCAGGCGCAACAGTAGTCTGTATTAATGTAAAATGTATTCCTCATCTTTCTTCTCTATGAGACAGTCACAAGTGATACATCTTTTGGCAGTGTCATGATAATCTAGGTCATCCCTATTGTCAACCTTCTTAAATAGTACCTGTCCTTAGTTGCAATTTATGTTAAAAAGACATTACAGTAAGCTTTTAATAGGATGAAGAATTAAACATTACGCTGTTATCTGGGGATGATATATTTTAGAATATAAATGGAAACACAAGACACATTTAATTAGTTTTGCAACAGTCAAATTGGCCTGTGGTGGTTACCACTGCTCTTTACCTCGATATTAAAAGAAATTGAACGCCGGGACGATATTAATATATTTTTTGCTGGATATCAGCTTGACCTGCAACTATAATATTCATCAAGCATAAACTGCTCTGTAGACTTAATTAAACCGTATTCCAAACTGGAGTGCATTAGGATTTGCAAATGACGAGGAGGGTTATTTAAAGATCAAAGTGCTACCAGCGCATTTAACTTTTATGAAAACCGAGCGCCTAAAAATGTGCCCTGTGGGTTTGCATTCAATATCATATATATATATATATATATATATATTTTTTTTAGCAAGATTGGAGTTGGAGAAGAAGGACCCCTGGCTAATGAATAAAGACTGGAAACTCAACTTGAAAAATAAGAAGAAAAAATGTACAGGCCTGCAGCTGTCTAGCTACAATTTCCAGTCTCCCAAAAAGTTATTGTGCATGATAATGGAGAGCTCAACCCAATCTCAAAATAGTTTAACACTTTGGAAGTGCAGGGTGCTTGACCAGAAGACCCTTCCATTGCACCAAGGTCAATGGAGCAATACAATAACATCCGGATGCACACCTTTTATTTGAATTGTGTCAAAAGTGATTAATTAAACTCGTAGACATCATCAAAAAATAGGGCAATGTTTCAAGCTTGATAAAGGGCCTGAAGGGGCCTGAACTGTTGCCCTCTTTTTTGCTGATGTATATGGTTGGGCTTAATAAATCACTTTTGACCAGGATCAGACTGGAGCCTTGGAGGCCCACCAGGGCTACAAAACAAGGGCCCTCCTGGCAGTCCTCTGGGACCCTTCCCAACCTTAAAACTGTTGGTGCTGGTGCACGCCACCGTAGGAGTCTTTAAAGGGCAGCCAGGGGATCAGTTTTTGGCTGGCGGGAGACCATGAGGGCCGGGGTCCACCGGGTTTTTTCCCGGTGTCTCGCCAGCCCAGTCCAACCCTGCTTTTGATAAAATTCAAAAAAAGCTGTGCATCCAGATTTTTTTTTGTATTGTCCCAAAAATTATTCTGATGAGGGTTAAGGATTTGGGATGGGCTAAAAAGGCTCTTGTTCAAAAGGTGAACCACATTATGTCATGACATTTTTAATGACTTTAAAATATACTCAACACTAGTTGCCTTTATTTATTTGTATGAGTAAGGTAGCCTGTTTGGAATGCTTCCTATATTTAAGCTCTTTGGTACATGCACCCATGTCATTGTACCTCTCCAGTGACTTGGCGCTGTTTGTCCTCTCAGTACTTGCTCTTTGGGCAGAATTATCTACATTCTTTAACCTTGTTGAAGTTTGTTATTTTTGTCTATATATGAAACTTTTGCCCGTCCATGAACTTTAGACTTCTCGGGGCTCATTTAAGAACACTGGGCAAATTTGTCCATGGGCAGTAACCCATAGCAATCAATAATTGATCAGCTTTTTTCATCCAGCTGCAGGTAGAACAATGCAGGCAATGATTTGATTGGTTGCCATGGGTTATTGCCCACGGGCACATATGCCAAGAGTTGATAAATGACTGTGAGCATTCTCATCACATCAGACAGGATTCTTTACCATGGCAGAAAGTACATTTAGCATCTTGTGGGTCTGCTTCCTGTTGGAGGAAATTGCTGGATGTTGGGCATGACAATATTAAGGCATATGGCTGCTATATTGCTTCCTATGCAAAACAGACGGAAAACAAGTGATGACTATTGTGACTACTCAATAAAAAATATTAAGCATTGATAAGTTTGCTTTATGAGGATGCTGTATTTTTTGTGCTTTGAAGGCTACTTGTATGCCCTGGGGTGCATCCCCTATAGTTTCTGATGGGGTCTATGTATGCTTAGATCTTTGTTTCTACTGGGGAATTCAAACTGGCCATATTAAAGGGCATGTAAAGGCAAAAAAGATAAAATTCAATTTTTACTTTCTTTAATGAAAAACAAACCTATCTCCAATACACTTTAATTAAAAAATGTGTACCATTTTTATAAGAGACCTGACTGTATGCAGTGAAATTCTCCCTTCTTTTACTGCTGTGGATAGGAATAGTCAGATGGTCCCTAACTGCTGAGCAGGGAAACAATCATACTTATGAACAGCAGGGGGAGCCCCTGCCTTACTTCCCAGCCATGCAGAACTCAAGCAGCTTTACTTATGATGATTCCTAAGCAGCCCAGACCACACTGAGCATGTGCACAGCCTTAGTCTTGCAAAGATGTTTAACAAAGTTACAAGATGGTGACCCCCTGTAGCCAACTTTGAAAGCATAAATTATTTGTTTGATTAGGCTTGTGGTGCAGTAAGTTCATTTTTATGTTAAGTATACAAAATACAGCATGTCTAGCCTTATTCTATTTTCAACTTTACATGCCCTTTAAGTCCTAAGCTGGACTCTGAGACCTATCTAGTACATATGGAGTAATCTAGAGGTTTAAACCTCCTTGTAATATGCTTAAAATACATAAAAACCACAAAAATGTTGATGCAACATTCACCCTCCAATAACATTGGGAGGATTCAGGCCAACAAACCTGAATTCACCCCAAATCTCACATTTGGTTGGCATTCTACTGTTTTGAGTTCCTCTTCCCTAACCCCAATATAAGAACCTTTGTATTTTGCCCTTGTCCATATTGGGTACTAATGGAAAAGCATGACATGTTATGCGTTCCTTGACCCCCACCTATTTTCCCCTATTTTAGTCTCTCTTCTATACATCACGTGTTCCTTTTTCTGTTATGTCCATCAGAAACTTAGAAATAAATTTATTAACATTTGTATTCAACCTTTTTTTTTTGTAAGTCTTTATTTTTAATTTTCCACTTTTATGTGGGGGTACAGAAGAAATACAAAGAAATACAAAATTACAACACAGGTACATAACTCAGTTAGCACACAGTATAGAGTATTTAGAATCAGGCTGTTACTTCTACTTATACCTTATCTTCCTTTCTAGGGCTACATGGAAGCCTTCTCTTACATCTAGGTATATCTCTGTGTTACTATACTGTTGCTATTTTAGTGAGGGGAGGAAGGGAGAGGGGGTGGGGGGTAAAAAAAAAAAACTAGGGGTGAGGATGGAAGCAAGTCTAGTTCTACTCTTCATCTGTTGTTCTTTAATCAAACGCTTGTATATCTATTCTTTATCTAAGTATTTTATCTAGGATTATCTTGGTCTTTCATTTTCTCTTCCAGTTCTCTGAGCAAGTCTATTTTGCTGGGAGGCTTCTCCTTGTTCCACCTCTTTGGTATTGCCATTCTTGCAGCTTGTAATATGTGGAGGATTAGTTTATCTTTTATTACTGTTTGTGTAACTTTGTTTACATTGAAAATGACTGTTTCTATACTATTTGTGTATTGTAAATATAAAAATATCTGGAACGGAGGGTTGATAGTTGTCACCCCCACCCTCTATGACGCCATAACGCTATATGGCCCAAGGCAGGATGGACTAATGGTCTACTGTGGACAATGGTCAATCATATAGCTTATACTAGGCCATACAAACAAAAGATCATCACTCTGTTACTTAAATTCCAGAGTGTTAGCATAACGCCAGTCTGTCTGATTGGGGCCCCTTACTGCTGAAGTGCTGCTCAAATTACTTGAAATACCACAATGGCCTTGGTTAGCCGATAGCTGATTGCGAGGCTGTGGACTGTTGGAGCTAGGCACAGTATGTTACCACATTCCTTTGATAACATGTAAGACTAAGTAAATCATTTAGACATTAATTGTACAAGGAGGAGACAGACTATGTATGGTATTTCCGTGAAACCCTTGTCACACTTATTGTAAAAGCCTTCTAAAAGCTATATAATGCCTGGACCAAGAGGTGTGTCTTTGGTAAGTCCTTGGCTGACATTCTGTGTGTCGCTCCAACAGCTTACCCAGACAAAACTGTTATGTTGTATTATGTAAGAATAAATTGCCTGACTATTTCTAAAGGTTTTCCTTTACTGAGTTTTGTCTTACACGAGGTCAAAATGGTACTACAAAAATACCATCAGTATGTCCTACGTCCTACCCTGTAAGTTTCTCAAATGTGAACCAGATATGACTGAAAGATCCTTCCTCTTTTTTACATCTCCTGCAATCTCCAGAAACATTATCATATATTTCATTTAGTAATATGGGTGTTCTATACGATCTACTTAACAGTTGAAGTTGGCTTCTTGTATCCTAATTGATCTTGATCCTTTGTGAGTTGAACACATTATATTTCCCATGTCTTGTCTGTGAAGCTGATGTTCGTTTCTTTCTCCCACTGTTTTTTGCATCGCGATTCCTCTGTTTGAGGTTCCATAATCATTTTTTTTTTAATTTTTGCTATGGGATGGCTTAGTCTTGGTTGTTGAAGCAAAATCTCCCATTCTGTCAATTGTCTAGTCAGTTTGTACATTCCTATTGTTTTATGATAGTTTTTAATCTGCATATAGTCTCAATAGTTTCTTGGGTGCTCACCTCATCTTTTTTGGATTTTGGCAAAAGGGATCATTTTCCTTTTTTGATGAAGTGCTTCAGTTTGGTGGGTACCCCTTTATTGCTTGCCCATCTGTCATATTGGCCTCTTTCCCAGCTCGGCTGGAAATCTGGGTTTCTTATTAACTCTAATTCTGGTAAAGGATAATGGGCAATGCTATATCATTTTTATGCTTGATACCATACCGTCAGTGATGCCCCCATCGTGGGGTGCATTTTTATTTGTTGGGGAAGTTTGCTGAATTGAATATTTGTAATGTTCCCTAGGTGAATTCTTGACTCTAATTGTTCTATTTCTTTCTACAGCTTGAAAATTCCTGTTTGTTTCCAGATTCATGCCCTCTGTAGGTGGGTTGCTATGTAGTACTTCTCCGGATCCGGGAGAGTTAATCCCCCGTTCTGTTTAGTTTTCATTAGTTGAATTAGCTTGATTCTGGGTCTTTTAGTTGCCCACAGGAATTGTGAGAATAAAGAGTTTATCTTCTGAAAAAATTGCCAGGGAAGTTGTATGGAGATCATCTGGAAGAGGTATAACAGTTTTGGCATAATCATCATTTTCAGTACATTCACTCTCCCAAACCAAAAGATTGTTTTAGATTGTCATTTATTTAGTGTTGATTGAAGTTCCTTCATGAGTGGTATGTGATTCTCCTTGTATAAGTCATCTGGGTGTTTTGGTGACGTAATACCCAGATATGTCATGGTGCGTTGGGCCCATTTAAAGGGGAGGTTTTGTTCCAGTTTCTGTTCCTGAGCT
Organism: Xenopus laevis; assembly: GCF_017654675.1. Lineage (NCBI taxonomy): Eukaryota > Metazoa > Chordata > Amphibia > Anura > Pipidae > Xenopus > Xenopus laevis. Next base: position 142,459,230 of record NC_054377.1, on the reverse strand, counting down.
GCTGGAATATTAATGTTTAGGATCTCTGACTTAGAGTAATTTATTTTAAAATTTGACACCTCACTAAATTTGTGAAATTCTAGCATTATGTTTGGGAGGGACATTTCTGGGTTTGTAACGACTAATAGTAGGTTATCTGCAAATGCCGCTGCTTTATGTTCTCGGATGCCTATTTTTAAGCCTGTTATTCCCATATTCTGTCTAATAGTGGTAATCACGGTTTCCATTGTAAGAATGAAGAGGATGGAAGAAAGGGGGCATCCGTGCCTTGTGCCATTCGTAATTTTCTATAGAAAGGATTCCATTAACCATTATCCTTGCATAAGGTGATTTATATAGGGCCATAATTTATCGATTAATCGAGGGCCGAATCCAAAGGCTTGTAGGGTGGCTTTTAAAAAGGACCAGTCAACCCGGTTGAACGCTTTCTCTGCATCTATTGTTAACAACAGAAAAGGGATTTTCTTCTTAATTGCATAATGGATAAGGTTAATCCATTGGGTTGAATTGTCTTTTCCTTCTCTCCCTTTTACAAATCCTGCTTGCTCTGGGTGTATTAACATAGGAATATATCTTTGCATATATCTTTTGATCCAGATTTATAAGCGAAATAGGATGGTAGCTCCGCATACTGAAGGGTCTTTATTAGGCTTGTGGCGTAATGTTATCTGTGCCTCCTGTGCTTGCTTTTGAAAATGCTTTTGAACTGAGATAGAGTTAAAATTGTTTAACATTATTTGGAAAATTTGCTGGTGATATTCTTTATAGAATCCTGCACTAAAGCTGTCTGGTCCCGGGCTTTTATTAGGCGGGGTTTCTTTTATTGCTTTTGTCAGTTCCGCTTCTGTAAATGGCCTTTCCAATCTCTTTTCCACCTCTTTGGATATTTTAGGTAGATGTAATTGCTAAATATACTTTTCTATCTTTCCCAGTTCATCTATGATTGTGCACCCAAGTTATACAATGTTTGATAAAATTCTTGGAAACACTGTGATATCTCTGGGTAAGTATGATGAACTTTTTGTTTGGAATCTTTCATTTGTGGTATGAATGTTTTACTTTTTTGCTCCTTTATTAATTTGGAGAGGATTTTTGTGGGTTTATTCCCCATTTCGTAGAAGTCTCTCTTGCATCTCAGGTATGCTTGCTCTGTAAGAGTATTTAATAATTGTTTTAATCGGATCCTTTTACTATCCAGTTCTTCTTGTGTCTGTCTCATTTGCTTTTCCTTATGTTTATTTTCTAATGTTGCTATTTCTTGTGTCAATGTTTGAATCTTTTTCTCATGTTCTTTCTTTATCTTTGTGCTTAGTGCTATGAGATTGCCCCTGGTGACCACTTTTAGTGTTTCCCAAAGGACTGAAGGATCTGTGCCTGGGAGATCATTATAATTTATCGTGTCTCGTATATGATGTGCAACAGTTTCTCTGTTTGGTTTACTTAATAGAAGTCTTTCATTACATTTCCATATAAGTGTTTCTTTCAAGGTATTAGGAATTTTAATTTTGGTGAGGTATGGGGCATGGTCTGATAGTATTGTTGGACCAATTTGTATATTTTTGACTAAATGTAGCCATTTCTGGTTTATAAAAAAATTATGTATTCATGAAAAGCTGTTTCTGGGATTTGAAAAGAAGGTATAGTCTTTTTGTTTAGGATTATAAATTCTCCAAATATCAATCATATTTAACCGATTTAAGTAAGTTTTAATTTTTTTAATTGCTTTATAGGTGATGGCAGATCTCTGTGAGGAGCAATCCATAAGAGCTACATTCAGATCTCCACCGATCAGTGTTATTCCTTCTGCAAAGTCCTGTAATTGTGTTACAACTTCTTTCATGTATTTGACTTGTCCTTGTTTGGAATATAGATGGAGCACAATGTCATCAGTGTATTGCAGATCTTTGCTTTAACCATAACATAGTGATCCTCTGAGTCTTTTTTAGTCTATCACTGTTATACTGAAGGTACATCTTTATGAATCAATATTGCTGTGCCTTTTACTTTCTTTTCCGGATTTCTACTAAGAAAAATCTGTGTGTGCCATTTACTTTTAATTATGTCCTTATGGGCTCCCTTGATATGTGTTTCTTGTAAATAAACAAGTTTTGCCCCTTGTCTATAGCAGTTATTGAGTATTTGTGCTCTTTTCTTGGGATTATTCAATCCATTGATGTTTTGGAACCAAATTATCAACTGGGTATTGCGACACATATATTTTATTTATTTATTTTTTTGAGTAGAGCTTCCTTGTTTGCTTCCAGTTGTAGGGTTAAGGGAGGGAGTAGAACAGGAATGGGGTTTGTAACTTGGGGGATAAACGGAGTTGATTCTCGGATAATCTTTTTATTCTGATTGGGTCTGATCTGCTTTGCTTATAAGATTTTGGTGCAGTTGACCTCTGGGGGGGGGTGGTAAATTTAGAGATTAGGTCACACCCTGGTTTCCTTTCTAGTAAACTTTAACATTCTTGTGAAACAAATCTTCTTTACTATTCACTACACAATTCTACTTACATTAAGCATGACGTTTTATAACAGTCAAAGTGTTATTAACTCTTATAACCACATCATTAACAGAGTCCGGTAAATATGAGAAATTGGAAAAAGTATAAGAAACTAAAAATTATTCACTGCAGCATTTTAACTTTCAATCACTGTAAAAAAAACCTAAAAAATTGGTCTTTTTTTGGTTTTGTTTTTTACTGGACCAAAAAAACTATTTTTAATAACAATATCACTTACTAGTTCTACGCATTGTAGGAGAATTGAGAGAAAGAGAAAAGAGAGATGCGGTCATGGAGAATAAGAGGGCCAGAGAGAGAGAAAAATGAGGAGCATACAGATAAACAACAGTTTTTAGTTAAGGGTCAATGTAATGAAACAGAGAGAAAGGGAATGCTTACTCCTATAAGCCTCTACTTGTGTCTCAGTCCAGGATTTATTCTGTGTTTTCTTGTTAGGAGTGGGGAATTTGCTAGTCTTATTTCTCTGTGCCTTGGGGGTCCGTTGTACCAATGGAACTTCCTGCCACATGCTGTCCAGCTCCTGGTTTCCTTTCGGTTGGGAGGTTTCCCCTTCATTCCATCCGAGGATGTGGATGTCCTCCAGTTGAAACTTTTGAATGAAGTCTTTAGTGTCTTCCGGCAGTCGTATAGTGGCTTGTATGCCGTCCTTGTTGACTGATAAGCTGAATGGGGAGCCCCATCTAAATTGAATCCCTTTTTGGCGTAGCTGATCCGTAATTGGTTTCAATTGTTTCCTCTTTATTAATGTGGAGAGAGAAAGGTCTTGTAATAAAATAATAGGTTTATCCTAAAAGGTGGGCTTTGGCCAGTATTTCTTCCATTAAAGGGAAGTTATTTATGCAGCATAAAATATCTCTCGGGGCCTCTGGAGGTACATTCTGTGGCTTGAATACCCTATGAGCTTGGTCCATATGAATTTCAGTGCTGGGGTCTCTAGTATCCCATTAAAGATTTGGAGGAGTGTAGGTATAATTTCCTCTTTTGAAATTGACTCTGGGATCCCCCTCACTCTAATATTATTCCTACGACTCCTGTTTTGTAAGTCCTCTAACTGCCGATGTAACTTTGTAATTTCCTTTGCTTGTTTGTCTATTATCGTGTTGTGTTGCTTCTGGTTACGTACAATCTTTGGTTTCTCTCCAGCATGTCTGTTCTGGCTCCTATATTCCCCATTTCTTGCTTGATGTCATGGAGGTCATTGTGGATCTCCTCCATCATTGAGTGCAGCATGTCTTTTATATCCTTCTTAGAAGGTAATTGCCTGAGGTATGCTTGCGTATCCAGAGTACTATCCACATCACTTTCCCCTTCAAACGATTCCTTTGTCTGGTACTCTGCAGCCTCTCTTCCATCTTTTTCTTCAGGCCTTGCGGGCGCCATCTTGGGGAACGGTGCATTTCTATTTTTCTTGCGAAACATCACTGGAATATCTTTCTTTCTGTTGCCCTGACTGCTTAGAGGTTTTGTTGTTCTCTTTAGTGGATCTCATGCCTTGCGATTTCCCCATGACATCAAGCATTTATTGCGGTCAGTGGGATCAGGGTTAATGAGGATGCTTATGTGACCATTGCACCCAAGCGCTGGTAATGTGCCATGAGCAGTTGTTTCTGTTTAACTTTTAGGAGCCAGTACTGGCTATTTTGCTTGTGGTAGCACTGTATGGCGAGACTCAACTTGTTAAGTATTCTTGCCCAGCCAGTTATGGAGACACAATACACCTTTTTGGGTTGATGGAGATTATAAACGTTTCTGCTGAGCTTCTATTATGTCTAAATAGTGGTATGTACTATTATTAGCTCAGATACCCATGCTCCTGATTAGGGTACTGCAGTATGTGCAGGACCTGCTGTGCTGGGTACGCAAGTGACTGCAAAAAAGCTTGGGGATAAGTCCAAGTGGAGTGGTTATTGCGCCCTGTATCCCTTTATTGTTATGGGAGGCTTCCCCATAATGCGCAACTTAGCCGTGCTGATGCTGGCACAGTATGGGTAAGATGTGAAGGCGGGTTAATTGCGCTCTGTTGCACCTGCAGTGTACTGGGTAGGACCATCAATTCTAGGCCGAGGCTTCCGTCTTTTATATAGGCCGCAGTCAGAACTCCGTGACTGTAGGTGTTAGAGTCACGATTCTTGCTCTGTTAAACTGCAGGGAGCCTCTGATGGTATTTCCACTCTGAGTCTTGGCTCCAGTGACCCCTTATCGGTGGGGTTTAATGTCCGATCTGGCCTCAGGCCAAGAAGCTGCGTCCACTCAGTTGCATGGTTAGCCACACCCCTCTTGTATTCAACGTTTTAACCAAAATTTGAGTTTTTCTCAAATTCAAGTTTTCAAAACCAGAATTCTGGAGATTTATTAAGAGCAAACAGATTTGAAAGCTGATGATCTGCGGGATTGTTTTTCCAAAATTAAAGACATTTTTTAAATTTGTGTTTTTGAGATTCATTTTAAATTTATCAGATATACTGGAAATGAAGTTGTTGGTTTTTTTTATTTGAATGTTTATAAATCTGCCTTCCCGTAGGTTAACTAGATACTCAAATTAATTCTGTTGTTTGTGGTTCTGCTTATTTACAGGGTTTTCCTGAAATATATATTTTTAAACATATGTCTTTCTATAGGGAAGTGTTCCCAAACTATAAGGATAATCTTAGTGTGAGACTCCCATGCAGTTAACCTAAATGAATTAGTAGCTTCTCATATTTTTATATAAACTGCCAGTCATCAGTGTCAGACTGAGGGAGGTGGGGTCCACCGGAAAGTTCAAACTATGGCCCCAGCCTTTTACCACCTGCATGAAGATTACCGCTACCAATTCCAACACATTTTAACCCCCCCCCCTCATGCTGCACCATACAGACTGCCAATGTGCCAGGACCAGCAAGATCTGGACCGATTGTGTTTTTTCCGGTGCCGTGACAGTCCAGTCCGACCCTTGAAATGTTAAAGTATAAGTAAGCCTTTTAAACAAGAAAATGTAAAATTGATGAGGGTGCTTACTTTTGCAATGTGCATTCATTATTTTTTTTTTAATTCCAAGATATTAAGTGATACATGTACTGCTAATCTGAATAAATTTTATTACAATAACGCCACCTGCTGGTCATTTTCTGATCATTCTGACCAACAGGTAGTCAAGGAAGTTGTCAGCAGAAAGAAAGAGGCTGGTCTAATGTTCTTCTGGTTAGGAAAGAATTGAGAAAGGTTCCTTATTTTTTTCCTTACCAGAAGAACATCAGAGCAGCCTCTTTTTTTCTCTTGACAACTTCCTTGACTACTTGGTGTCATACTGATCGGAAAATGACCAGCAAGTGGCGATGTTGTAGCTAAATTAATTCAGATTAACAGTACATGTATCCCTTAATATCTTGGAATTATAAAAAAATTATAACAAATGTACATTGCAAACATTCTTAGAATAGCACCCTCATCAATTGTACATTCACTTATTTTAAAGCTTTATTATCCTTTAAATTACAATTTTTTGCCTTTAAATTTTTTTTCTGTGTATGTAACAGTATTGTTTGTAGATACAAACTGTGATTTGATCAGTAATGCTCCATTTAGGTGCTACTACATGAGACATTGCGTCAAATGGTATTGGGAACTATTGGACAAGGTGATACCTGGGAAAGTGAACAGACTTTCAGGAAGAATTCACACCATAAACATACAGCATAACCCTAAATAAAAATTCAAGGTAAGTTAGATAATATCTGAGTGCAATGTCTCATAGCAAGGAGCCCCCCCTTTTAGCCTATAACCCAACTATTTCACAGATTTCGAATCAAAACATTAATATGACACCTCCTTTCCTTTATTATGGCATCACAAATCATTTACAGTAATGGTTTCTAAGCTATTTACATTATGTGGAATGTTTATAAAGGAAGGAGAAACCTAGCCAAACAGTGCTCACATTCAGTATGGAAGTCCCAGCAGAGGACCTTTGTCAGTCACACCAAGTGCTCGATGAAAGGAGCCTTAGTGTCAGCTCATGGGAGCACCCTCATGTGGGGGCAGCTTTAAATTAAATTTGCAAATATGTAAATATTCTCCTTGACAGGTACACTTTAAACAGCTAATTCTGAAACACTAATAGACTTTGATTTATAGCAAAATCACTGACCTTTGTTTGGAAACCTCATTTTTTTTTAACCTTACAAAAACCACTAAATCAAATTTATGGCTGGATTCTGATTTATTGCTTGACTTCCAAGGCGTTTTCATCATTACTGTGTGTGTTGTGGAGGAAAGGGACCTGGTTTGAATTTGTTTGAGATTTTCATGAATTTGAAAAAGCAGAATCGAATCAGAAATAATTCCATAGGTTGGAAATGTGCATGAACTGCATTCCCAAATTCAGAATATGGGGACATATAATGTTTTATTCTAAATAAATAGTGATGAGTAAAATACTTCTACAAGTTTCACCATGAAAATGACGCCCATAAAAATTGACGCTTGTCAAAAAAAATGTTGTCGCTCGTAGGCCTTCATTTTGGTGAATTTTTGCCATTTTGTGAAACAGGTCAGATTCGCCCCATCACTATAAATAAGCATATAAATATGGGATAATAAAAATAAATGGGATGATAACTGTCTGCTGAACTGACAAAGTCTGCAGACTATTGGTCTTTGGGGCTAAAAAATGGCCTACCCAATCAATGGGGGGTTATGTAGTAAAAGGCACTAGGTTTGCCCAGGAACAGTAACCCATAGCAACCAATCAGCAGGTAGAAATGACCAGTCACCTGTTTAAAAGCAAGTTTGGTTGCTATGGGTTACTGCTCCTGGGCAAATTTAGTGCCTTTTATTATATATGGTGGGTTATGTCTTATGCAGACACCAATTGGCTTTAAAATAAAATGATTAATGCACTAGAGTATGGTGTTGAGATGAGAAGTGATGAGAGGAGGACCGAGGCAAAGATCAGAAGCAGAGCGAAGGTTGCTGGAAGGAGAGTATTTGGAGATCAGAGATGAAATATGGTGAGGGGCTTCATTATTAAAGGCCTTGAATATGAGTGTTAGTAATTTGATTCTAACAGTGGGAGCCAGTGAAGGGACATGCTTATGGAACAGCTGATGTTGAGAAGTGAGATAGATGAATGAGTCTAGCGGCTGCATTTAGAACAGATTGGAGTTGTAAAAGGTGACTTGTTGGAATACCTGTAAGGAGTAGGTTGCAGTAATCAAGGTGGGAGATGATAAGAGACTGAATCAGTGTTTTAGTTGATTCTGAACTGAGATAGGGTCGTATTCGGGCAATGTTGCGCAGTTGAATACGACAAGATTTTGCAAGTATTTGAATGTGTGGTGAAAAAGACAGATGTGAGTCTAAGATAACTCCTAGGCAGCGTGCCTGTGTGGTGGAATGAAAGGTGGTGTTGTTTACTGTGAGTGATATCTGAGGGACAGGGGAAGATCTTGGAGGAAATATAATGAGTTCTGTTTTAGAAAGGTTCAGTTTCAGGTGGCGCTGTGACATCCAGGAGGAGACAGCAGAGAGACAGTCTGTGACTTGGGAAAGGACAGAATTAGAAAGATCAGGAGAAGACAAGTAGAGTTGGGTGTCATCAGCATAAAGGTGATACTAAAGTCCAAACGACTGAATACGTTTTCCTAGCGAATAGTATAATATACCCCATTAGTGTCTCTTCTGTTCCTCTGCTTGGCACCTGCTTTTCCCAGCATTAATCATGTACAGGATAAACGAGACCGACCTATTCCTTGTAACTTTATATTATGTAAAGTACTCAAACGCGAGCGAATTCCGAAACAACAAATGTTTTGGCTTCTGGTTAAACAGATATGAGGATTGTATCATGAGAAATTCTTTCATTGTGATGGGTTTTTGGATTAGTACTGCCTTAGGGCCGAAACATGTCGGCTTTTTATGTGGTCCGCGGTGTATTAAATACATTTTGTAACTTTGGAAATTAATAATTTGAAGTTCTTAGAATGCTGATAAGGGCCTGAGGGCTAGAACATGTTTGTTTTTAAAGCTTTCCACCTAGGAGTAGGTAAAGGTTGTTATGCTGGCAACACAACAGAGCGAGGGAGAATATCAATTATGCATGTATCCGGCATGAATGTCCACATGGATTAGATGTATTTATTAACCGTGCCCTTATTGGTCCATTCAAGTTATGGAAAGTGACTTAGAACAATCGTTTCTTTTTATCAATAAATGATGATTTATATAGATGCAGACTGAGTCTGGAGTTCTTAACAAAGCTCAGCAAAGTGGCCACATTTTATTTGCCTGTACCAGGATCAAATTTGACTTATCTATCTTATGTAAAAAACAAAGCAAATTTAAGGGGCCGATTCACTATGGGTCGTATATCGAGGGTTAATTATCCCTCGATATTCGACTAGGAATTAAAATCCTTCGACTTCGAATATCGAAGTCGAAGGATTTAGTGCAGATAGTTCGATCGAACGATCGAAGGATAATTCCTTCGATCGAACGATAAAATCCTTCTAATCGAACGATTCGAAGGATTTTAATCCAACGATCGAAGGAATATCCTTCGAACAAAAAAAGTTAGTCAAGCCTATGGGGACCATCCCCATAGGCTAACATTGACTTCGGTAGCTTTTAGATGGCGAACCAGGGGGTCGAGGTTTTTTTTAAAGAGACAGTACTTCGACTATCGAATGGTCGAATAGTCGAACGATTTTAACTTCGAATAGTTCGATTCGAAGTCGTAGTCGAAGGTCGAAGTAGCCCATTCGATGGTCGAAGTAGCCCAAAGAAACCTTCGAAATTCGAAGTTTTTTACCTTCGAATCCCTCACTCGAAATTAGTGAATCGGCCCCTAAATGTGTGTTAGCAACTGAAGCAAATTGTAGGAAGAATTTGCTCAAATTATTTTAACCCATATGAAAGCAAATTTTGGTTCTATTGCTGCCTGAATATTTGACGGCCAACAGTCCGGCTATTCTTTTATTTAAATAAAGCTTCCATAAATAAACCATTTAAACACACATATGTGCATCTTGTAGCATTGTAGAGCATACATTTGTATGTACAGATATGGGATCGGTTATCCGGAAAATCATTATCCAGAAAGCTCCTTATTACTGAAAGTCCATCTCCCATAGACTCTAATTTTATCTATTCATCTTGAAGGACAATGTCTACATACAGGTATAGGATCCTTTATCTGGAAACCTGTTATCCAGAAAGCTCCAAATTACTGGAAGGTCATCTCCCGCAGGTTTCATTTCATCCAAATAATCCACATTTTTAAAAATGATTTACTTTTCTCTGTAATAATAAAACAGCAACTTGTACTTGATCCCAACTAAGATATAATTAATCCTTATTGGAGGCAAAACCAGCCTATTGGGTTTATGTAATATTTACATAGGCTTAAGGTATGAAGATCCAAATTACAGAAAGATCCCTTATGCAGGAAACCCCAGGTCTCCAGCATTCTGGATAACAGGTCCCAAACATGTAAATGTAACTATTTTTAGCAATAATATCAAACTTCTAGCTGCAGAGCTTCACAGTCTTACAGGTATTGCCTGGAGAACTATAACCAGTGATGGGCGAATTTGTCCCAGTTTGCTTCACTGAAAAATTAAATAAATTTGCGAAACTGTGAAAAATTCAATGGGCGTGGAAATTATTTCAATTTCGACACCCGCGACAATTTTCGATGCATTTTTTGAGGCAGTTTCGCGAATTTATTCGCCACGAATTCATGCCTGGCTAATTTATTCATCCATCACTAACTATAACATTTGAAAAAAATTCAAAAAAAAATCAAAAATTCAAATATCAAAATCTATCATGTACTGTCTCTTTAAAAATTCAACTTCGACCATTTGCCATCTAAGACCTGCCGAATTGCTGTTTTAGCCTATGGGGGACCTCCTAGAACTTATTTGGAGTCAATTGGTGGACTTTGAAAAATCAAAGTTTTTTGGGGGAAAAAATTTGATTCGAATTCGATCGAATGCGATATTTATTTTGATTCGTATGATTCGAATTCGGCCAAATACGGACCTATTCGATCGAAAACGGACCTATTCGGTCAAAAAGAAACTTCGACTTCATTTCGGTTGGTCTTCTTGAATTCGAATTTCAAAGTTTTTCAGATTCAAAATTCGACCCTTGATAAATATGCCCCTAGGTGTACAAGAAAATCATGTAAACATTAAATAAACCCAACAGGCTGGTTTTGCTTCCAATAAGGATTAATTATTTCTTCGTTGGGATCAAGTACAAGCTACTGTTTTATTATTACAGAGTTAAGGAAATATTTTTTTGAAAAATTTGGAGTATTTGGAAACAATGGAGTCTATGGGAGATGGCCATCCCGTAATTCAGAGCTTTCTGGATAGTAAACGGATCCCATACCAGTAGTTAATAATCTGATATTTTCTCTGAAAGTTTACTCTACAATTCTTAAATATCTCATTCTAAGGAAGGAACATTGGCTAAGATATGGCATATGTAATATCTGTATCATATTTCATCAAAATGCTCAAAATCCCCCACTATAAAACATTTCACTTCCTAACGATGCCCAAAAAGTGAACGAAAGGCTCCACATACTGTACAGTGCAGACACTCACCTATAAGAATTGTTTTATTGTTTACGACTGTTTCCATTCCACATTATGTCTGTAGCTTAAGAGCAACAAATGTATTTCTTAAGAAGCCAGAAGGATATATATATACATATTTTTATTCTTCCACTAAAATACTAGAAAAAAAAAAAATCATTTATGAAACTCAAACTAAAGTACTGTTGATTACAGTCCAAGAATCACACCAGCTCCCGCACACACACACAAAAAAGTGTGTTTGTTCAAATTTAAGAAAGCCATTTTACCATTCCACGTGACTTCAACACTACGGAAAAAATGTGAAGCTAAGCCACGTCCATTGAAATCAAAGAGCACGGAAAAACGACACCACAAATCTTTGTCTGCGACATAAATGAGGGAAACCAGTTTATTTGGGCGTTTTTCCAATATCATTTTATTCCTTTCATCCATATGAACGTAGATCCAGGTAAAATATTTGCATATAATTCCATATGGGCTCTATTGGCTTAATTAATGAATTAAAATGGCTGGGTTTTTTTGTGTGTGTGCCTCTGGTTTTCTATCGTTAAGTCTGGCTCGGAATTCTTTTTATTGCTCCACCTGCATCCAACTTACAGGATCTGAACCGTAGCTTTTCCCCAAAAGGAGGGAATCAATAGTCATTCTTCATTTGGCCAAACATTTACATTCTAAATGAACTCCCGTTTGGTTGGCGATGGACTTTAACGCAACTCATTTTCCCATAAATCTTGCTTATGAAATACCATTTAACGGTTCATTTTGATAGAATTTTCGTTTTATTTTCCAGGGTCTAGTTCAATTAAATTGTTCATTCTCTTTCAGGCGCAGGCAGCCATTTTCATGATCCTTCTGAAACGTCTCGTTTTCCATCGCAAGTAACTGTAGATACTTTGGGCCAGATGTTTATGTATGAAGTGGAATGTGTCTGGGGCATTCGGGTCACTCCTCATGTTCAAAGGGAAGACTTAATTACAGATGAATCTCTTTGCACCAAACCCGAAATCAAATTTAATTAGTTTCTCCTGTTTACCACTAATATCATTCGCTAGACCTCATACTGCTTTTCATAAGCCCCATGCTGATGTCACATTGTGTCACCTCCAGGGTCGAACTGGGCCATTGGGAGATGGGTAAAACCCAGTGGGCTCCAGGACTTGTGGTCCCTGCCTACCCAGACCCACTACCTGCCTGAGATGGGACCTCCCTGTCTCCTGCCCTCCCACCCCTGGTCTCAATCACTGACACAAGGGGAGAAGGTACCCAATGCACATGGGGTTGTGTGCCATAGGGGGATTGTGATTGGGGCGAGGGGACCTGATGCAGGAACCTTGTGGGTCCAAGACCCCCCGAGGCTGGCCACCTCCCTTTGCTATGCTACACTGTACAGCACTGGTTTGCAAACCAGTCTTGACAAAGGCAGACCAGCCTAAAGTATAGACGTATTTGGGTAAAATGTTTATTTTCTGTACTTTGTACTCTTGGAAAATATATCTTGAAATTAAACAAAGGGAAGCCCTTGTCAAATGCTACACCCATTTCTTTCACAAACAACAGCCAAAACGCTAATCCATGCCCTTATCTTATCCCGTTTAGACTATTGCAATCTCCTACTGACCGGTCTTCCTGACTCCCATCTCTCACCCTTCCAATCAATTGTAAACTCTGCTACCAGGATCCTCCTGCTCTCTCCTAAAAGGGAATCTTCTCAACCCCAACTAAAATTCCTAGTATGGATGCCTATTAAGCAAAGGATAGCATATAATATCCGTCTGCTAACATTCAAAGCCCTTCACTCCTCTGCTCCTCACTACATTTCTTCTCTTGTCTCACTCTATGTTCCTGGTCATCTTCTCCACTCCTCTCAGTGCCACCTTCTCTTCACACCATTCACTGTCCCCTCTCCTCTCAAAACCTTCTATCTTGCTGCTCCTTACCTCTGGAATTCCATCCCTGAATTCCTCTGTAAGGAATCATCTCTCAATCTCTTCAAGAAAAAACTAAAGTCTACATTTTAGAGCACTAGAACATTAGCCTAGCCCTGTGCCTACTGACTATGTGCACTTTTTCATCTCCAATATCCATTAAGACTGTAAGCTCTATGGGGCAGGGACCTCCTTCCCAGTATGTCTCTTACTGAATAGCACTTAATTGCTTTGTCTTGATATGAATTCAATGTATATTTCTTACGTGATTTGTCTTCCCCATGTATACTTTTGTACAAAACTGCGGCCCCTTAACAGTGCCTTACAAATAAAGTTATACATGAATACTTACATACTGTACATACAAAAGGGGACATGAATGAAATAAATCTGAAAGACACTGGTGGACATCCTCCTCTTTCAGCCCACGGTACATTGCTCAGACTTCACGAGGACCCACATTGTACTGTAGTCCATTTTATGTATTTATGTCATATGAATGTTAAGACCACCTTCCCAATAACACATGAGGTCTTTATATTGTTTTTATGAAGGCCTGGCTTACTTCTTGCAGTCAAAACATTTGAAACATCACCATCACAATTTGTATTATGTTTGAGGCATCTGCAAGCGCTGGTGATATGTTTGATATGTGGCAAAAAGTAAATATCTGAGCCAGAAAAAGTAGAATGTGTTCTAAATTAGAAATCCAAACAAAAGATGGTCTACTGTACTCTTATTTAATAGCACAATCGGAGCTTGGCACCTAAAAGTAGATATAGCAGCACCTGCCACTTATGGAAGAGAAAGAAGCCCACCCAGGCTTAATCAGACTTGCAACCTTATAGTTTGGGAAGCAATACCATAAGAGCTTGTTAAAAACCCTCCTCATGTCATATCCTCAGTCCTTTGCACCAAACACCAAAAATCTCAGCCTTTCCATTCCATTTGCAAAGATCATAACAATAAAAACCCATTATCCTTCTCACCTCCAACGTATATCAGTGTATGAGAGCATCTGACCGCTTTTAAACGATTGTCTTTTATTATGTTATGCACTAGACCACAAACGACTTATTTTTATTATTTTCTTATTACCTTAGTGTGGTTTAGTCCAGACAGAACAGGAGTAATAAAGCAAAAAAGGAGAGGAGGGAATGAAGAATGGAGGGGCAAAAGAATAGAGAAGAAAGAGTTGTTATTATAACAGGGGTTCTTTATGAAATCCACCCATTCCTGTTCATTAACAGAACACATGCTTTGAATCCAGCACAAGGTGAAGTACTGCAGGTGCAACGTAGCCTGGTTTGTACCTATTTTATACACTTTGCACCCCGCCCCGCCATTTGTAAATGATCCATATTATATTTTATATATTTTTTGTTACTAAATGCAACATGGCACAAGGAATACCTTTTTTAGTGGAAGGTTGTGAAAGGAGGGAGATTCCTTAATGTCAATCAGGGAGTAAGTGATTACCATAGAAGTCCATAAAAGGAAGGGTGTAGTTGGCCCAGGTCCCTTTGACTATGGGATCCGTTATACAGAAACCCTTTAATCAGAAAGCTCAGAATTACAGAAAGGCTGTCTCCCATACACTTCATTTGTCCAAATAAATCAATCTTTTTTTAATAATGATTACTTTTTTCTCTGTAATAATAAAACAGTACCTTGTACTTGATCCCAACTAAGATATAGTTAATCCTTATTGGAGGCAGTACCAGTCTGTTGGGTTTATTTAATATTTATGTAGGGGCCCATAGGTATTCCATGTCCCTATGGCTTTAAGGCCCTACCCTTTTCCTTAGTTACCAGGCAAAAGCCTATGGGGCAAATTCACTAACCAGTGAAAATTCGCCAGCGCTGGCTTTACGCACATCGCAACACTTCGCCAGGCGTAAATTCGCCTGGACAACGCTAATTCACGAAGATCCGAAGTTGCGCATGGGGTAACGAAGCTGGCAAAATTACGCAAGCGAAATAACGCTCAGCAGTTTTAAGTTACTCTAGCGTTGGCTAATTAGCATACGGCTTGCAGTTAAATACAATGGCTGCATATGCTGCAGAAATACATTACACTACACAAGCCCAGGGAACCTTAATAAAATTATATAAAGTTGTTATATTGCCCTACACATGTGCCCACAGTATAGTTTAGGTGCCATATGTTAGCAAATGTAGGGGGGAAGGAGGATACCCCAAAAAAAAAATTACAATCTTTTTCAGTCAATCACCCTTTAAATAGGAAAAAACGCCAGCGTTTTTTGGGACTTTTTTTGATTTTCAACTATTTTTTGAGGAACTCCTATCTACTCTATTGCACTTCGCCTGGTCTGAGGTGGCAAAGGCAAGTCTGGCGATAGAGGTAACGGTCAGTAAAATAAAAAACGTAGGGAATTTGCGTAGTAACACTGAAAATTCGCCTGGCGTTAGAGGGCGAAGTTGCGCCAGAGTCTATCTCCTTGGCGAAATTACACCAGCTACCGTTAGTAAATCGGCAAAGTGACAAAATTATGTCGAATTTTCGCCAGCGTTAGCCACTTCGCCCTTTAGTAAATTTTCCCCTTTGTATCCATTTGAGTTTAAGCTCAGTGTTATTGGCTAAGAGGTGTAAGGACAACTTCCTGCCACACTGCACTATAGTGTGTGTAAGGAGTGGCCTCTTCCTCTTTGGCTGCTGGATGCTGATCTGAGTGTGCCCAGGGGAGCCTGAGTACAGCAAGGCCCACAGAAGCAAGTGATCTTTAGAGAAGAAGTCGGGGACCAGGTAACCCCGTGAATGAGGAACAGATATACTAGGGCAGACTTGTCATAGTCTCTCTAGGAGAGAAAGGCAGAGAGGATAGAGAGAAAGAGCAGCTGAAGCTCCAACAAGGATTTGCAGTAAGGGAGTAGCTTCCCAGCGGCTCTGTGTGTTGCCTCCAGTCAGGGACCTCAGTGAAGAGGGACTGTAGGGTAGAAGCTGCTTCCTGACAACTTCCTGGAGGGAATGGTTGGACTGATGTACTGCAAATGCCTAATGGAGTTCTGCTTCAGCTGAATCACCTATTACCTGAAGCTCTGTGTGAGTTATATGTGCCTCTCCGTATGCTGTTTCTATCTATAAGCTCTTTGTGAGTTTACCAGTTTCAGTGTGAGCTGTATAGCGGGAGTAAACCTGCTGTGGCCATTGTATCTGACAATAAACCGTTTTGTTTGTTTGCAACAAAGAACCTGCTGGCGGCCAAGTTTCTCTTTTTGTGTACAGTAGTCTGGTGGGTTGTAGTTCCACTACACCGTAAATAGAGAGTTTCCACTTAGCGAAGGCCCTGACCCTGTGTGTAAGTCGCAGTGTAACCCATGCTCATACCAATAGCTGGACAAGTTAACTAATTGTGGTCAAGCTTGCCCAAATAGGTGCTACATTTACATGATTTTCTAGTAGACAAGGTATTTACAGAAAAATCCATTATTCAGAAAACCCGAGGTCCCAAGCATTCTGTAAAACAGGTCCCATACTTGTATTGGAACTCATGATGCCAAGGACATGAGGACTATTGCTTTAGAGAAGTGCCCATGGTGAAAGTCTTCATATTAAGGTAGGTCATAAGGATTAGGAGTGGGCTGTAGGAAGGCATCATGTGCTGTGAAACATTTAGTGCTTTAATTATATATAATATAAATATCAAGACTAAAAAAATAGCAGATGACGCTCAATATTGGTATTTTACACCCTGCCTTCATCTAAGAGCTCCATGTACAGGTAACAGACCTATTACCCAGAATGCTCAGACCCTGGTGTTTTCCAAATAAGGCATCTTTCTGTAATTTGGATCTCCACGCCTTAAGTCTACTAAAAAGTAATTTAAACATTAAATAAACCCAATAAGCTGGTTTTTCTCCCAATAAGGATTAATTATATCTTAGTTGGGATCAAGTACAAGTTACTGTGTTATTATTACAGAGTAAAAAATAAATAATTATTGATTAAAATGGAGTCTATGGGAGATGGCCATCCGATAATTCAGAGCTTTCTGGAAAATGGGATTCCAGATAACGGATACCACACCTGTAACAATGCTGTGCATGTAAAGTGTTCGTTGCAGGGTCGGACTGGGCCGGCGGCTTTTGTGGACCCTGCCAACCCAGACTCTCTATCCACCAGAGGAGATAAATCCTGACCTTTCCCCTTGACCTCAATTGCGGCCACAGACAAATAAATATCAGGTATGTGCAGGGGGTTGCAGCTGGGGCTGAGGGTTGTGCGTTACCTGCCAGACCTGCATTACTACAGGTATGGCATACGTTATCCGGAAACCCATTATCCAGAAAGCTCAGAATTATATAGATTCCATTTTATCCAAATAATCAAAATGTTTAAAAACAATTTCCCTTTTCTCTGTAATAATGAAACAGTACCTTATACTTGATCCCAACTAAGATATAATTAATCCTTATTGGAAGCAAAACCAGCCTATTGGGTTTATTTTATGGTTACATGATTTTCTAGTAGAATTTAGGTATAGAGATCCAAATTATGGAAAGATCCATTATCCTGAAAACCCCAAGTCCTGAGCATTCTGGATAACAGGTCCTGTACCTGTATATAGAAAAGTTATACACCCTGATGACAACTCACTACTAGCAACCTCTGTAATTAGTAAAGGCAAAAAGAGAAAGCTCTTGTTCCATCTTCCACCCCTTATCCATCATTTAAACCTTTTCTTTGCATAGACCGCCCATGCTCTTTTTTTCCTTTTTTAGTGCATTGTATAGACACTGCAACCTAGAAATATCTTGTCTGTGCACAGAGGGAAATAAAGTAAGCGGATTTTTATGCAATAAAGGCCAATTATATTTGTCTTGAACTGTTTCCCCTTTGTTACACATTGAAAACAAAAAAAACTTAAGAAAGTTTTGGTAATATCTCTTTAAATTACTTCTGATAATACAGCAAAGAGAGGAAAAGCTATCTGGTATCAGAGAGAGAGAACCTCCCGGATCCCGGATATATAAGCATCTATTTGTAGTGCCACAGGATGAAGTTGCTACAACTCGAGATGCTGAAAAAGGTGGAACGGTGCCAGGGCCAGATGGCATTTAGGTCCCAGCAGGTATTTCAAAAGGGAAAAAGTCAAAGAATAGTCAAAATCCCTCCTAACCTCTCGGATGAAGGGCGAACTGGGATCTAACCGTAACAATGTCAATGGGTGACCCCCACTGACTGCCTGAAAACACAGCACTTTTCACTCCTGATAACCGGGGGGGTTCCCTCTCGCGCCTATAAATATTAATCTAAAGGAAGTGTCAGATATCATGCCTGGCAATTTTGGAAGGATTTTCTAAAATAGAATAGATTAATATTTTGGCACCAAAAGTGTAAACGATCTTAATTCGTTTTTTTTTTATTTTTAATTTTTATAAAATACAGTTCCACAGAGCACTGCCAGGGCTGGATTTACATAGAGGGAGCCCCTAGGTCCACTGTCGTTCGTCACCCGTGCCCCCCCTTTGTTCATGCAAATTTTCATAATCGGGACCTGAGCAATGTTAATTGGGCACGGGAAATTTACAAAATTATTGTATCTTCTGAGCATCCCCAGTGTTTTTGAACCAATGTGGGTGTGGTTTTGCAGCATGCCGCCCCCCTAAAATCCTGCCGCCCTAGGCCCGGGCCTAGGTGGCCTTTCCACAAATCCGGGCCTGAGCACTGCAGAACTGGAAATGAAGAAACCCTTCCATATGAAAAGGGCGCTACTGGGTAATATTAAAGGAGACATATAGCTGAACTAAAAACCCCTCCAATCATGAGGGCAATAATTAATAATTGATGGTGCTGGTTTTACTATGGGCTTAAAAATAATATTTAACTTTAAAAAATGACCCCTTTATTGGAGCCCCCATATAGATCTGCTATGTTCCCTGTCCATGTCGCAAATGAGGGGTGGTTGTGTCCTAACTTCAAAAAATATAAACACATCCAAAGACCCTACACGTTTCATGCCCATGGGCACTTACACTGGTTTTTTGTGGCACCTCTTTCTTCTATTTGACACTGATATTGGGGGTCACAGTAAGTTTTTAAACTGATCCCATGCAGAGCCTTTATGTAGGAGCAGAGGCCATGGACCAATGATTAGGGATGTAGCGAACTGCCGATTTGGTGTTCGCGAACGCCGTTCGCGAACACCGGCAAAAAATGCGAACGTTCGCGGACAGTTCGCGAACTTCGAACACCCGCTAAAATCGTTCGATTCGAACGATCGAAGGATTTTAATCATTCGATCGAAGGATTTTCATTCGAATCGAACGATCGAAGCATTCGATCTAATGCTTTTCATTCGATCGAATGCTTACAATGGTTCGAACGAATGGAAATCGTTCGATTTTTAGCGGTCGAAGGAATTCGAACGTCGAATGGTCGAACGATTTGTATTCGAATCGAACGCGAACTCAAAATGCGAACGTTCCCAAGCGCTCGCGAACATCCGGCGGACGCGAACGGTCGAAGTTCGCGCGAGCTAGTTCGCGGGCGAACAGTTCGCTACATCCCTACCAATGATATGTATATTTGGGAAAATAAAAATACTTGTGGGTTAAAGGGATGGTTCACCTTTAACATTTAATATATTAGAGAGTTTCCAATTCAAGAAACGTTTCAACTGATATTCATTGTTCAATTTTCTATAATTTTTTAATTATTTGCCTTTTTCTTTCCAGCTTTCAAATGGAGGGTCACTGACCCCATCTAAAAAAAACAAATGCTCTGTAAGGCTATCTCCATCTCTTATTCATATTCCAGTCTCTTATTCAAATCAATGCATGGTTACTAGAGTAATCTGGACCCTAGCTTTGGTGCATAATGAAGACTATAATCAACCCTATGTGCCCGAGGCCTTCATTAGCCCCGATTCTGATGCATTATTTATCTTTCCGAGGTTCTATGACTCATTTAGCAGCAGTAACGTGAACCTGATATTAGCAAGCTCCAGACGATGAATGGGATAGAGTATCTGCATTCCTTCCAGATCAATTTAGCTCGTTCCTTTGCAATTACATAAGGTTTCTTGAGTTGGAAGTTGTCCCAGACATATTCAGACTCTTAGACTCAGAGTCTTACAACTTTGTCTGCAAATAGTTGCTAATGCTTAACTTGTATTTAAAAGTTATTAATAGACCGTAAAAGTACCAGTTATATCAAGTATTAAATAACACTCAGGCTTATTTGAAGCAACACGTCTTGTAGCGAGCGCAATCCAAGGCCAGCCGAACGCACCTGGTAATTATATTGTTTTCTACATTTACCATTTGCCAAAAGTTCAATTTAATAAATAAGCTAAAATCGACGTGCGCTCCGAGTGACTGTAAAAGGCTTGGCACAGAATGGAAAAAGTACATTTCTAGACTTTTCTAGGTATTTCTCATTTTGGCATCAGTGCCAAATATTTTCAAAGCTTTTTTCCTTTCTTTTGCTTTCACTAGTTTTCTTTTTTTTTTTTACCATAGTCCATGAGAATGGAAAATAAAGGGCAAGTGAGATGATTCTTTTCCTATTGACTGTGTAACAGTTTGTATCCTTGACTTCCTTATCTTATATCAACAACTGTGCAGATGGACAACATGGGGGGCAATTTCTGGGGGGATTATTAGAAGCTCAGAAGGCAGTGCGAAACTGGTTATTTGAACTGGCTCTTTTTGAAGCGATAATTGCCTAATGAATGCTTGCAGAAACAATTTCAGACAATTTTTATAGGGTGCAAGAAGACCCTATAATTTACATCTGATATTGACCAGAAATAAAATCCAGGACACTATTTTTATGCCATCTGAATTACATACAAATGAAGGGTTAGTTAGGGGATGCCCATGTCCTGTTCATATGACATCCATAATAACACAAGGGATCATCTATTTTACCCATGGAGCAAATGCTGGAGGGCTAAGGGGCACAAGTGCATCTCTTTAGTGCTTACTCAAAAGCACTTGCACCCCAGGGTCAGCTGCTCAATGTTCCTGAAAGTCTAGAGTAGAGTAAAGTTCATTGTTAGGAGGCAAAGTCATTCCTGTCCTTACTGCCTGCCTTAATATAAAATTAAACCATTTTTAAAAAAAAAAAAAACCCTACCCCCCCACCCCACGTAGACCCCCTCCCTCCTCCCCCCAGCATAGCTGCCCCCCAGGTAAAACCCGCTAACTTTATACTTACCCCTCGGCGCAGAGTCAGGCATCGGAGTTCCGCACAACCATCTTCTGGTCTTTATGTCTTTTTCCGGCGCTTCTGCAATTTTCATGATTTTCGACTAGGGATGCACCGAATCCACTATTTTGGATTTGGCCGAACCCCCGAATCCTTGGCGAAGGATTCGGCTGAATACCGAACAGAATCCGACCCCTAATTTGCATACGTAAATTAGGGTTGGGAAGGGGAAAACATTTTTTACTTCCTTGTTTTGTGACAAAAAGTCGCCCGATTTCCCTCCCCGTCCCTAATTTGCATATGTAAATTAGGATTCGGATTCAGTTAGGCCGGGCAGAAGGATTCGGCCGAATCGGAATCCTGCTAAAAAAGGCCGAATCCCGAACCGAATCCTGGATTCGGTGCATCCCTATTTTCGACGCATGCGCAGTTGTCACAAACTGGCAAATTGCTCTGCTTAGCCGGGCTCCCACTCAGCTTACCAAAGTCCCGGAAGATGGCTGCGTGGAACTCCAATGCCTGAATCTGTGCCGAGGGGTAAGTATAAAGTTAGGGGCATTTCCCCGGGGGCAGCTATGCTGGGGAGGAGGAGGGAGGGGGGTCTACGGTGTGGGGTAGGGTTTTTTAAAAAAACAGTTGAATTCTCCTTTAAGGTGGCCATACAAGATCCGATCTTTGGCAAGGTTGCTAAATGACTCTTAACCCGATATGCCGACCAATGGCAGGGCGATATTGGGTTAATTCGATCAGTCAGCCCTAGGGCCAAACAATCTCATTATAATGAAGGAAATGGACACCGATGGGTTGTATGACCGCATCAACTAGCCTATGCTGTCCTTGATCGCAGGCCTGATATTGATCAGGGGGAGTCAGAAGCCCCCACACCTGGGCAGATAAGCAGAATCAGTCTAAAGGACAGATATCACAGCTGAAATCTTCCTGTGTATGGCCACATTTAAGCCAAGTGGAAGAGCATGGGATCCAATGAAGGCTATGCTTTCAAATGTGCCCTAAAATGATCATCTGAATGATGTGCCAGTTACAGGTTGAGATGCCTAAGTGGGTTCCCCCACCAGCCCCTCTTGGAATGAACACCGCCTTATACAGCCAGCACTCGATCCAAAGGGGCATGCTCTGAAAAGGAGCACAGAGGCCTGCAGCGAGGTAAGGCACCATAGAGTGTATCTACAGTATGTATGTATCAGTTATATCTAGTGATATAACCTTGGTACGATATATACATTTTTGCAAAAAGAAAGACTTACACTCGCACACCCTGGCCGTCCAGACTTCAGCGACTCCCAGGTGCTCGATGCTAGAGGGAATGGGCAACCTCAGAAACAACGTAGAAACAGGACACACCGGCACAACATGGGTAATTTCAGCAGGTAAAACCTTGCTCGTTTATTGCGGATGCAACGTTTCGGGGCGTGACCCCTTTCTCAAGCATGGTGTGTCCTGTATATACATTTTTGCACCATAGATAGTTTTGGCAGCCTGCTTACCTTTTTTTTATATATGCCAGTATTTTTTCCTGTAGCTCTCCAGTTGCCCATTTAACTTCTATCATCCAAGCAGTGCTATATGTTAGAGACCAGGACCTGAATAGGGATATATGTTTATAGGAAAGCAATATACCAGTTACAGTCTAGCCTCAGTGCCAAACTACTTTCTTTTTGCTGAGGTCATTGCGATCCCCAAAGAAGTGCCATGAGAGAGACGCCTGGCATTCACAGACATTTGGGGCATAAAAATGGCCAACACTGGGGGTAGATTTGTTTTGTTCATGTAGGAAATGCCATACTGAGCAAATAATTGTGCCCTCCAATGGCAAAAAATAGAAGAATTGACTTATTACCAAGTTTTTTAGTTAGAACGTGTATCTTAAAACTCATATAACCCCCTTTAACATGGAACATAAAGGGTGTTTGAAGGATTTTTGACTGGGGACAATAAGTTCTAAAAAAAAACAATAACTCCCATTGTAGACGACAACACCTCTCCTTACATCGTTATTATGCTAAAATGCTCTTAGCACTTCCCTTTGACAACCAAAGCAACCCGTTTGAATAATAAGCAGCATCCATGAGCTTGTGATGAAGCCATTTGATTATCTAAGCAAGAGTAATTAGTGCCATCCATTTCAATAGCTTGCGACTCAAAATTCACAAGAGATGTTTTAGGAACATCTGCTGAAAATCTACGATAACATGATTTCTAATGCATCTAATTCGTGTCTGTGCCCAAACTGGTCTAACAAGCGAGCTTTAACAGAGCGTGGATATAAATTTTTAATTACAAATGAAGTGTTGTATGGTGCATTATTAATATTTGTCAACAATCTCAGATGCATTTGTGCAGAAGCCTTGCAGTGTGCCGCGTCTCCATTAAGAAAAGTCGTAATTAGTTTCACATTTATGGTTCGGGTTCAAGCTGTTTCCCATCGCTAGGTGACTTTTTGCTGTTTGTGATTTACATTCCGTCTGAATTTGTCTCATTGTGTATCTGCATTAACTGTTTCAGTGCTTCCTTGTTGAGCATGAAAAGTTGTGTAATTCAATTCAATAGGGGGAGCTCATTTCATTCTAGTTTAAGGAACCAGAACCATTAACCATCTGAAAGATTCCTGACTTTTGTTTTACAGTAGAACCCCCATTTTACGTTTTTCAAGGGACCAGAAAAAATGTGTAAAATCCAGGAAAATATAAAATCAGGGAAATGTATTATGCATAATATATAGGTGGGATCACAAAACAACAATGTAAAATGAGGGAAACTTAAAATCAGGGGATATTAAATAGGGGTTTCGACTGTATTTTTAAGTTGTTATAGATGTAAAAATTATTTTGTACTCATGTTGAATTGTTGGATTGTCCAATGGGCAAGTTCCAACTGCCAACCCATAATGCCATTAAATAAACTTTATGAGATGTTACAGTTGTACCATTATTTTTATAAATATACATTGATAAATCATATTTGCCCTTTTTTTATTCCATAGATTGAAAATCAACTGGGTTGACACAGAAGCACCAGCTTGCCAATGTGGCATAGAGAGTCAGATATAGGCAGTATTGGAATGAGCGATGGGCCCTGTTGGGGGTAGTGCAACTGAAGGAGGAGCAAAGAGAGAACCGGGAGTGGCAGAGGGAGCTTGAGAGCATGTGGACCACACGGCAGACCTTCCAGTAGTTGGATGTTGGGGGTGAGTGAGCTGGGGTTTGGGTCTCACAAGGTGCTGCACCAAGTAGTAGTGTCTTGAGCTCTAATAGTACTTGGCCCAGCACTGGCCATTAATTCTATGTGTCATAGAAAGTCAGTAGGAAATGACAAACAGGTCCACATCAAACTCACACCAAGGGTTTGCTCCTAGTGATGGGCAAATTTGGGGAGTTTCACTTCGCTGAAAAATTTACGAAACTGCGCCACCGTCTTGTTTTTGATGCCGGCGTCCGTTTTTGGTGAAATTGCGCCAGTATCCAAAAAAATGGACGCCGGAGTCCATTTTCTTTTGACGCCGGTGAATTTTCACGGCGGTTTGGCAAATTTATTCGCCGGCGGCGAATCACGGGAATTCGCCGTGAATTTGCGGCTGCCGAATAAATTCACTCATCACTATTTGCTCCCACTTTGATCCAGAATCAGTAGCTTGCTTTCTCGGGTGATGTTGTTTCTCTACTTTTACATTACAATTTTAGAAGGACTGAACTTTCTCAGTTTACAACCATACTGTTAAAAACAGGCTTGCCTACATCAGGTTTTCTTGGAGAACCCAAATCAAGCCCAGAAATTAGCTCTGCGCCTTAAAAATTCATTTTAGGATCAATTATACAGCTTATTTTATTCTATTGTAGTAAGTTGTGACATCATGCATCAAAGGGGAAGAAGTTCACCTACCAGTAGCGGCAAGGGGACTAATTTTTGGGTATTTTCTTACAGTTTAGGAATTCGGTGTCTCCATGGTGTAAGAATAGTGACATCAGACCATAGAATTATAAGGTCAGGGTAGTGAGGACACTGGGAGGTGGTGCAAAATTCAAAGATTTAAAGGTCACTAAAGCCAATGCACCTCCTGTTTGAAGGTCCACATTTTAGATGTAGCATCCCCATAGTGATATCTCAGCAATCGTAGATAGTAATCGTTGACGTTGTTTGCTTTGGTGCAAACACTGTAGTACAAACAACGTTAGACCTCACCCTTCTGCCTGGTTGTCCCACAAGTGGGGAGTTTCCCATTTAACACCCTTTAATAGCTGCGTGAAGTTGAAACAACCATGATGGTCAGAAGTGTTGATGACCATTAGCAATTACAATTTTGAAGCCCTTCATGTTGGAGGCACTGGAACATCTGCATACAGCTAAAACATTGCTTTATTTACATGCTAAAACTCTTATCTTCTGTACATTTGAATCATGCCTTCATCACCACAGTCTACTAGGTTGTGTTTAGTACAAAATAGATATAACATACACCCTCTGCTACTCTCTCAAATATATACAACTTGCCTAATGAGGTTACATTTTATATTATATATGTATATATATATATATAGTGTATCAAAATATAAAATAATTCATGTTAACGATAGATATTCAAACTATGACTACTAATTGACTTCAATCTATCAATGGCCACGATTCAGTCAACCATCCAAGATTTCTGAATAACTTTCCAATAAAAAATTATTACACATTTTCAGTGGTTTTTAAAGTTATATGTAAGTGTAATGGATATTGGAAGCGGTGTCAATCTCACCCATGCTTTTCGCTACCTGGTTAGTTCTGACCAATAAAACACTGTATCATGCATGGAATTATGGGAGTTGGAGGCTTGGATAGATGAGAAATGAAGTATGTACAAGTCATGTATCTACATAAACACATCTGTAAAATATTGTATATTTACATTTCACGTTTCCCACAATAAATTGGCTACCAAACACTTTATGATAGTCAGGTACAACGATAGGTGCAGTTGTGAGGCTCCCCATTGATGGGGAGATGTAGGCCATTGGAGGAGACCTGGATGGATGTAGGACTTTCAGGTTGTATAGAGATGAAAATTGAACATTAACCTTGAATCGGTTGGTTCTGTTAAATGTTCCAACTCCAGATTTGCTCACTCACCAACACAAAGAGCAAAAAGTGATTCCAGCAGATGTTCACGCCCTATTTAAATACTGAAATGAAATAATGGGAAAATTCCGATTGGGTTGGATGACTGGTATAGAAATATTTTTAAAAAGTTGGATTTTTAGGTGCCAAGAGAATATAATTCTGCTTCTCCATTAAGTTTTTTAATGTCAGTGGTAGCAAATCTGAGAAATCTCCAAAGCAAATTCCAGGCACTCAGTCGATTCCTGACACAACTCAATAAAGCTGCAATCAAAATCATAGCTACAGTTGCAGTCATTGCATGTTTGGTCCTCTTCAGAGGCATGGTAATAGCGGTGCGAAGGGCAGCACAGGTTCATCAGCACACTCTCACAAGTGTCCGGAAGCATGAGCAAAAAGTCACAGAAATGACAAAATAGGCATGTCAGTATTAAGGACGCGCATTCACCTGCCCAAGAGAGGAAATAAAGAAATAGTCAATGGCAGATATATGTCATTGGTAACATTATCCACAATCAGATTGTAGCGAACACAATGAAATATAATCATTATACGTTTTAGATTTCACATCAAGTCTACTGGTTGATGCAGTGGACATTGCTAGGCAAGTATGGCAGACACTGAGCTTAACACTTTCTTATAATTAACATAGCTTAAGGTGAGTACTGACTTCTACATTCTGATAATGACACATTCCAAGGAAAACAGTTAACCCTACTCTTTACTGAGGACAAACTGTAGACTATGCAATAACCTCTACTTCCAGTAAAGACAATACTCATATTTATTGACAGCCTTCACTAAGTTGCCTACTATTAAATACTTTTCCATAAGGCCAAATCTCAATTTTGCCACCATTAACTTCCATCCAATAAAAACCAATCTTAAACTGACCTTAACTTCAATCCAGTAAGGACAAATCTCAAGCTGACCAACTTCCATTCAGTCAGGACCAATTTCAAGATAAGCTTAACTTCCATCCAGTAAGGACCAATTTCAAGATGAGCTTAGCTTCCATCCAGTAAAGACCAATCTCAAGATGAGTTTAACTTCCATCCAGTAAGGACCAATCTCAAACTGACCTTAATTTCCATCCAGTAAGGACCAATCTCAAGCTAACCTTAACTTCCAAACCAATAAGAACCAATCTCAAGCTAACCCTAACTTCCATCCAGTAAGGACCAATCTCAAGATAATCTTAACGTCCAAACCAATAAGAACCAATCTCAAGCTAACCGTAATTTCCATCCAATAAGAACCAATTGCAAGATGACCTTATTAACTTCCATCCAGTTAGGACCAATCTCAAGCTAACCTTAACTTCCAAACCAATAAGAACCAATCTCAAGCAAACCCTAACTTCCATCTAGTAAGGACCAATCTCAAGATAATCTTAACTTCCATCCAATAAGAACCATTTGCAAGATTACCTTAACTTCCATCCAATTAGGACCAATCTCAAGCTCCTTCTCCTTCCACCCAGTAAGGAAAAATCTCAAACTCACCTTAACCTCCATTTAGTAAGGACCAATCTCAAGATAACCTTAACTTCCATCCAGTTAGGACCAATCTCAAGCTAACCTTAACTTCCATCCAGTAATGAAAAATCTCAAATTCACCTTAAATTCCATCCAATAAGAACCAATTGCAAGTTGACTTTAACTTCCATCCAGTAAGGACCAATCTCATCCAGTAAGGATGCTCTCAGACTGACCTTAACTTCCATCTAGTAAGGACACTATCAGACTTACATTAACTTCCATCCAGTAACACCAATCTCAAGCTGAAGCTGTTATTAACCTCCATCCTTTAACAAGGACAAATCTAAAAGTGGTTGCTAAACCATAATGCCTAACAATTGCATACTATTAGTGTTTTACATTATGAAGGCAGTTACACGTTTGCAGACATATCCATTTGGCAGACATCTGGTCTAAATAACCAAAATTGCAGTTAGAACCTGCAGTAATGGCCTATTACACATAGGGTTGAGGGAGTGTCCCTTAAGTGCAGTTGGGCAGGTGGAATCATAGGACCATAACAGGTTAACCTTTTCCTGCACCCACCCCACAGATTGCCCCCTATAGTTATGCCATTGCTTTACAATCCCCTTTTCTTTTCAACTCATAAGGTTTATATTTCCTCAAAGCCAAAGCAGAGACAGCAGAGCTGATTCGCCCACTTATTTTGGATATCATGCAGTTCTTCTTCATTTTCCCCTCTAAAGAAAAATAGACTGCTATAATACTAAAATTAAATGGTTTTATAGGGTTACACTGACACTTTTAATTGTATGAAATATACGGTGCACCCGGCTGAAAATATAATCATTTTAGCCAGTAGTCCACAATGTAATTAAATCTGCTTTCACTGGGTACTACATTCTGCATTTATGTTTTTTTCCACCCTACACCTCGGTAACTGATATTAAATACAAAGCTAAAGAAACGTTGACATATTCTCGACTGCGTTATACACGTGAATTGCTTTATTAAAACACATCTTTTTTTCTTTTTCATTTAATCCCGTTGTATTGAGGCTTCTCTGGGGAATACATAATAGAAAAGACAATCTTTATTTCTTCCCATATTTCCCTGGATTGGGTCTTAGAGAGAGAGAGAGAGAAAAAAAAGAAGAAAAAACACAATGTTTTAATAATAATGTTGCAGCACACAGACTGTGATGTGCTGTTAGGATGCTTTTAAATTCCCATCTGAGCACAAACCATGAACTTTGCTAATGGATACAACACATTTTAGCAAATCTGCATATGTGAGCCTTTTTATCCGCTCTAAAAAGAGCCAGTAGACATAAATAATAGATAGTAACAATTAAGCATCTAAACATTACCCTATCTGGTTAAAAAAGAAGAGGAGAAAAATGCTTTGCTCCAAAGTAAACTTGAGGATTAGTGAGGCTCCTGATGTTCTGGGCAGATGATAAATAACCGTTACCAGGTATGGGCTCAGACTTCAGTAGATCCAAGGTGACCATGATGGATACAGTAATGGACCTAATTTCCCCCTCTTCCTATCTTTCCTCCAATGTCACAGCAAAAAAATTTGAATTTGTATTCAGATATTTTATTAAGCATCAAAAATGTTCCTCTGAAATTTAAGTTGAAAACAGTTGAGAATTGTTTCCAGCACAAAAAGCTGATTTCTAATAAAGGTCATTTCTCTTTTAACATTTGACAAACACATCTTTATTAGTATGTTTCAACACCTACAGTAGATATAATATATAATAAGATATAATAAAACCCAGTTTGTGTAGATGAACAAACTAGTAACTACTGATCAATTTACAGGTGAAAAATACCAATTATTAGCCAGTTTGAAATGGGCCTTATTGTAGAGGAGTGATGGATATGGATGAGTGAAATTTTTTGGCAGGTAAGGATTCGCAGCAACAAAATAACCACAGACCCCAATTAATGATGGGCGAATCTGTGCCGCAAAATTCATGAAACGGCGAAAAATTCACAAAATTGAAGTCAATGGGTGTCAAAATTTGACGCAAGCGACAATTTTTATACGTGCGACTAATTTGTCCAATTCATTAAAGTCAATGGACAATCGAATACGAACAACAGTTTTTATGTGCTCACCAATTTTGACATGTTGCCGCAGTTTCGCAAATTACTTTGCTTGCGGAAAAACAAGGAAGTTCGCCGCAAATTCATGTATGCCGAATTTATTCGCCCATCACTAACCTCATTTTACTTGAAAACAAGTCTCAGTGAAATCATGGCCATAACCAATGTATTCTGTAGGGGGAAAAGTTGATGTGAAAAAATGTAACCACAGAAAAAGTTACCACTAAAAAACTCCCATAGACTCCAATGTTTTTGGGAGAGAGAAAATTATATAGCAAGATGGGTCAGAAGCAAACTCAAGCCTGCAATATTTTTTGGCAATGGTAATTTAAGTAAAATACTTCAATAATCCTTAACCCAGTCTTGCGTCTAATCTGGGTCCAATCTATAAAAAATTTACATCACTGATATCAAGCATTTATCACTGTTCCTTTAAAGTGTGTGTAGGTCTGAGAAAGAAAATCTTAATTCTCCTTTTTTATATTGTGCTGTTTAAGTACAATATAACAGATTTACAAAAGAACCCCAGAAGCCTGAATATGAGGGTGGAGGCATGACATGGAGGTCAAGGGAATGGTAGCCTGGGGCTGGATCAGGTCAGATGTTGGGGGAGCAGGATAAGTCACAGCTAACAAGACCATCCTACCTTCCTTGTGTTGCAGTGGTGGAGGTTGCTTTGGGAAGCCATAGGGTGAAGGATTTGTATCGTGCCACTTACGGCATAGGATCCTATGGTGGCAGTATGTGAATACATCTAGTCAATATATCGATGGCTGATGGTATAATAAGGCATGTGGGATTCAATGGTTTGGAAGGTAGGTTCAACACACAATGCAATCCTAAACCCCAAACCACTTGCCTGTTGGTGTTAGAAATTGGTAATAATGGGGCTCATAAACTAAAGTATATACAGATATATTAATGTTATATTATTTATTCAAAGGTTTTTGTGATGGCCTACATGCTGATGAATCATTTTCCTCCACTACTACTACTACTGATAATAATGCTTGCTGGTTGCTACAGGTAACTAGTCCTGGAGCAAATTTGACTTTGACAATTTCATGTTACTTCAAGTTACTTTTCTAAAGCATGGTAATATACTAATGAAACAAAAATTTACCTTCATTTTCTGTTTGATGAGTTGGGCTTTGGCTTCCATCCTTGTATGGGAGGATCTGAGAGCAATCCTCAGTTGAATCGAATGTTACATTGTGTAAATGCTTCTCGTCACTTGTTTCTTGGAAAGAGTCATCTTCTGGGCTTGGATCAGAAGAAACTACGTGTTGGGGACTTTTCCCTGTCCTGCATTTCTCTTCTGTACGTCCATTGGCAACATTTTTTTCTGTAACAAGACACCATACAGTACATGAAACACAGATCTGAATGCTTGCACTTTATCACATGTTTATGATCATAACAACGTCTGATTCCATAGAGCTGGGAATATGAAGAAGTGTTAGGTAGGCCTGATAGCCCAATATTTAGGACAGGGATGTCCACCTAGAGACCTGCAGAATGGATGTGACAATTCTTTACTTCAAGTCTGAATGGGGGCCCTCTTCCTCATTGTTCTTTTCTATGTGAACTCCCCCCATGGAAATTATATTAAATACTTAAGGTCAGATTTCAGATATCAGATATCAATGGTTGAATATTAGTGGTTATAGAGGTTTTTAAAAAGACTATTATACTATGTTTCACTAAAAAGTTATATAAGTATATATATATATATATATATATATATATATATATATATATATATATATATATATATATAGGTATATAAAACATACAAAAATTAAAAAGCTAGAGGATGCGCTAATTTTTTTTTAAAACTTCTAAAAATGTGGGTTTCCTGTATAATTACTAGCTAACAAAAATCAGAAAACCTCTAAAAGTCTGAATTGATTAAAATGGTCCAAAATGATCAATGCAGCTCCCATTGACTTCTATAAGACTTTGACAGGTTTAACTTGGTGCAATTTTGTATTTAGGGTTTGGACTGGGCTGGTTGGACACTGGTAAAAATCCCAGTTGGCCCCGGCCCCCTGCAGGATACTGTGGGCCCACACTCCCGATCGTTTCAAGGTAAAGCAAAACACCAAAAGGCTGCACTCATGTAAAAGGGTAAGGCAGGCTGATTTCATCAGAACTTGTGTATAGGGTGGGGGGCCCTCGATGGGTGGGGGCCCTGAGGTGGCAGCCCCAGTGGACCCTACATATCCCATTTTGACACTGTTTGTGTTAGAGTTTTTTGTGGTTTTTATACTGAATAAATTTAGAATTTTTCAAGTTTTGGAGATATCTGTTAAAAAAACTACTTTTTAGAGTAAAAAATACCATTCATAAAAAAAAAATAGAAATCTGAATTTTGACCAAAATAGTACACATACATACTAGGGAAGCACTATTTTCGATTCGGCCGAACCCCTGAAAAATTCGGCCGAATCCCGAACCAAATTCGAATCCTAATTTGCATATTAGGGGTGGAAAGGGGAAACATTTTTACTTCCTTGTTTTGTGACAAAAAGTCACGCAATTTCGCTCTCCGCCCCTAATTTGCATATGCAAATTAGGATTCGGATTTGGTTCGGCTGGGCAGAAGGATTTGGCCGAATCCGAATCCTGCTGAAAAAGGCCGAATCCAGAACCGAATCCTGGATTCAGTGCATCCCTAATACATACTAGTCCTACTCTTAGTTGAAGAAGTGACTATAGTTTGATTGAAAACAGCCTGAACAGTGAAAGATCAACAGTGTAAAAACAATGGAAGTTAGGAGGTAAATGACCAAGATTTGCCTCTATATAAAAGCCCATGGCAACCAATCAGCATTTAACTGGTTAAAATGTAATTGCTTTGTGTAGACTTCCAGTGTTTCTACAGATAAAGCAAATTTACCAATTCAAGAAGTGTATCATAATAGCAAGATTGTGTACTTAAGTGCCGACGGGCACGGTGCATTATAGGAATCTGGTGTGGAATAAATATATTTCAATAATAACAAGCTTGTAAAAAAAAAAAAATGAGAGCATCATATGTAGCACTTGTAACAATTACAGATCTAACCGCATTGAGAAAATTACATCTTTCAGTTTCTTGATGCGAAAGAGCAAAGGTCAATACAGACACTGAAAACAAATGCTCCAGTTACAGCAATGGGCCATAGCTCCGTGACCTCGGATAAAATATGCAAACTGAGCTTCCTTCTTACATCAATATCAAGAA
Organism: Xenopus laevis; assembly: GCF_017654675.1. NCBI lineage: Eukaryota > Metazoa > Chordata > Amphibia > Anura > Pipidae > Xenopus > Xenopus laevis. The sequence continues at coordinate 142,426,072 of NC_054377.1, read as the reverse complement.
ATTACACTGAGGCTTTTGTATCTCTAGGATACTTGAGAAATCAATGTAGTGCCTTCATAGACAATTTATAAAACTGAGAATTTCTTGATAAACACAAGATGGAAATATTAAGATGTACATTAAATGCTTTGGAATCTCATTAAGGCAAGAACGGGGACAATACTCATTGTGTGAATGATATAAAGATAAGCCATCACCTCTCAGTCTGGAAGGGCCGTCAGCCTTGGGTGGGACATGATGCCAAACACAGAGGTGGCTACCGAGAACCAGATATTTCAATTTAATGAGATAATGCTGTGCCGGGTTTCTCTACTGACGTCTACTTAGTCTGCACTGACTGAAAACGTGCATTCATATCAATCAAGCCATGATTTTAGGTTCAGGAAAATAAAAATAATATTCTCTGCTCTGCAGCCACACCTGCTACCTGCAACTGTTTACTTCTAATAAGATATTGCGGCATATTGTGTTCCTTTATTAATGTGATGACTTACAGTATTCCCAGCCATAGGACAAGATACAATAAACAGTGCATGGCAAAAAACCCAAACGCAGCATATATGCCTCACATTGCTCCAAGACTTGTTGGCAGACAAAGGTAGACAAGTATCAAGCACAAACAGTTGCATTTATTTATCTTTTAAATCTCTGCATAACAAATAGGGTGGATTGCCTTGGAAGAAGTCTTCTGATTACCATTAGTTAAAAATAAAACCTCAGAATTCAAAGACTATTAGTGCCATAGTGGCTAAGAGATAAGATTGTCTAGTTCCCTTAGTCTAAAGCTGGCCATAGACACACAGATCCTATTGTCCATACGGCCGAACAATCAGATTACCCCCGATATAGCCATGCTCAGTAATGGCATATCGGGGGAAACATCCGCTCGTTTGGCGATGTTGCCAAATCAGCGGATCTTTGCGTCTATAGCCACCTTAACCCAGTGATCCCAAATAGGGGCTCATGAGCAACATATTATTCACCAACCCCATGGATGTTGCTCTCAGTGACCTTAAGGGTAAGGGCTCACACTAAGATTCGGGGAGATTTAGTCGCCTGGCGACAAATCAACACTTCTTCGGCAACTTCGGACGACTTCGGAAAATGAAGCTCTCCAAGCGCATCCCGCCAGCAAATTTAGAGTCTAGTTGGTGGGAAGGCTTTTCAGGGAGATTATTCATCCGAAAAAGAAACATTTTGTTGCCTGGCGACTAAATCTCCCCGAATCTTATCTTATTTCCGAGCTTATTTTTGAGTTTTTGGCTTGGAGGCAAGTTTTGGTTGCATAAAAACCAGGTGTACTGCCAAAACAGAGTCTCCTGTAGACTGGCAGTCCACATAGGGACTACCAAACAGCCAATCATGGCCTTTACTTGGCACTCCAGGATTTTTTTTTCATGCTGAGTTGCTCCTCAACTCTTTTTATATTTGAATGTGGTTTATGGGTAAAAAAAAAAAACATATACTAATCTATTTATTGCTATATTCATGAAAACCACTGCAATCTGCAGTTTGTACGTTAATTAATAATCCTCCATACATGCAGATAAGCACTTATGTTGTCATTTCTTGATGCAGAGGGATTCATGTCCAGCAGCAGCCAATAATTACCCATGACCCTAAAGACCAGACAGGGCTGAATCTAAAGGCTTTTGTTAATCAGTTAAGGTCTCAGCGAACTGTTGTAGTAAAATCAGTGGTTCCTGTAGTTTTTTTTGTCTGGTTTTCAGAACCAAAAACGGATGTCACGGGTGAAACTGTTTGAAAAATACAAATGGGTGTTCTACCCCACTTAGGAGGAGAGTCAACTGAACAGGAAAGCCTTCAGTGTTGTAGATGTTCTTCACAGTCCTGCCACTTGTTTTTATCAAGAGCATTACTACTACTACACTAGAGCAGGGGGCCATCAAAAACCCAACATCAGCACAAGCATGAAATGCTTCAAATTGCTCCAAAATCTGATGCCAGACAAAGGTAGGCTAGTACCAAGTAATTCAGTGCCTAATACTTTGGGTGACTCCCTTCTGAAGAAGACTTTGTTGTAGCATTAGACTGACACTTCGACATGCAGACACTTTTTGTGGCTAAATGAGTGGTTTGCCTAAAGGAAATATTCAAGCTGACCCTCTCACAAATCAGCTGCTGATGTAGGGGACTATGTGTTCGGCATTGTAATGTTCTCTAACACAAATCCAGCAAGGCATTGTGCTAGGCAACAGAGATGAATTTATATGAAGGGTTAATGCTATTGCCAGTGTAGACAGTGAAGAAACCCCATTACCGTTCCTCTTCTGCCGGCTATATTTCAGATAGATGGGCAAGGCTTGGTGACAGATAGAAAATCTTTGATGGTTATTGAGATTGCAAAGCTATTTACTTGCAGAGTTAATTAACAATCAATCCAAATTATCACACACAGTCAGACTGCATGTAATTTCAATTGCCTTTGCTAAAGGTAATTGGTAGAGGCAAACCTTGTGCAAAGTTACTGGTGTGTAAGAACTTGTTGGAAATGCAAAATCTGGGTGTCCTTTATGACTGCTCTTCTAGACAAAATTATCTCTGGAAAATATTACTGGTTCATGATTTATATGATTTCATATAAATAGTTATTCTGCAGAGGTGAAAATAAGTGCCCTGGTCTCAACAGTCCACTGATGTAGAGAGTACAGGTGGGGCAAATATATTTATAACAGAGCAAAATGGGGTACTAGAGCAAGATGGTGGCTATAACCCATTTTCAATTTCCAGGTCTTTGCTGCTCTTCACTTGTTAAATACCCACTGTCAGGGCCTTGTGGCTCAGATGATGGAGGAGTCTGGACCAAGGAGGAATATGGAGGGTTAAAGTCAAATTTGTGGTAGCCAAGGGTTCAATAGAAAGCATAGTCTGGATTCAGGCAGAAGTTCAAAATCAAGCAGCACAGGATCATTGTCAGAAACAAGGCAAGGGGTCAAAAGTCCAGTAGTGAATCAGAAAAGATTTTAGGAACACCAGTGATAGCGACCTATAATCGGGCATTGAACCCGAGACCTCAGCATCCTTTTATTTAAAATTTTGGTATATTATGCACCTAGTGTGGCGCAATGATGTCAGTGCGCGTCGCTGGGCACCACCATCTTTGAAATTAAGCAAACTGCTCCATAACCAGGGTCGGACTGGCCGTTGGGACATCCGGAAAAAACCAGGTGGGCCCCCAGAACTTGTGGGCCCCGCCAGCCCAGATCCACTCCCTGCTTCTCTGCCTCTCTTCCTGGCACCGCAAAAAAGCAGAGAGCTTGCGCCGCGGCTGGGGTTGCGGCAAAAAGGCAAAGCACTTGCACGCGCATGCGTTAGCAAGCAGCAGGGGGCTGGAATGGAGCCCTTAGGCAGCAGCCTTGGTGGGCCCCGGGCCCCCCAGTCTGACCCTGTCCATAACGGAGCGCTCCTGTCACCCATCATCAGTTTTCGGTGATAAGTCAACTATCATATTGTTTACCTTGGCGGAAGCCATCTCCAGTGCAGGTAAATGTATGGAGAGTCATATTTATGCAAACTGCTCAGGTTTTGGAACAGAAAACTAATTACAAGTTTAAAAGAGGAATTAGGCATGACTGTATGTAGGGATGGGTGAATTTGACACGTTTCCTTTCACCAAAAATTTACAGGAAGGAAGTGAAGACTGTTAATTATTTGTACAATGAAAATGATTCACCAAATCCGGGATTCAGTTTAGAATTTGGCCAGAATTTTGCCTTTTCAACAGAATTTGGATTTGGCCAAATCCAAATACCTGGCCAAACCGAATTCTTAAAATAATGTGACTTCTTGTTATACAAACAAATGCAAATTAGGGTTTAGATTCAATACGATTTGCCTGAATCCTTAATGAAAGATTTTCTCAAAATAGTGGATTCAGTGCATCCCTAATGGATAAAACTTGCAATGCTACTTGCTCCTTAGATAGAAGACACACTTTTTAATATTGATGAGCCCTTTTTCCACGTATGGTTATGATCTGTAAAGATTAATAATGGAGATAGTGCTTGGAGACAAAAGAAGCCAAAGAGGCTTTCAAGAAAGCATTATGGACAAACTGAAAAACATTTAGGGAGTTATTTATTAAACCTCAAATTGTTCTGGTCTGGCTTTTTTGGGCAAAACTCAATTTTTTTTCGAGATTTATTATACCCAATGCTGCAAAAAGCCAGAGTCCGAAAATCTGACATCTCAGACCTGTCAAGATGGCAAAAAAAAAAAAAAGAGATGTATGTGCCTCTCCCATTGACTAATACACGACATAGACAGGTATGAAATGGCGGATTTTTTGATTCTATTATTATTATACCCCAAGGATGGAAAAAATCCAAATACAAAAATCCAGCATCTCAGACCTACCTAGATATAAGTCAATGGGAGAGGTCCCTATACTATTTGGAAGATTCTGTGGTCTGTACTAGAATTAGCTATGAAATCCGACTATTTTGGACTTTTTTGGCAAAAATCCGAAAAATTTGGACTTTTCAGGAAAAAGCCAGCAAAAAATCAAGTGATTCTGGGAATATAATTCCAAAAAACCGCACAATTCATATTTTCTCTTGATTTTTGTCGTGTTTGTCCCTGATCCAATTAAATCGTGCATTTATAACCTTTCAAACAAACTTACTATCTACGTGTAACTTACTGAGCAAACATGGCTGACCAGCTGCAGACTGACATTATTTCATATATAACATAATAAAGAAGAATTCCGGACACATTTCTTTACAAGAACAATAGAGAAAGATTCGCTCTTCAAGCAGAATACGTCAGGAATAAATTTGTTTTGTCCAAACGCTGTTTTACCGATCTCATCCCTGCTGTATATTCCGAAACCAGAGGGCAGCTTAGTGTTCATTAATTTAATACAGAGCATTTAGCAGAAGCAAGATGCAAGGGACTGGTATATTCCCAGGAACGGAAATGATACTCGTGAATTAGGGTTGATGAATATTTTTGTTCTTATATGAAAGAATGTAGATTAGAAATGATCACCTCAGCAATCCTGTCAATTCAGCTAAAGCACTGGGATTTTTAAGTCCCGCTTTTCCTAAAATATTAAATTCTTCCCCACCCCCCTTTCTCATTTTAGTTCACTGAGCAAATTGACATGGCTGTTTGCACCCTTTGTATATCCAGATTCTACCTATACTATGTGACATGTGGAAAGAGCACCCGTCCTGCTCCCCACCCAATAATCGTGGCGGCATCCGAGACTCAAAGCTACTGTATTTTGTCTCCCTTATGAGCCGATGACAAGTGTCATACAGTAATGAAAGAATATCAGCCTTTTATCCTTGAGCATGTAGAAGCAAATAGACTTCTTGTTAAAATAACCGTCAGCCATTTCTGACTAAACTGCAACCAAAGCAGGTGTCATATAAAAGAAAATCTGCCGCATTCTACAGACTCGCTTCCTGTAAACCTTTAGATTTAGAGATTGAGTAAATGACAAAACTTAGCCCTATTTGCTCTGAGGATTATAGTTATATACCCCAGGGCAAGTCTTAATAGACTGCTCTTAAATCCTACATTTAACCCTTTTCAGTGTTAATGACAAGTTGGGCTTATCCTTGTTTAACATTAACATTAACAACCAAGATCCACTTTTGACACTTTTGAAAATTCGAATTAAAATCTTTAAAAATTCAACTTTGACCATTCGCCATTTAAAACCTGCCGAATTGCTGTTTTAGCCTATGGGGGACCTCCTAGAACCTTTTTGGAGTCAATTGGTGGACTTTAAAAAATCGACGTTTTTTTGGGGGTGAAACTTCGATTCGTATGATTCGAATTAGATCGAAAATGGACCTATTCGATCAAAATTTGAATTTTGAAGTCTTTCAAATTCAAATTCGACCCTTGATAAATCTGCCCCTTAGAGATGGAAATAAGAAAAGACTTCCTAATAAATACAGGTATGGAAAAGAAAGTTCCAAATTACGGGAAGTCCCATACTCCTTTGTATCCCAATAATCCAAATTTTTAAAAAATTTTTCTCTGTAATAATAAAACAGTGCTTTGGGCTTGATCTCAACTAAGATATAATTAATCCTTATTAGAAGCAAATCCAGCCTACTGGGTTTACTTAGGAGGTTATTCACTAAATTCCCGGCAAACTTTTTGGGTCAAAACTCAAATTTTTCAAAGCCCGAATATGAAAATCTGCCATCTCAGACCTGCTGAGGTTGGTTGAAGTTTCTGTGGTCTGCGCTGTAATTTGCCAGAAAATCCAACCATTTCTGGCTTTTCAGGCAAAAATCCAAAAAATTCTGGCTTTTCGGGAAAAAGCCTGAAAAAATCAAGTGATTCAGTAAAACTCCCCCAAAAAATTCATACAATTTGGGGTTTCGCTCGGTTTTATCGAGTTTTTATCCAAACCAATTAAATTGAGCTTTTTAAATAATAAATAAGGTAAAATAGGGTGTGGGAGTTTGGTCGTGTTTTTTTAAAAAAAAATTTAGATAAATTTGGATTTTAGTAAATAACCCTCTTATACAGTAGATGGAAATAGGAAAAGAGTCCCTAGTAAATGCAGGTATGGGATCCATTATCCAAAAACCCATTATCCAGAAAGCTAAAAATTACAGAAAGGCTCATAGACTCTATGTTATCCAAACAATCCATATTTTTAAAAATGCTTTCCTTTTTCTCTGTAATAATAAAACAGTAGTTTGTACTTGATCCCAACTAAGATAGAATTAATCCTTATTGGAAGCAAAACCAGCCTATTGGGTTTATTTAATATTTACATGATTTTCTAGTAGACTTAAGGTATGAAGATCCAAATTATAGAAAACTCCAGGTCCTGATTATTCTGGATAACAAGTCCCAAGAACGCTTTGGTTCTGGGGTCTCTGGATAAGCGATCATCCCGTAATTTGGATCATCTGACTTGTCTACTAAAAATCATTAAAACACTAAATAAACCTGATAAGATTGTTGTGCCTCCAATAAGGATTAATTATATCTTAGTTGGGATCAAGTACAAGCTTCTGTTTTATTATTACACAATAAAATGAAATCATTTGTAAAAAATTTGAATTATTTAATTTAAATGGAGTCTATGGAAGATGTCCTCTCTGTAATTTGAAGCTTTTTAGATAATGAGTTTCCGGACAATAGAATTTAGAATTAGACCTATCCTACAGGTTAACATGGTTTACCTCTCTTTTACTACGACTATATTGTATCTGTAATTGAAATGACAGTAGAGTGCAAGCAAACAACTCACTCGCTGTTTCTTTACAATTCCCCTGATCTCAACCTTCAGGGTGGTTATCCTTGAATTAACTTTTAGTATGTTATAGAATGGCTTATTATAATAATTTTTTCAACTGGCCTTTTTTTCTTTTTTCGTGGTTTTTGAATTATTTGCCTTCTTCTTCTGACTCTTTCCAACTTTCAAATGGGGGTCACTGGCCCCATCTAAAAAACAGAGACTCTGTAAGGCTACAAATGTATTGTTATTGCTACTTTTTATTACTCATCATCAGGTCCTCTCCTATACATATTCCAGTCTTTTATTTAATCCAGTGCATGGTTGCCAGGGTAATTTGAACCCTAGCAACCAGATTGAGGAAAATCACAAACTAGAGAGCTGCTGAATACCAAGTCAATGATTACACTCATCTCTACTGAACATATTTCCATGTTTTCTTACAACAGTTCCATACTCCTTGCCTTTGAATTCTCCTAGTAATATAAAGGGAACACAACTGAGCGTTGGGAATTTGCAGGTAGGAAATAGAGGCACCAAGGTACAGAATAATAACAAGAGGGGACGGAAAGGGAATGGGATTAATTAATTCTGAACTGGAAAGAGTATGAAAATGGACTGATATTTACAGGTATATAATGCCATGAACAGAGATATCATATTGTATAAAATCACACAATCTGTGCATTTCTCATACTAGTCTGGCAATAAAAACATAAATAATAAATTAGCCAAATATGAAATTGCATATTATATTGCTAATTAATAGTAAATTGAGTAAAACAGGTCATTATCCCCTAAGAGTTAAAACATCTCACCAACTTTAAGGTTATTCCTTGCTTAATGTGTTACCTGTATGAGGACTGTTGCTTGTTGTTGCTTCTGCCAGCATGCTGGACGCACCTCAAATGCTGATACTTATCATTGGTCACGATTGGGCATGGACCTAAGATGCAGGTAGAAAAAGCCAATGATTGCTTCATATGGCAAAAAAAGTTCACAGTTTGCATTATCCGATTGTAAGGTAATAGATAACTTGAAGTCATAGTTACTCGAAGAGTTTTCACTTTACTACAAAATATATCAGATGACTCTTAAGCTCCAGGGCAGGGACCTTGTGTGGAGGCAGAATTATATCTCTCAGGTAGAGATGATAAAGCTGGCCATAGACGCACAGATTCGATTGTAAGAATCCTCGGTTCGTACGATTTTTGGATCGTGTGGGGTGTGTCGGCATTTATCTTGCCATGACGATCGGTCGTTCAGTCAATCGGACAGGTTAGAAAATTTCTGTCGGCTGCCGATCATATCTTTGCCTGTATTGCCGATCGGACGATTTTCAGTGGGAGACTGTCACTAACTTGGTCGGACATAAACTTTTGTTCAATATCTGTAGGGTGGGAACATTGGCTGATCTGTTCTTTTACTGCTTTATTTGGTCTGAATGGTTAGTGGCAGGTCGGGAGATGAGGACGTACGATCGTTCATCCGATATTGAGGTAAAATCTTTGCGTCTATGGCCAGCTTAAGATTCGTGCCAGGGGTTCTTAAAAGGAAACAATAACTTCTTTATTGTCAGGTATATATCCAGATCATTTAGAGATAAATACAGATGAGGTAGCACAACTTAGCATGTACTAATGAATTAGTCTTCTGAAGTATTTGCCCATCAGGGACCAATGACCAAACTATAAATCAGGGGTCCCCAACCTTTTTTTACCCATGCACCACATTCAAATGTAAAACAAGTTGAGGAATAACACAAGCATGAAAAAAGTCTCTGTGGATACCAAATAAGGGCAGTGATTGGACATTTGGCAGACTACAGGAGGCTCAGTTTAGCAGTACACCTGGTTTTTATGCAACCAAAACTTGCCTCCAAGCCTAGAATTTAAAAGCAAGCACCTGCTTTGAGGGCCCTGAGAGCAACAGCAACAAGGTTGTGTGCAACATGTTGCTCATGAGCAACTGGTTGTAGATCACTGCTATACATGGTCGACTTGTACCCCAGTTTTCAGGCTTCTCAAGTGGGAGAACATCTACCCCTAGGTTTGTACTCTTGGATCCCTATTCTTGGGTAGTCCATCCAGGACTCAAATCCTTGCAACTCTTCTCGGAGGAACTCAGGCTGCTCACTAGCTACCCTACTTCTATCTCTCACTCCTGGAGTAAGCTAGTAGCTAGAAAAAGAGATATTACTAACTTCTCTACTTGGCCTACCTTTAGCTAGGCTCAAATTTTAATTTGGGTAGCAGATAGGGTGATTGGTGAGCAATAGGGCTGCTGGTCAGGGGTTGGTTGTGAGTAGCAGATGACAGTGACAGACTGGCGAACCAGGATACCATTAAAACTCCCAGTGGGCACAAGTGTCAGTGAGTCCTCCTGCTCCATTGGACCTTGTATGCCTAGATCATGGCCCTGCCTCTTTTTATGAGAACACAGAAGAGTAATGAAGAAAAGGCTAGATGACTGTATTGATGATAGGATACAGAGAAGAGACAAGGAAAAAAAGATGATGGGGATGGGTGGGGAGAAGTTGTAAAATAATGTGGAAAGTGGGCCTGTGGTCTAAGGTTTTCTGGTGGGACCCTTGCATTCCACTTCGATAATGGCAGGTGGGTCCATTAAATGGGTCACTGCAAAGACTATGTGATATAATGCATTGACTTATTAACCTTGTATTTGCTGCCTAATCACAGAAAAACTCCCACTGCAGACTATACTATCCAATTAAATAGAAGTTTTAATGCTGCATACAGTATATACATGGATTCAGCATAAACATTTATTGGTTAATCTGGAATCCTTCCCTTTGCCAAGTCTTTAGAAATTGGTTGTTTCCATTCAAAGCCTCTTACTAAAACAATAAAAATGATTTCCCCCAAAGTCTGAAGTCAGCATATTTTTTACATGAGCGTTTTCTCATAGAAGGGTTATTATCTTGGTGGTTTAAATCTCCATTTAATTATTAACACAATACAATGAGCATTGCTCTAAGTGTTCAGATGAATTGTGTGTCTAGGGTTATTAATTTCTTCAGCCAGTGTAAACCTACAACCTAGCAAGAAGTTTTGAATTTTATAGCTGATAATGACCTTCCACGATAATCGGAAAAGATTTTAATAGCCCCAGCGATCTCAGGGGCAGTGATTCACAAATACAATAGTGCCATAAAATCTTTTAAAGAAGCGATGAAGGCACAGAACCCTGCACTAAGTTATTTAATAACTGCATTTTGGACTTGACTCCGGTCACGGCAAAAAGAGACACATTGCAATCAAATTTATATGCCAGCTGGTTGTAATTTCAGAGACCGGTACCACTGCATGCAGCCTGGGCATTATACCCTATAGCAGCAGCATCTGATAAGGCAGAGTATTCTACATAGACTTGTAAGGCTGAGCAAGTATTCAACCATTAAAAAGTGGATCTAGGGGACATTCTAAACTGTCACCATCCAGATATAATGTTTTTTTGGCTGGATTTCATATAAATAGGATTCAAAAGCTAGGCTCCAGAAATTCTGCTAGAATTGAAAAGTTCAAAGACACTTGGTAGTGATGGGTGAATTTATTTGTGCGATTCGCCGCCGGCAAATAAATTCACGAAACGGCCGTGAAAATTCGCTTGTGAAAGTTCGCCGACCTCAAAAAAATGGGCGTCTGCGTCAAAAACGGGCGTCGGCATAAAAAACAAGACGCCGGCGCCGTTTCGTTAATTATTCGCCATTTCGCGAATTTTGCGGGAAATTCGCAAACTTTGCGGGAAATTCGCTAATTTTTCGGCGAATCGAAACGGTGCAAATTCGCCCATCACTAACACTTGGATCTAGGGTCTAGCTGAATTCTGCACCTAGTGACACCTAAAAAAAATCTGGTGCATGGTTCAAGGTGCAGTAGATGCCAGGCAGCCTGTCCTTACCACCTGGGATAGGGCAGGAGGTATGTACAATGCCCCAATTGCAACCTGTGCCTACCTGTGACATGCAAGTACGGCAGTGGGAGGGGACGTGCCTACATTCCTTCCCCCCACCCTACATGAATACACTGCTGTTAAACGTAGACTGCTTCTGCATTTGGTATAACAGAGACCTGTGGCAATTTACATTAACGTACAGTGCTTATTGCAGAAACATGGCGGATTAAAGCCTGATGCAGCAAAAAAGCCGAATCCAAAAATCCACCATCTCAAACCTGCTGAGGTTGTGTATAAGTCAATCGCAGAGGTCCTTATCCTATTTTGCATTTTCTGTGGTTTGTGCTGAAATTAGCTTGAAAACAAACATTTGAGACTTTTTGTGATAAAATTTGGGCTTTTTCGGAAAAAGGATTTAGCGCAATCCATCGATCGAACAATTTTTCTTCGACCAAAAAATACTTCCCCATAGGCTAACATTAACTTCGGTAGCTTTTAGGTGGCGAACTAGGGGGTCGAAGTTTATTTTTTAAAGAGAACGTACTTCGACTATCGAATGGTCGAATAGTTGAACGATTTTTAGTTTGAATCGTTCGATTCGAAGTCGAAGTAGGTCAAAGTAGCCCATTCGATGGTCGAAGTAGCCAAAAAAAACATTCGAAATTCGAATTTTATTTTCCTCTATTCCTTCACTCGAAGGGGCCCCTTTAAGTGTTGTGAGAACACAAAACAGGTAAGGCTGTAATCCATACTTGTACTTCAATAAAGACCTTTTTACTACTATGATGTCCGCTCCCTTATGCTGAAGACTCGTGGCAGAGCACCTGAGTAGTGATGGGCGAATTTGCGCCGTTTCGCTTCGCCAAAAAAAATTTGCGAAATTCAGGAAACTGTGAAAAATTCGGGAAACTGCGCCGGTGTCTCGTTTTTGACGCCAGCATCCGTTTTTTTACGCCGACGCCCATTTTTGACGCTGACACCTGTTTTTAATGCCGGAGTCCGTTTTTTTGGACGCCGGCGACAATTTTTTTTGACGCCGGCGAACTTTCGTTAGCAAATTTTCGCGCCCGTTTCGCGAATTTATTCGCCGGCGGTGAATCGCGCAAGTTCGGCCATCACTACACCTGAGCCTCCTCATTTATGTGGTGAGTCTCTTAAAAAGAAATGTTTTAGTGATACGCTGTAAATGTCCCCAAAATCTCTACAGTGGACTCCAATACACTGAATGGGTTCAAAAGCATCTTAATAGCCAACAAAGTGTTTGCTACATCAACCTATAGAAAACATATACAAAGCACCCCAGAACTACAATAAAATAAACTGATTTCCGCAGACATATGAGGAAAATGCGCCCGTGTCACATTGCATTCTGGAGTTTATTCTTTCACAAATGTTCCGCATCCCTTGCAGCAACGTAGGTGTTAATTTTTTTTTTTTTTTGTGCTAATACCATGTTCTTTTCAGAACGATCAACTCAAGCTGACACTGTTAGTTTTGTCTAGGAATCACTCTGCCTGCGTGACACAAAAGAGGAAGATGGCAGCAGATAAATGTCAAATAAAATCTTAAGATTGCATCTTTTCACTTGATGATAACATTTGGCAGCCACATGGGGTTCATTAATTTTGACTAAATGCAAGAGGTTTTTTTTGTAATGAATTTCAGAGAGTGGAGCACTTCATTTGAAAATGTCAGTCTATGGGCTTCTGATAATAGATCTTATAACCATACATTTGTAAAATATGATGTTTTTTTTTTTATATTTCAGGTACAATGTTAAGATGCTTATGGAATTTTAAACGGTAGTTCTTGACATTCAACACTGTTTTATCTAAGAAGAAGCTTTTTTTTTGGTGGGGGGAGAGATGAGATTCTCTTTAGAAAAGTCAACCTTCTTCAAGATATTCAACTATTCAAGATGTATTATATTTTGTGGAAATTAAAGTAATTTATGCCTCAGAGATATGCAGGTATGTTTTTTTTCCACTTTTTTTGTTAAGAGTCTGTATACATTATAATTATACATCTGCCTCATTCTTTGGGTATTTTTTCCTTTTAAGTTTGGTTGTTGGAGAACAGTTTGAGAATAGAACTCCAATTATTCACACAACAATGCTCTTTTATTCCTGTTGATCATTTGAGTATCATGTTTTTGAAATCTGTAAAACATTAAAAATGATATTGTCTTCTCTTCCTTTTTTTTCTTGTCATCTTGAAACCATTATTATTATTTTATCTCCATTAAGTTCGACGTAATTTATTATCCATTTCCCCCCACTGGCTTTGTTAACTCTCCTTCTACCCCCTCATGTGTCTTTAGGGATCGAAACAGTTAAAATTCTCGGAAAATATCGGATAGTTGCCTTTTATATGGTCTTTGATTAATTTGATAAATCTATGTTTGCTCATCCAAAAATTCCCGACGAATGATTGAATTGTTTTTCAATCTCACGTCTTCATTCATACACATAATTAAGGCAGCCATTATTAAAACATTAATATTTTATTAGCACTGTCACAAAAGCTTTGAAGGAACAAATGTAAAAATGTTTTGTGGATTTTTTCATACTCGGGGTAGTCACGATAGTCTGGTTTTTAAAAACAAGGAGGTACAAGTATGGTATCTGTTATCCAGAATGCTCTGGACCTGAGGAACTTTCTGTAATTTCGATCTCCATACCTTCAGTCTACTAAAAAATCATTTAAATATTAAATGAACCCAAAAGATTTTTTTTGCCTCCAGATTAATTATTATTTATTATTATTATTAGTTTGGATCAAGTACTAGCTACTAGGGATGTCGCGGACTGTTCTGCGGCGAACTTGTTCGCGCGAACATCGGCTGTTCGCGTCCGCCGCAAGTTCGCGAACGTCGCGCGACGTTCGCCAATAGGCGTTCGCATCAAAATCGTTCGACCATTCGACCATTCGATCGCTAAAATCGAACGATTTTCGTTCAATTCGAACGAAAATCGTTCGATCGAACGATTAAAATCCTTCGATCGTTCGAATCGAACGATTTTCGGATGTTCGAAGTTCGCGAACTGTTCGCATTTTTTGCCGGTGTTCGCGAACGGCGTTCGCGAACACATTATCGGCGGTTCGCTACATCCCTACTAGCTACTGTTTTATTAAGGAAATCATTTTTAACAATGGTAATTATTTGATTAAAATAGAATCTATAGGAGATGGAGCTGTAAAATGTGGAGCATTCTGGATAACAGGTTTCCAGATAACAGACCCTATACCTGTTTTCAAATTTATAGGTAAAGGTACAGCTTGAAAATGTTCAGACAAAAGCACCAGGCTGAGGAAGGTAATATCTGTGTAATACCCAATATTACCTTATTTATTATTAGAAAAAGCTTTATTTAATTGGTTTTGGGAAAAACTCAATACAATTGAGCGAAACCCTGAATTATACAGAGTTTTTTCCAGAATCAATCAATTTTTCCCAGGCTTTTTCCTGAAAAGCCTGAATTTTTGGGATTTTTGCCCGAAGAGGTTGGACTTTTGGGCTAATTCCTTAAAGAATTAGCCCAAAAGTCCAAAGAATCTTTAAAATAGGATGGGACCTCTGCTATTGACTTATACACAACCATGGCAGGTCTGAGATACAAGATACCAAGATACAGTATATTAAAATTGCTCATTAAGAAGGGCCTTACTGGGGGTCTGCTTCTTCTGTCGTTACGCCCCTGGAAACTGTAATAAAATTACCTGGTGGTCTAATGGTGCGGCGGCGTGGACGGCCGCCATGGCGCCGCGCTCCTGTTCCGGCCGCCAGCGACAGCGCCATCTTGGTTCTCTAGGGCACGCGCGGCGCGCCTGCGCGCCTCTTAAAGGTACAGGCGCGCTGGCGTGATTACGCCAGCGCGCATTGGCGCACATTTTGGCGCGAAATTTGACGGTATTTAAGGCCCATTCTTACTCCCAGCCAGTGCCCGTGATAGAATCTTGATTCTGGTGGTTCCTGAAGCCTTGTGCTGTCTGTTCCTGTGAAACTTGTATCTGTTATTCCGGTTTTGATCCCTGCCTGTTCCTGACTATTCTGCTATGCGAATGCTGACCTTTGCCTGCATCTCGACTACTCTTTCTGCCTGACCCCATCTGTTTGATTACCCGGTTTGACCCTTGCCTGCCTGACGATTCTTGATATCTGCCTGCCTCGACCCTGCCTGTCTGACGATTCTCTTGCCTGCTCCATTTGTACCGTGACCTTCGGCTCAAAAGACTTTCTACCTGCCGTGCCCCTCTGCTAGCCAGAACATCTCGCCTTGTACCCCTCATTAAGTCCAGGTGGCACCCAAGTAAGCTGAGGGCTCCTCCCGAAGCCCAACGGTGGTCACACTACTGGTGAAGCCGAGCCGAGACCAGGGTGCCTGGCACCTGTTCTGGTATTGGGTGCCGGCCGTGAGAGAAACACTGCATTATGGTGAATGGCACTGACAATGTTCAGATATTTCTGCATAATGGCTTTCGGGATAGACTCCATACGTGTAATAAAAGATCTTTCATAAAGGATCTAACCTTAGAAATAATATGGATTCTGTTTGCCAGGGTCTGTGAGTGTGACCGATGGATAACCTATGCTATTTGAACTTTAAATTTGAAAACCAAACAAATAATAATTTCAAATTTAAGGTTGGAAAGAAAGAGAAAAAAAAATAGGATCAATTACAAATTGACTCAGAATATCCACATAATACACAACGGGGTTATTTACTAAACTCAGGTCAGGCTTTTTGAGGCAAAACTCATCAAATACGTTGAGGTCAATGGGCTTTTTTTCATGGCACCGTTTTTAAAGCCACACTTTTTTTTAATAAAACATTGTAGTCTATGGGGCTTTTTTGTGTCGAAACCTGGCAAAAAACTTCACCCATCACTACCAACCAACAGCATTTGTACAAGGTCAAGACCATAGGTTCATTTCCAGTGTAAATGCCCAGTCTCCCACCTCTCCCCTGCAATCAGCCTTAAACTCCTCCTGCTCTCTCATGTGACAGTTCCTGTTCATACCGCGGTAAAATCTTTATCATGGTGCCCATTAAGCAATGCAGAATCCTTCTTCTATCATTCAATGTGTTTCACTCCTCTGTTCCTCACTAAAATTTGTCATCCTGTAACTTTTTGGGTGTCTCCTCTGCTCCTCCCAGAGACACCATCTTTTTACACCATCCACACCCACATCCATCTCTCATCTTAAACCTTTCTCCTTTGCTCCTTATCTCTGTAATTCCATACCTGGATTCCTCAGATCTTTTGCAGCACTAGAATATTATCTTGTCTTGTCCAGTGCTGACATGTTATGGCCAATGCCCAAACCTTTGTGCCCATTTGCCCTCCTATGTATGCCTTATGTTATCCATGCACTTAGACTGTAACAGCTATGGGTCAGAGACCTCCCTTCTTCAGTGTCTCTTTCCGCATGGCACTTACTCTGTGTATTTACACTTATTCATTACAATATTTGTCCTCCATATGTGTAAGTTTTTGTAAAATTGTATAGTGCAATGTATCCTAGTAATGTTATGGGAACTGTTATCCAGAATGCTCAGGACCTGGGGTTTTTGGATCTTCATATCTGAAGTCTACTAGAAAATCATGTAAACATTAAATAAACCCAATAGGCTGCTTTTGCTTCCAATAAGGATTAATTATATCTTAGTTGGGGTCAAGTACAAGCTACTGCTTTATTATTACAGAGGAATGGGAAATCATTTTTAAAAATTTGGATTATATGGTAAAATGGAGTCTATAGGAGCTGTCCTTTCCATAATTCAGAGTTTTGTGGATAACTTGTTTTAGGATAACAAATCCCATACTTTTATACACGTTGGCAAATAAAATGACCAACAAGAGTACTGCCATGCTCTGTATTTGAGGAGGCATACCTGGAGAACAATCAAGTTGGAGATGTACTTGGAATACTATACATGTAACCTAAGCTCAAAGTCGAAATCCCTCAGTATAAGAGATTGCTGCACGTCTGGCTCAATGAATATCAACTGTTTGTATCCAGAACACAGATAGATGCTTATATTAACAGCCATGCAAAACTGTTCTTACTGCAAGTAATGATAGATAATAGTCAGCCAAGCTAGCAGTAGATGTAAAGGGAATATTTGTGCATACATCATCTAATTTTTGAACGAATACAAACATTTTCAGATTTGAGAATTAAGGTTCCTCAGTGTTAGTGTGAAATGAAGACGTGGCAGCAGATGCCTGTGCTGCCCAGTGTTCAAGATGTCACCCTGCCTTTGCTCTAAAGTTTCTGACAATACTAGTAGAGTATGATAGCTCTCAGCGCATCAATTAGCCTGACTGATCCTTTGTCTCTCTCCGACTCTCAGGACCAGCCTGTCACATTGCCACCTCCTCTCTTTGGGATCAAAACTGTCAGTGCAAACAGGCTTTCTATTCATTGCCAGCGAACTCACCTCCAGAGAGTGAAAGCTTTCAGAGACGCTTCACACTAAATTACATGATACTCACTTTGGCTGATCAGACTGACAGAGATTTCAAGAACAATTACAAAGGTTTGTTTTTGAATGACTCGTTAGCCCTAATGAATCATTTCTGAAAGGTTCCTCTGCACACTGACCTACATTTAACCTTAATCATTAACATTCAGGCCTCTTATTGCAGATAAGAGTCAGGCAGGGAGAAGCACAACAATATAGTGAATGTACATAGGAAGATCCATCCTTAGGAGGAGGCTTTAAAGGGGGAATCCAGCCTTAATAAATACAATTTGTCATAATCAAAACAATTTCATTGTACACAACTTTTCAATATACATTTTATTGATTATTAGTGATGAGCGAATTTCTCCTGTTTCACTTTGGCGAAAAATTCACAAATTTCCAGCGAAATTCACGAAACTGTGAAAAATTATCGAAACTCGAAAATTGATGCCCGCGTCAATTTTTACACTGCTATTAAAGTCAATGGGCATCTGCATAGTGTTAATGCACGACGGTTTTGGCGCAAGGGACTTTTCCAAATGTTTTGATGGCGGCGGCAAACCACAAAGATTTGCCGTGAATTTGCACCTGTCGAATTTATTCACCCATCACTAATGATTATGAAGTTATCTATAAATACAATTGCTTTCAAAAGCAGTATCTGTCTATCCCATACAATTCTCTTCCCTGCTAGTTCTTACTACATGTACCATTGAAACAAAACTAAAGACTTTCTGTCCAATGATCCTCTCTGCCCACAATGTCAGTGCACCCAGTTCCTCTTGTATTCTTTCTCTAGCCATGTGCCACCTTTCATTTATATACTCACGCCTGCCTTGTCCCCCCTTCCCCATTCAGTGAGTCTGGGCTGAGTCTGGGTATATAAGTTGAGTCCAGGTTGGGAGAGGGTGGAATCACTGGACTGTGGTCAGACTCAGGTTGACTATTTGTCATCCCACACATTTCCAGTACCTATTATATTCTGTGATTAACAGACGTGTGGAGAAGAAAAATCACAGCACATGTAGGGCATTGTGGGAAACAGAAAGGATCATTTACTAACACAAGGTAGTTGGGTCCAAACATGATTCTTCCTTTCCTCACAGTTGCCAATGCCTTCGTACAGCCTCTTCTGATGAACTGCACCCACTGATGATGAGCAAACCTTTAGCTACTGCCACTATGGACCTGGTGGTATCTGCAGGGTTTTGTTGATAAGGGGACAAAACATGTTCCCAGTAAATTGGATGAAAAAATTATTTGACTATAAGCTACTTAGGACCCTCGGAGCTATTGCCAAATCTAGATGCTTTCTGGCCTAGAAGTACATTTAGCTCATCAAAATAGTAGCCCAATGCACTTTGTGATATGTCTGACTTCTTCAGGGTTTTCCCCTGAAGAAGTCAAATATGCAACAAAACAATTAAGGGAGTGTGCCCCTCTCTTCTTTTGCTTGTTTACAGATTCTTGTAGTCTGACCAGCTACACTTGAGAAGGGTGCCCACTGTATAGACAATGCTACTTCGGATCTGAAATTGAAATAATGGACAAGTTTTTCTCTCTTTTCTACATAGTTCCATAGTTAAATCAGGTTGAAAAAAGGCAAAGTCCATCAAATTCAACCCCTCCAAATGAAAACCCAGCATCCATACACACACCCCTCCATATTTTCACATAAATTATATATACCCATGTCTATACTAACTATAGAGTTCAGTATCACAATAACCTTTGATAGTATGTCTGTCCAAAAAATCATCCAAGTCCCTCTTATAGTCATTAACTGAATCAGCATCACAACATCACCCGGCAGTGCATTCCCCAACCTTACTGTCCTGACTGTGAAGAACCCCCTACGTTGCTTCAAATGAAAGTTCTTTTCTACTAGTGTGAAGGGGTGGATCTGTTACGGCGATCCTCTTTATGGGTATGGGAAAACAACCCCAACTTTTACAGTCTACCCTCATAATTTAAGTCTTCCATTCCTCTAACCAGTTTAGTTGCACTTCGTCTCTGCACTCTCTCCAGCTCATTTATATCCTCATTTATATCCTACTGCACTGCATACTCCTGGTGAGGCTGTACCAGGGACCTATAAAGTGGCATAATTATGTTTTCATCTCTTTAGTTAATGACATTTTTTATGCAAGACAGAACTTTATTTGCTTTAGTAGCCACAGAATGACACTGCCCAGAATTAGGCATCTACAAATCCCCCTTGATCCTTCTCATTTAAGGAAACTCCCAACACACTGCCATTTAGTGTATAACTTGCATTTATATTAGTTTTTCCAAAGTGCATAACCTGCATTTATCAACATTGAACCTCATTTTCCAGTTTGCTGCCCAGTTTTCCAACTTAGACAAATCACTCTGCAAAGTGGCAGCATCCTGCATGGAACCTATAGTTCTGCACAATTTTGTACCGTCTGCAAAAATAGAAACAGTACTTTCAATGCCCACCTCCAGGTCATTAATAAACAAGTTTAAAAGCAAGGGACCAAGTACAGAGCCCTGCGGTCCTCCACTAACAACACTGGTCCAATTAGAAAATGTTCCATTTACCACCACTCTTTGGAGTCTCTATCCAGGTACAAATACTATGTTCCAGGCCAACATTCCTTAATTTAACCAGTAACCTTTTGTGTGGCATTGTATCAAATGCTTTAGCAAAGTCTAAGTAAATCACATCCACTGCCATCCCAGAATCGAGGTCCCTGCTCACCTTCTCATAAAAAGAAATTAAGTTAGTCTGAATCTATTACGTATAAAACCATGCTGGCACAAACTCATAGTATTATAATTTGCTATGAAGCCCAGTATCTTATTCTTTATTAACCCTTCAAAAAGCTTTCCTACCACTGATGTCAGACTAACTGCCCTCTCTCTGCAGTAAATGCACTTACTGCAGTAATTCACAAAAACTGTTTTTGTTTTTTCTTATATATCTTTCTACATGCCTTGTCTTGCATTATACATGATGATATAGATCATGCAATGCCATCACGTTATGATGATATTTATGCACAGTACATCTACAATCTGTGTGTATGTCCTGTAGCAGATATAAAAGAGGCATTCAAAGACACAGACCAAGGCATTTCTTATAAAAGCCTTGCACATTCAGGCTAATGGTGAATTTGACTTCACAAACTGTCCTCTTTCATTCCTTCCCCAATGTTAAAAGCTGAATTTTCTCATACTTGCTACAAAATACATCAGCGACTGAAGAATATAATGAAAATGACAAAAAATAATATGATATCAAGTTGCAAGACTCTTCAGGGCAGCTGTAATTAACTTTGCATAATACGATCAAATTGATGGTTGGAAACGTGTTTCTCCGCAACTAGGGGAAGAATTATTTTGGGCTCTCGTTAGGTACGGTACATTTAAAACACAGCTTACAAATGATTGGCATTTTAAAGAGATCATCGTCATCTTTAGTTTGACTCTGATCGTCTTAATCTCCTCTGCTATTTGACCAAAGATATTACCGGTCAAAGTTTCAAATCGTTTTTCCTAGTTACTAAATTTTTTGAATGACAGAGAAGGATGCAGGTTAGAAAATAAAGAGCAAAAGTAATAATTAAAAAAAGGCTTCTCCAGTTTCGTTCTTTAATGTTCAATTCAAATTTTTCATTTATAAAAAGCCTCCAACTTTTATTATGACTGCAGTGTAGCATCATGTTTTCATAACACTCATTTTAAAAATAAATTGTTTCATTAAAAAAATATATTTTCATTTCAAAAAGGCTAAATTTAGCAAAGCATGCAGGTTAAAGAGGAGATATTACTGAAGAAAAGAACCTTTAATTCTATTCTTCAGTTAATTCAAAATTTTCATTCAGAAAACGCCTCTAATATTTATTGTATGGCATATGTGTGGCATCATGTTTTTATAAAAAATTTATATATTTAAAAAGAATCTCAGATCCATTCTTTAATGTTCAATTTACATTTTTTATTTAAAAAATGCCTCCAATCAGGCATTTAATTTGGGATCATGTTTTAATAATCCCCTTTTTTAACAATTTTTTTAATTTCTATGAATTATTTTAAAACGTTAAAATTAGCTAAGAAATGTGGATAAAGAATGAAAAACTTGTTTTTTTAAAAAAAAATCGCAAGTTCTGTTTAAAATTTTAATAAAATGTTTTAATTTAGAAAAGGCCTTTGATATTTACAGTATTACTGCTGCAGCTTTCATTCAGCATTATATTTTCATAATCCTCAGTTTTTTTTACATAGTACATTTCAAAAAAGCTAAAATTAGCAATGACGTTCTTAAAATGAATGAGTTTATTTTGCCCCCCTATTCCCATCTTAAAATTCAGGAAAGAGCTTAAACAGTAAACATCATTTTTTATTGTGACCTCATTTAAAAGGCATCATTTTTACGAGTGTAATTGAGCTAATGTACGTAGAAACGCAAAGCACATAACATAAAATGTGATTATTATTTTTTTTCCGACAGTGTAAAATTAGGGAAAGATATTAATTAGAAATATTCAGGAGCAGAGAGATTATTCATAGCTAGAAAAAGGGGGTGGAAAGCAAGAAAATTTGTCCCTGCGGGTAATTTGAAATAAAATAAAACACATTAATTTGTGGTGTGTACTTGCAAATAAAATAAAATGTAATATGTTTAGAATCAATTAATTTAAAAAGCATCGCTTAATTAACAAAAAAAAATGCACTTTAAATATATCTCCCGTTTCATCACCCGAACCAAGCTCAATAATTAGACGATTCAGAACTGTAAGTAAAATATTAGATCATTTTAATTCTGTTTTGCAAATTTTATGACTGGTTTTAGATCTCTAAACAGCAGCAGTTGATAGTAGAGTGTAGATATGCAGAGCATTAATCCTATTGGCTACTGTACATGCTCCATCTCTTTTTCATACAGTTGCACAGCATTAATACTTTAAATTACTTTGCATGCTCTATCTCTTTCTCACTCATTTGCATAGCATTAATCCTATTGGCTACTGTCCATGCTCCATCTCTTTTTCATACAGTGCCATAGCATTAAAGGAAAACTATACCCCCAAAATGAACACTTAAGCAACAGATAGTTTATATCAAATTGAATGACATATTAAAGAATCTTACCAAACTGGAATATATATTTACATAAATATTGCCCTTTTACATCTCTTGCCTTGAACCACCATTTCGTGACTCTATCTGTGCTGCCTCAGAGATCACCTGACCAGAAATACTACAACACTAACTGTAACAGGAAGAAGTGAGGAAGCAAAAGGCAGAACT
This sequence comes from Xenopus laevis, assembly GCF_017654675.1. Taxonomy (NCBI): domain Eukaryota; kingdom Metazoa; phylum Chordata; class Amphibia; order Anura; family Pipidae; genus Xenopus; species Xenopus laevis. Next base: position 142,403,170 of record NC_054377.1, on the reverse strand, counting down.
CTGTCTGTTAATTGGCTCATGTGACCTTACATGTGGTTTGTATGTGTGCACAGTCAATCGTACGATCTCAGGGGGCGGCCCTTATTTTTTAAAATGGCAATTTTCTATTTATGATTACCCAATGGCACATACTACTAAAAAAGTATATTATTATGATAATGGTTCATTTACATGAAGCAGGGTTTTACACATGAGCTGTTTTACTCAGTATCTTTTAATAGAGACCTACATTGTTTGGGGGGTATAGTTTTCCTTTAATCCTATTTGCTACTGTACATAAACCATCTTTTTTTTACATACAGTTGCATAGCATTAATCCAATTGGTTACTGTACATGCTCCATCTCTTTTTCATCTGATTGCATATCATTAATCCTTTAAATCACTTTGCATGATCAATCTTTTTCTCACTTATTTGAGTAGCATTATTCTATTGGCTAATGTACATGCACCATCTATTTCTCACTCATTTGCATATCATTAACCCTCTTGGCTATTGAACGCACTCCATCTTTTTTCACTCAATTGCATGGTATTAATCCTACTGGACTCTGTTTATGCTCTGTCTCTTTCTTGGGGATTTGCCTATTATTAATCCTATTGGCTACTGTACATGCTTCATCTTTTTTCCACTCAGTTGCATAGCTTTAATCCTATAGGCTACATTGCATGAGCCACCTCTTTCACACTCATCTTAGTAGCATTAATTCACCTGGTTACTACAAAATGCCCTGACTTTTGATGCTCCATCTCTTTCTTGCTCATTTGCATATTATTCATCCTATTGGCTACTGTACATGCTCCATCTTTTTTTCATACAGTGGCATAGCATTAATCCTATTGGTTATTGTACATGCTCCATTTCTTTTTAACCCAGTTGCATAGCATTAATCCTTTAAATTACTTTGCATGCTCAATCTCTTCTGCACTCATTTGCACAGCATTAATCCTATTTGCTACTGTATATAAACCATCTTTTTTTTTACATACAGTTGCATAGCATTAATCCAATTAGCTGCTGTACATGCTACATCTCTTTTTCATCTGGTTGCATAGCATTAATCCTTTAAATTACTTTGCATGCTCAGTCTCTTTCTCACTCATTTGAGTAGTATTTAACTATTGGTACTGTACATGCTATATCTTTTTCTCACTCATTTGCATATCATTAATCCTCGTGGCTATTGTACGTGCTCCATCTTTTGTCACTCAATTGCATAGTATTAGTCCTACTGGACTCTGTTCATGCTCTGTCTCTTTCTTAGTGATTTGCATATTATTAATCCTATTGGCTACTGTACATGCTCCATCTCTTTTCCACTGAGTTGCATAGCTTTAATCCTATAGGCTACATTGCATGAGCCACCTCTTTCTCACTCATCTCAGTAGCAATAATTCACCTGGCTACTACAAAATGAACAGACTTTTTAATACTGATGGCTATTGTGCAAGCCTCAACTTTTTCTTGCTCATTTGCATAGCCTTAATACTATTGGCTACCAATCAGTGAGGCTGGAACAAGTAATACATATAGCCCATGAATACAGCACTGCCTGCAATCCACAACACTGTGTTTATTAGGAACAGGGCACAACGTCCCCTATTTTGAGCAACAGTGAAAAGCTGTGATAGATCCCTGTATTTACCGCCTTCCGTGTGGCAGGGGGTAAGGACGGAGTTGTATCAATTAAATAAATATGTAGAGATAAATATAAATATAGCAGTGCTGGGGATTGGGAGTTGCTGGGGCTTTATTACAATTTAAGGGTGAACCAAAGGACCAATTGAGCATATATCCTTTGCGGTACCAGGTGCTACACTGGGTGACCCACGCCTTCCACAGGGGTCATAAAGTTACATGGAGAAACTACCAGTGGCACACTAAAATTGAAAACGTGCAAGGTTTATTCAACCCAAAAACATACAGAAAAAAGGCAACGTTTCGGGCCACCCGGGCCCTTTGTCAAGTCCGGACCCGGCCCTTCATCAAGTCTGGGTAAAGGGCCCAGGTGGCCCAAAAGGTCGCCTTTTTTCTATATGTTTTTGGGGTGAATAAACCTTGCACTTTTTCAATTTTCAGTGTGCCACTGGTATTTTTCTCCATGTAATCATAATTATACACTGAGGGGCAAATGTATCAAGGGTCGAATATCGAGGGTTAATTAACCCTCGATATTCGACTGGGGAATTAAAATCCTTCGACTTCGAATATCGAAGTCGAAGGATTTTGCGCAAATAGTTTGATCGAACGATCAAAGGAATAATCATTCGATCGAACGATTTAATCCATCGATCGAAGGATTATCCTTCGACCAAAAAAAGTTAGCCAAGCCTATAGGGACCTTCCCCATAGGCTAACATTGACTTTGGTAGCTTTTAGGTGGCGAACTAGGGGGTCGAAGTTTTTTCTTAAAGAGACAGTACTTCGAACATCGAATGGTCGAATAGTCGAACGATTTTTAGTTTGAATCATTCGATTCGAAGTCAAAGTCGTAGTCGAGGTCGAAGTAGCCCATTCGATGGTAAAAGCAGCCAAAAAAAACTTCGAAATTCGAAGTTTTTTTTCTTCTATTCCTTCACTCGAACTTAATGAATGGGCCCCATACTGTAAATGTCTACAAGCAGTACAAATATTATACAATGTTGTTACAAAGGAGTAAGGTTCATGAAATAGGAGAGAATACCATGAAAAGGAGAGAAATAAGAAAAAAAGACAACATAACAAAGTTGATATGAAGAGCACTGGATATGCAACATGAATGCTAGACAATGAGAATTATATGGATGATGGTGAAGAGCAAAATGCCAGAGCAGCAGTGGGAGACAGTGTGGTAAAGGGTGGATCCTAATACACCACATACTGTATGTGAAGGAAATGCAAATATAGAGCAGTGTTATTGACTAGAGAGCACCACCCCTTCTTACCACACTATTTCCACAAATGGTAGATCTCGCCAGTTAAGCAGATGTACTTACTCCTTTGTACTGAATAACTGCCACAAGGTGGCCATAAGAATACTGAGGTATCTTTAGTTCAGTAGGAATTGGAAAAAGAAGATATAATAAGGTCTAGCAAAACTATACCAACCAATCAGATGTTAAATGCCGCAGGTGAATATACCTGGTTCAAACTGTAACACTTTTTATGACATTTGTCCATTTGCCTTATGAAGAACTATTTTATGGTACTCCAGTAGACTAGGATTATTATAGATGACAATTTTATGGAAGACAGCAACACTAGGATAATATGGAGACTGTAGCGTATATTCAGGTTGAAGTCCCATCTTTGGCCAGGAGCCTCCTCATCTTACAGCCTTGTTAGAAATGTACCCTGCTATAGTCATGTACTTTCTCCTGGAGGGGGGTGCTTTACACTTTGAGAACCCTTGCATGATGGCAAAATGGTGACACTTTATATCTGTGATTCCTGACCTGCAGAACTTCAAGGCAAGGGGTGCTGGGCATTGTATTAGCTGTAAATCCGTTGGTCAGACATTGCACTTTATTATGGACCCTGCTGCCATACAGACACACAAGAACACTCACACATGCATATTACATTTCTGTATATTGTTTACAGCACCTTAACACTTGGCCTTGCACCTTCCCTTCACACCATTTTAATAGGCCAGGAAGAAAGCAGTCTCATCTTGTTTGTTATGAACAGAACGACAAGCTAAGGGTTAGCCTATTGCACATTCAGCGTTATCTCCTTATTTGCTGCCATTGCAAGATATTGATTGTTTTTAGAATAACAGTTTATAGTTGTAATTGTAGCAGAATCCAACGTGGGCGTCATAAATCAGTCTAGCAGGATTTTATGTTCCACTTAAGTGCATCTCTATTAGAAGCCTCAGAGGATTGTGCAAAATATTAAAGGATTAAGGGGAACTATGCTCGATCTTTGTGGTTATTTTCCATTGACTAGTTCGTACAGTATAGAGGTGAGCTTAATGAGTTCCAAAAAACATCCCTTGTCTAAATATCTACACAGGTATTAAGTGGCGTTTGGCTCCTTCAGCTCAATCACTCTCCATAAATGTCAATGAAATAGTCCATAAAAAAACCACTGTCGGGTTAAGCAATATGGCAGCCCTATTCATAGTAAGTAAAGGTCTAAAAACATTAAACCTCACATTTCACTGTCATATATACATTACTACTTTGCTCGGATGGGGTTCTGAGTTTGATTCCAACCAGGACATTATCTGCATGGTTTTTTATGTTCTCCTTATGGTTCTTTTCAAAATCCTAATAGTAGGTTTATTGGCTCCTGATGAACCTGGTTTTATTCAGGGCCTCTTTAAGCTACCAGCAGGCCCAGGGGTCCCCAATGCACTAAGAATTTTGTAAAAGCAAAACCCTCGGGCACATAAACTTCAATTTTATATCAAGGCAGGCAGTGAAAATAGTAATAATAGTCTTCACCTACTGAAGTAGACATGGTCCTCAGGTTCTGCCCCAGACCAATAGACCATGTCTGGGAACAGATACATGACAAAATGGGGGTGCTACAAGAAAAAAAAGAAATTTAAATATCTATGCTAGAGATGTTCCAGTTGATTAAAGTGAGGGGTCTGCCATCTCTGGTGGGATGCTTCTGTAAAGCAGATGAAAACTCTGCTTGTGGACCCTAGACAATTATACCCTTTGCCCCTGATTCAGTTGTATATTTGCGTGGTATGAAGCACATGGCATAATATAATAAATCATGCCAGGTCTAGTAACCCATAGCAACAAAAACAGCAGTATGATAGCAAACAACAGGGTTAGTAGAAGGGGTTCAAACGTCACAACTTTGTTAATTTACCCCAACAACATTTAAGTGTTACCCCTAATCTCTTGCACACTGTGGGGCTCATTTATCAACAGATTTGCAATAATTTCAACTTGGATGAATTCAAATCATTCCTAAAAATTGTTGCGATCTTTGAAAAATATCTAGATTGCTTTCCTTTACTAAGTCCAAAACCATAATTATCATCACTTAACAAGATGCATTAAAGCACATATAATGCAAGTTACCTAATCATTTTACCCCAAGAATAAAGGAAATATATCATTACAGTCTAGAGAGTCGTTCTACCGTCCCTGCTGTAGGTAACTATGGAGTGTTAAAGCCTCATCCTCATTTCCGAGGGAAAAGCAAAACTATAGTTGTAGAACATTTGCAAATGCCAATATTACACACAACACTGAGAGTAGTAGTAGTGCAATAACTAATTAAGGATGACTTGGTATCTTCTGCAACAATATATAAAGCATCGCTATAATGCATAAACATAAGGCATCTAACCGAGCAATCCCTGAGTTCATTAGCAATGGGTTGGGGTGGAATAAAATAGATGAGAGACTTACTGTATTACAGGTAGATGTAGAGTTGACCTGCTCTCTGTGCGGGCTGGTGTGCTCTGTATTGCAGTCCACTTACATACTGACAGCAGTGAATTGATCAGGAGCTCACTGACTACCTGGTGCTAGATTTGTCTAAATGCCAGCACCGTCCAATTTATTGCAGAGGGGATTTGCAAACAACATTAGTTGAGAGAGATATTTAAAATCAACTCAGCACTTGCAATGCTTCCTAAGCATTAAAAAAACAATAACATATATTAACCTCTTCAGTCAAGCGCTGGCTTGGGCTCTGCCTTGCAATTTGTTCTCCATAGAATAAGAACTTTTATGCAGAATACTTGGTAGCTGGGGTTTTTAGGGTCAGGGGTTTTGGTAATTGGGGGCTCCATGCAGAAAAACTACTAAAATAATATCCAAACATAAAAACACTACATTGTTTTGCCAGCAGAATGGATTCACTTTATTTTAGATTATTATCAACTACATTGTACTTATATTGCCTTATTATTACAGTTATGGGACCTGTTATTCAGAATACTTAGGACCTGTGTTTTCAGGATAAATAATCCCTCTGTAATTTGGATCTCCATACCTGAAGTTGACTAAAAAATAGTTTTAACATGAGTTAAACCCAATATAATTATTATGCATCCAATAAGGATTTATTAGTTGGGATCAAGTACAAGGGGCTGTTTTATTATTACAGAGAAAAAAATAAATAATTTCAAAAAACGAGAATTATTTCATTAAAATGGAGTAGGTCTTTCCAGATGACTTGAAGGCATCCATTCCGAATATTCATAAGAGACTTTTTACAGTGAGAGCTGTGAAGATGTGGAATTATCTCCCTGAATCAGTGGTACAGGCTGATACATTAGATAGGTATAAGAAGGGGTTGGATGGTGTTTAGCAAGTGAGGGAATACAGGGATATGGAAGATAGGTCATAGTACAAGCTGATCCAGGGACTGGTCCGATTGCAATTTTGGACTCAGGAAGGATTTTTTCCCCCTCTGAGGCAAATTGGAGAGGCTTGAACTTGATGGACATGTGTCTTTCTTCAACCTAACTCATTATTTTACTATGTACTATGTATGAGTCTATGGGAGATAACCTTCTTGTAATTTGCAGGAAATCTGTGGTTGACTGTGAGGATTATCAGATTGATGCGCTAGCATTTTTCCTGTGAAAGTTGATGGGGGTTTACTCATTAAATGCCCCTCGGCTTGCCTAAGGTGTCCTTCTAACTTGGTCTGGCACTGATTGAGAAGTTATATAGGCTTATGGTGAAAATAAAAAAGGACTAATATGAATGTTCTTACACTGCGGTCACTAGGGTCTGAGCCCTCTGGGACTCTAGTCTAACCTTGGGTACTAGTCAAGTACATTCTTGCCTCAATTGTTCTACCATTATCATCAGATATATTGGAACTAAGGATGCACCGAATTTTAGGATTATGCCAAATCCCGAATCCCTTGTGAAAGATTTGGCAAAATACCGAACCAAATTGCAATTTGCAAATGATCTTAATTTTTAATACATTTGTGATTTTGCATTATTTACAATATTTGTCCTTGAATTGAAACTGTCATTACTACTGCTCAAGTATTTAAAAACCCATTAGGATTGTTTTGCCGCCAACAATGATTGGTGCAGCTTAGTTATTATCAAAAACAAGGTGCTGTTTTATTACAGACAATTACAGACAACGAACATCAGTCAAAAATTAGGAATTGTTTGGTTCAAGGGTTGGTGACTTCTAGTATGAAGTAGGCAACAGAATTCTAAGACAATTTGCAAATGATCTTAATGTTTAATATATTTGTGATTTTGCATTATTTACAATATTTGTCCTTGAATTTAAACTGTCATTATTACTGCTCAAGTATTTAAAAACCCATTAGGATTGTTTTGCCACCAACATTGATTGGTGCAGCTAAGTTATTATCAAGAACAAGGTGCTGTTTTATTACAGACAATTACAGACAACGAACATCAGTCAAAAATTAGGAATTGTTTGGTCCAAGGGTTGGTGACTTCTCGTGTGAAGTAGGCAACAGAATTCTAAGACAATTTGCAAATGATCTTAATTTTTAATATATCTGTGATTTTGCATTATTTACAATATTTGTCCTTGAATTTTAACTGTCATTACTAATTACCAGGGAGCAGTCAAATGGAAAAGAAATAGGAGGACTGTTGCAAAGAGAAATTTAAAATAAAAATAACAATAAAATTGAAGTTGCATAGTTAATGTGTCAGAATTTTCAGCTCTAGGCTGGGAAGAGCCAGAATAGAAAGGCCAATAATTCAGAACTCATATAAAATAATGAAAAACAACTGAAAAGTTTATTTTAATAGGTCCATCTGTGCTAAATGTTAATGTAAAGAAATTTCACTTTCAATAGCACTCTATAGAATGAGTAAACCTGTAGATTGGAGTTTCCTGAATAACATGGCAATCCCATATCTGTAGTAAAATCTGAAACTATTTATAAAGAGTCCATTATATCAAATGTTTCAATCTCATCAAAACTTCTGTTTCTTCTGCAGATCAAGATTTTTTTTTTGGTATTCTTAAAGGCATTTCCTCGCTGAAAAAAAATTAGGAGCTGAAAGCAATCAAAAGTGCGTTTGAACAGAAATCTTTGTAGAACTTTTACTCAAATGTGTTGATAATGGCTGGGTTTCCTCATCGTTAAATTTATAGGACTCTCATGTAATACAAGAAAAGGCATGTGACAAAGATTAATATCCTAAAAAAAAGCCATGTAAAACTTTCTGCAACATTTCTCATTGTGAAATATGTAGGGAAAAAAATAAAATTTAAAAATTTTGAGAAATCTGCTTCCAAATATCACTGTAGTAATTCTACTTCAAAAGTGTAGCTTCAAAAATAATTTGTTGAGTGAGAAGGAAGTGAAATAATTGTCTATATCAATTTGTAAGTTTCAATATTTTTTTGAAATCTCATAATTTAAAGAGCATTTTAATAATTCTGACAAAATTGTTATAAAATGACAAAATATTGCGACTCTATTTTGTTAAAAATAATTAATCTGTTCTTCCATGAGAATAAAAGTGCCAGGAAGATGATCACTGTTGCTCATCATTAGGCCCCCCAACAGTACTGGGCCATCCAGCAGTCGCAGTGTCCCATTCCTCTGTTGTTATATCTATGTTAAATCCGTTTAATGGAGAGCAACATCTTTATTGGATGCTGGGATCACTGGCCCAAACAACTAGATAGCATTTTAAGTTTTACTTTAAAGGGGGACAGGATAGAAAGGCAAATTATTAGGGCTAGTCCACATGAGGAGATTCTGGGAGATTTTGTCGCCTGGCAACTAATCGCCTCGTCTTTTGAATGACTAAGTCGCTCAAAAGACGAGGCGATTAGTCGCCAGGCGACAAAATCTCCCCGAATCTCCTTGTGTGGGCTTACCCTTAAGGCTATAAGTATACTTCCATATGTAGTATAATAAGGTCAAAAATCAAATACAATCAGCTGTTTGTTCATGGTTTATTGACTTTTGAAAAATAGGCACTTCAAACATATTTATCCTGCATGCTTTTAGATTCCTTTTCTATAAGCTTTCCTTGTGAAAGTGAAGGCTATTCAATTTACCCTAGAAAAAAAAAGTGGTGGGGGTGTTGTGTAGAAAAATCAATCCAACCAATGTTATTGTTTGAAGAAATGCCTAAAAATGTCTTCTTATTAAAATAACAACATTGTATAAGCTTTTTATCCTCTCCACCTTGGAGGATGTTGCCAGTTTTTTTCAGTTGTTTATTTAAGTTGTTAAGGTTTTATTTCATTTTTTTAAATCTTTCTTTATTGTTTTCAAAAAAACAGAGTGGAAATAAAAGGATACAGAAGACAAAATGGGGAAAAAGGGGGAGGGGGTGGTACAAAGTCCAGTCAACAATTCTTTTAATCCAAGAATTATATATATATATATATATATATATAAGTAGGTTTACAACATGTCATTTCTATGACTTTAATAGCCATTCACCCATTGACCCATTAATTGTATATCTAGCTTAAACCACTCTAACTAATCTAAATTTGAAATCCCATATATATTTCAGTTTAAAATTCTCTAGCCATGGTTTCCATGTTTCTGTACTGGATTAAATTATTATATTTGGGGTGAGTTAATGTTTTATTTGATTGAATAAGTTTATATATTAGGGATAAAGGTCTTTCTGGCAATTTCTGTGAATCCAAAAGATTCTCCCATTCTGTGGGCTGGTAGGGATGTCGCGGACTGTTCGCCCGCGAACTAATTCGCGCGAACATCGACCGTTCGCGTCCGCCGAATGTTCGCGAACGTCGCGCGACGTTCGCCAATTTGGGTTCGCCTTAGCTGGCGCTTATTTTTGCCCTCTCACCCCAGAGCAGCAGATACATGGCAGCCAATCAGGAAGCTCTCCCTCCTGGACCACCCCCACACCCCCTGGACCACTCCCCTTCCATATATAAACTGAAGCCCTGCAGCGTTTTTTCATTCTGCCTGTGTGTGCTTGGAAGAGCTAGTGTAGGGAGAGAGCTGTTTAGTGATTTGAGGGACAGTTGATAGTAACTTTGCTGGCTAGTAATCTACTTGATACTGCTCTGTATTGTAGGGACAGAACTCTGCAGGGATTTGAGGGACAGTGAGTTTAGGTTAGTTAGCTTTGCTGACTAGTAATCTACATTCTACTGCAGTGCTCTGTATGTAGCTGCTGTGGGCACTGCTTCTGATCTCATCTGCTGACTGCTGTAATAACCCAATAGTCCTTGTAAGGACTGCTTTTATTTTCTTTTTTGTTTTTTTACTTTGCTACTATAAGAGCCCAGTGCTATTAGTCTAGCTGTGTTGGGGAGTGGGACTGGTGTGCTGCTCCTCCTAGTAGTTCACCACTACCAGCACCAACCAGAGTCAAAATTGTTACAAAGTATCTTATTTGCACCTGTTAGCTGTTCTGAGCTCTCTGCCAAAAGCTAATTAAGTTAGAAACTGTTTTTTTTCCTGGCTGTTCAGTTCAGAGAAAAGAGGGACTGGTGTGCTGCTCCTCCTAGTAGTTCACCACTACCAGCACCAACCAGAGTCAAAATTGTTACAAAGTATCTTATTTGCACCTGTTAGCTGTTCTGAGCTCTCTGCCAAAAGCTAATTAAGTTAGAAACTGTTTTTTTTCTGGCTGTTCAGTTCAGAGAAAAGAGGGACTTTCCAGTACAAAAGAGGGACAGGGGGTTGAGTGGTCAAAAGAGGGACAGTTGGGAGGTATGCAAGTGCCACCTAGCTGTGTGAGCTTTTTCACATTCTGTCTAAATAACAATAATAATTCCGTGTCCGTAAACATCACCTGAGTGATGTTTTTACAGCAGCAATAATATATTCCGTACCCACTACTGTATACGTTGCCCTTGCAGGCATTGTTTGCCCAGTCTTTAACTAAGTGCCACCTAGCTGTGTGAGCTTTTTCCCATTCCGTGTCCAGAAACATCACCTGAGTGACGTAGTGTGATTTCTGCCCTTTACAGCACAAAACGCAGCGCTGTGTCAACAATGTATTTTTCAGATACATTTTTGCCCTTGATCCCCCTCTGGCATGTAACTGTCCAGGTCGTTGCACCCTTTAAACAACTTTAAAATCATTTTTCTGGCCAGAAATGTCTTTTCTAGCTTTTAAAATTCGCCTTCCCATTGAAGTCTATGGGGTTCGCGACGTTCGCGAACCGTTCGCATTTTTGACGCAAGTTCGCGAATATGTTCGCGAACATTTTTTCCGCCGTTCGCTACATCCCTATGGGCTGGTTCATCTTCCCATTATTATTAATTTTATTCAAAAAACTATATAATTGGTTATAACACCAAAAGTCTCTTGGATGGCTTGCCCAATTTTTTTGTATTGAGTCCAGGCTTATAACCTTTTAATTTGTATAGAAATCTATTAATCTAGTATCCCTATTTTTGTAGGAAACCCCATCTGCAAAAAGCCCTAGGGTCAAGACTGGGAGGGAAATCAGGGTTGTAGAGTTAGAAAATTAGAAATTAACTTATATGCCTTTTGATATTTGTGACAGATCTCTACTGTTGTTGCCACAGTTGGGTGTGATCAACTTACCCGCAATATATTCATGTACAGGGCCCAAAGTAAGTTACTTAATGGTATTGAAAAAGCAGCCTGTTCTATGTCCAGCCAATCTTTTCCTTTTTCTTTCAGGTACCAATGAATCGTTCACACCAGATGGGCTGACACATAATAGAGATAGGCGTCTGGAACTGCTAGGCCCTCTTTGTCTTTTGGCAAGGTAAGTATCTCATACTTCAGTCTTGGTGTTTTATCTTCCCTTATAAACCTATTAAAAAGGGCTCCCACATTATTAAAGAATGTTTTGGTACTTTAATTGGAAGAGTTTGTAGAAAATACAAAATTTGCGGCATAATAGACATCTTAATTGCTTGTATCTTACCAAACCAGGATAGACCAAGTGATTTTCATGTCTTTAGTTGATTGGACACTTTATTTAGTAAAGGGATTCATTTATTTTGATATAAGGCCTATAAATCTGCTGTTATATAAATCGCTTAATATTTTATTTTAGTAGTTGTCCAATGGAAAGGAAAGTTGTGTGATAAAGTTTCCCGAACAGAAGGGGAGAAAATATTGAAATAACAACATTGTGTAAGCTTTTTATCCTCTCACCCTTGGAGGACCTTGCCACGTAGAAGTGTTTTTTAGTTGTTTGTTTAAGTTGTTAAAGTTTTATTTAACTATGATTGTAGTTAACTCTTTCTTTCTCCTGAAAACTTCCTTGACTACTTGGTGGTCAGACTGGTGGGAAACTGACCAGCAGGTGGCGCTGTTGTCACAAAATTCATTCATATTAATAGTATATGCAGTGATCCCCAACCAGTAGCTCATGAGCAAAATGTTGCTCCCCAACCCCTTGGATGTTGCTCCCAGTGGCCTCAAAGCCAGGGTTGGAGACAAGTTTTGGTTGCATAAAAACCAGGTGTACTGCCAAACAGAGCCTCATTGTAGGTTGACAATCCAAAAGGGGGCTACCAAATGGCCAATCACAGCCCTTATATTGCACCCCAAGAACATTTTTCATGCTTTTTTACATTCACTTATTTTAAAGGTATACTTGACCTTTAAATTGATACTAAAAATGTGATGATGTAAAAAGTTTTTTTTCCATGTTAATTTGAATTTTATAAACAGGCTCCTTGGGGGCCCATTAATTAAGATTTAAAATAACATTTTTTTCCAACAATTCAAGAACACTGGTGAATAAACATGATCTTGAATTTTTTCAAATTTGATTTTTCTGATCTTACATTTTTCAAACTTTTAACATTCAAGCTATTTTATTCTCTAGCTTTTTTAAAACAAATTTATAAAAATGAATGGAACAATACAATTTGTGCTGAGATTGAGTTTTGTTCTGCAAATTAATGCAGCTGAGGTTTCTGACTTGTGTGTTTTATAAATATGCTAGTGATTGAGAAAACTTAATGTTATTTTTTTGTGATTGAATTCTGTAAAAAACTTAAATCCCTGTGTGTACAGCAGAGACATAAATTATTTAAAAACCCATAGTCATACAGTCATAAAATTGAGTATGTTTGTTGAATTGTTTACAATTGTAATGTATACAGTATTGAAATCTCAGCATCTGAACATGTTTTACCATGCTTCTGTAATATTCCAGCTAAAACTTTTAATAAAACAACTTTTGCCTTTTAATTTTGCCCTAGATTTTCCAAATTATTTCTCAAGAGAAACATGATATTGTATCAAACACACTGAAAACAACTATATATATATATATATGTTAGTATACCTCTAGCTTAACGCCTTATGCACATGGGCACAACTATTAAATCTTTCTTGCCTACTTTTGGGGTATTTATCAATTCATCCTGAGCAACATCATCTATTTTCTCCACAATTCCAGATAATTTTGGGAGCACTTTGAGCTGGGTCTGCAGCAATTAAGTATGATGTATCAAAATGGACTCAAGTGAACTTGTGGGTGGAAGTTATGTCTAGAGTTTTCAGAGTTGAGTTCCTTGAAAGCAGCATGTGCATCAGAATCACTAGACGCAAAAGTCTGGTGTGCCCATTAAAGCTAATTATTGTGGGAATACTAGAACTGGAGACAGGTTCAGGGTGGAGATAGCTCCAGAGTTCCCGAGCATCAGAAGAGGTATAATGAACACATTGAAAGCCATAATTTGTATCAATATACACCCCTCTTTTACCCCTTTTGCTTTCCATGGAATAATTTTTTGCACAAATTTAGTAAATCATGGTTTAAGTAATTGGTGCATCATGTAGGAGGAAAAAATTGTGGATTTATTTTTAATTATGATCTATTTTACTTCCATTGTGTATTTTGTGCTGCTCTATTGCAGATCATACAAAACCCACGGAAAACTTGTACTTGTGGTATTGCATCTCAATGGAAAAAATGTCCACCACTATGGAACACTATTACAGGAGAATTTAACGTCCATTAGATTGACAGCTCTACTCGCTTCATATTTTATGAAACCATCTTCTCTTTGTTTATTAGTTATAATATTTACTGAAACTCATAAGTCTGCCTGCTGCCTGACATAAGCAGAAAAGACAAGGCAAAGTCAATTACTGCCTGCATTGTATTCTCTAAGTAGAACATATGGGGAATTGAGTCAACCAACTGTAAGATTGTAAACTGATTAATTAATGTTGCATGTATAGTAGGTCCCCACATTTTTCAATATCATTTACATCCTTGGGTGAATAGTGGCCTAGATACATCAATTCCTTGAGTGCCCATTTACCCATTTTCTAATATATGATGGTCTTCTGTTTTTTTATGCTGAGGCTCTGAGGCTGGTGCACCTGGACCACTGTTTTGAGATAGTGATAAATTTAACATCCTAGTTCCATCCTAGTGCCATATTTCCCCTTTTGATTTAATGTTTAAGGGTTTACCCTGTCTTATAAGATAATAAGCCTTCTATAGAAAAGATGTGGGTAGAGTTGACCTTTGGGGCAAGTACAGTATGGCAACACATAGAGTTGATGAGATTTTGGTTGGAACAGTAGCTAAGAGGATGTTGGCATAGGAGTCTGAATGAATAACAACATAAATGAGGGGCAGCTTGGGATAAATGGACAAACTCATCTACCATTTACAATTTAGCAAAGCATAACAGCAACTCTGTCTGCCCAAAATGAAATGTGGGACTGTCCCCACCCCCTTCTCAGGAAGCCCAAAGCAGTAGAAGGTGGGGTTCCACCTGAAAGTCAAATAAAGTCTATGATTATCTACTATATTGAGTATCCATGAACTGTAAGAGTATGACCATGTTTTCAAATATGTTTAACCCAACCAAATAAGTCTGAAGACCTTTGGTCTACAGTGTGAGCAGGCAGTGTTTTCAAGACCTGTCTGTTTAAAACCGACAGTCTATCTCCTCAAAAAGAGGAGAGAAATACCTGGTAGGAGTGTAGTGAAGTATTAGTATAATGTATTCCTCTCCCCTGTGGTATTGTTGGACAACAATTCATAAAACAAGTTAAAACATTAGATTGCATGCCTATCCTTATCTAGAGGGTCTAAAGAGGCAAAACATGTGAAAGCCCATGCTGACTTCAAAGAATACAGCCTGTGACTCCACATGCCAGATTGCACAGCCATTGATAGTAGTAGTGAGTACCTCCGAGGCACTGCTTATGTATTTTAATAAGTGTAATCCTCAATCTTTAGCTTTTCCATCTGTTAGCTTTTATGGAATGCTGGATGTAATAGTTACCTGAACTGTGCAGATCCTGTTGGTTGATGATCAATGGGATAAAACACTGGCAGAGAAATAAACCTCCCACAGAAGGGTTTAGATGCTCTGGAGGGTTCTTGGGATAGATCCAATATTAAAGCACTGGTATGTGTATAATAATCACTTTATATATCAGAAAAATGAAGGTACCTCATGGTATTTTATACAAAAAATACACTAAGCTGGTTAAAAACAGTATGTGAATATGTGCAAAGCATTTATAATATGTATTATATTAATATGACCCACAAGGTTATACTGGGTGTTTAAAAGATTTGTTTACTATGGGCAGAGGCACAAGTGTTGGAGTGCTTTGGTAAGGGTAAAATTGTGCTTCTTTAAGGGGCCCATTTACTAAGGGTCGAAGTGAATTTGAAGTGAATTTTCGAATTCAAAAACTTCAAATTTAGAAGTAATTTTTGAGTACTTCGACCATCGAATAGGCCAAACTTCAATTCGAATGGAAAAAACTTTGAATATTCGACCATTCGAAAATCGAAGTACTGTCTCTTTAAAAAAAGTTGACTTCGACACCCCGACACCTTAAACCTGCTGAATTGCTATGTTCGCCTATGGGGACTTCCTAGAACCTATAGCCAGTATTTGGCTAAGTTTTTAGAAGTCAACATTTTTTATTTGAATATCGTTCGATCGATCGATAAAATCGTTCGATTCGTTCGATTCGAACGATTTTAACGATCGATCTAACAATTTGAATTCGATCGAAAACAGCTAAAATCACTCAAAAAAAAACTTTGACAATCGAATTTCTACAATAAGTTAGTAAATGTGCAGACTGGAATACCAGGGGTCCACCAAAAACCTAAAACCTTGGGCCCACTCTCCAAACTATTTTTACTCCACTAAACCTCTTTTGTCACTCTTTTGTGACTTTTCTTTACAATTACAATCTATTTTTCAATCTTTTTAGCTTTTTTGTTCCCATGCAGAAATAGGGAATGACCATGAAACAGGCCAAATGGTTAGAAGCAAGAGGGTCCACTGATACCTATGCCCACCAAGGTTCTCCTGGCATCTTGGTGAGGGTTCAACCACATCCCACCCTGGTGCCAATTAAGTTGCACAGAGGCAGCAGATGTGATGGTGTGGCAAAGTGCATGGTTGACAAAAATTTGTTATTTGACCTTTGCTAATTTCTTAACAGCTGTGAGATGTAATGTTTATTTTCCTTCATACCTGCTGGCCAGTGCAAACCAAGACAAAGTCATGACATTTCCACTTGTAGTCTAATTAATTGTATTAACTCTCAGTATGTGGCTTTGTGTCCCTGTCAACAATATCTACAGTTACTGTATATAGAAAGTGTTGCTGGTCTAAGAGAGGTTCATAATTGCTCATAATTATATTAATTTGCTTCAAAAGCCTCAGCATAGACACCTTTATAGACACTGTTTGTGCTAAATATAAACAAGGATAGAGGGAATGGCAGGCAATTCCAACTGTTTCTGAGGTGGCTTTTCATTGACCTGTAATTCAGAATACATGAAAAGTTACTATGCATCTATCCTGACTCTTAAGATGAATGGTGTGCCGCTGCACCTCTTGATGCTAGGGAACCCTTGGGCTACTGCCACCTTATACCTGGTGGTAGCTCCAGGGTTCCCACAGCAGATCCAATTGGGACACCAGACATTTAGATACCAACTTTGAAGAAAGGTGTTTGCACATAAATAGTATAATTCTGATCTTAGTATATTGTCCATGCGCAATCAAAAACATACTCAAGCTATCCATTGGAATAAGTAAAAAAAGATAAGTTAGAAAGACCCAATGGTGCATCAGCCTGGGGAAAGAACTTAAGAGTTTAATTCAATTGGGGGGTACCTAATAGTTTTGCATCCCCCAGTGATTTAGCTTCTCCTTAAAGCCATTCACTTCTTGGGGGACAGAAAGAAAGACTTGGGCTTCACAAAGTTGTTCAGAGATTTGAAGAGTTCTCTTTTTGCCACTGTATTTGCATGTAGTGACTGTCTGCAAACTTTTAGAAGACCTCTACAACTAGAATTGATTGGCACTGATGGTCAAGGGGTGTACTGCAGGGGGGTCCTTTTATAGAGACATGCAAAATGACTGACTCAAAGATCCCTAAAATAAACTGCCAAGTGGTGGGAATGGGAAAGAAGAGGAGATGGCTTACCATTGGATACACCCTCCATGGTAACAAAAAATAAAAGTCATGGCTCTGTGCAGCCTGTAAAAGAAAAGAGGCATGTAAAGAACAGCCGGGACTCAAACTTTGGGGACTGGTGTTTTAATTCAGTGCCCTTACCAAGTGAGTTACTGGAGGCTCTTGGGGCTGGTCCTGATCTTGTTATTGCGATCCTGTATTTTGTCTGTTTCCAGTTTGTCTCCTCCCTAGTCTCCTCCCTTCTTGTTACCCTCATGTGTTTTGTATTCCCTAATATCTTGCTTTGCTGAGGGCTGAGTCATTGAATGAGTTTGAGTTTGTATCTGATTGTATTTTGTCTGTTCCCGGATATTCCTTGTTCCTGTGATTCCAAGTTCCAAGTTCCAGAGTCTTGTTCCTGTGTTTTTGTTCGAGCTTTTCATTGCCTGCCTGGTAAAGACTTTATTTTTGACCTGTTCCTGTTTTTCTTCAGTTCCATTAAATCCTGTATATTCACCATGCCTGCTTTGTATTTGTGGCTTTTTCCCTGGTCTTCCACCACACTCACTACCAAGTGTGAATCTAACTCCCGTTACAGCGGCTTCCCGCTGTGAACGTTACAAGACCTATCTACCAAGCAGTTATGAGATAAAACCCTGGTCTGTGGAGGGGGGAAGTCATAAATAGATTTAGTCAATTTTGGTCTCTTCTACCTACCTAGGGCAAATTGACTATACTCTGTTCTGTTGTGCTGTTGACATAAAGGAAATATCAATTTCAAAAGTGTAAGGAAACTCAGCTGGAAAAGGACTCCGGCCAATGTCTATTGCCTCATGTCATAGGCTTCCACTGGAGGGGATCCATTTCACAAAAGATTTATCTATCTTTAGCATTTGCAAATTGTATATTCTTAAGGGTAATGGTGCATGATCCTCTGTACCTGCCTATCTGATACTATATCACTAATTTATTATTGTCCTACTATTTGTTGGAATTAAGGTAGCATCTGTGCTATGTTCAATAAATCAGTGATCAAAAATCACCGGTGCCTCTTCATTTTTTCAAACATTTGTATGTTCAGAGTTACAGTAGCTTCCATCACCCTTCCTCCAACACCATCATGAGGACCTAATAGATAGAGGGTTGATGTGTAACCTAGTCTACTGCTTAACATCTAAGGTAAAAGAGAGTGATGTATTTAGGTCTGGTGCCACTCTAGGCACTGGACATAGCAGCGCCCCCAACATATGGAAGTGACGTCATGCCCACAGATATGCGTGACATTACTTCCAACATACATCACATCCGACACATAGAGAAGCATGCCCCTCACCACCCCAGATCTGCCACCAGATTTATGTAGAAGATTGCTCCCCTAGCACAGGGCCTTGGGTGCCTATCAATAAATCCAGCCTTTGTAAAAGAAAGGATTTTATTCAACCATTATTATAACATTCAATATAATGACAGAAAAACAACAGGCCTAGCATTTTTCCACAATGCTGATCAGTGACAATTCATCTTTTTCTCCATAAGGATCATCTCCATCTTATGAGCCCTGCTTCGCCTGTCTAGTAATCTTCAATAATGCATGATAATTCCAAAGTGATATATATTGATGTTGTGTGATGAGGAATTTATCTTTAAACAGTGATCTTCCAACCTTTTTAGATCATTGTTTAGAGTGCCTGATCAACATCCAAGAGTAAATACTACTTCTTTCAGGAACTTGATTGATTGCTAACTACAAGCTCAATTATGTAATTGACTGCAGCTTATCCCGGCAGCTATTGTAAACATTCTAAAGATCATTATCATTCTCCTTGTATGGATGTCTTTTTTTAAAAAAAAAAAACAGTTTCATTGCTAAATTCACAGCTCTGAGCTTGTTTTTCAGAGGTTTCTAGTTTTAATTGAAACATAAAATGCTTCATGTGCTTGGATAAAGCAAACACTGAGGCACATTTAGCAAAGTTGAGAAGAATGGAAAAAACATTGTAATGGTAGGAAAATGGTAGGTTTTTGGAGAGTTTTGTTCGCCACTGACTAATGCAATTAAGAACATTAAGGTTTTGCTCACTTTAACTTTAATCAGGCCCCATAAAGGTTAATACAGCTAAGGGTTGGACCTGTTTCACAGTTTGGAAGGGAGCCGATTACCTTTTCAGACAGTAATGTAACTGGCCAGAGGTTTCAGATGTCCCTAGTCATTAAAAGGCCACATGGTTCTATCTGTTTGGATCCCATTTGCTGGGGGGGGGGGGGGGTTGGTTGGTGCTAGAGAGCCTGAGGAGGAGGTAGGCTTGAGTAGGAGAAGCCAGTGTTAGAAAATATTCTATAACAGAGGAGGGTAGTTAGCAGAGAAGTTTGAAGCTCCATTGAGTAGATCAGATGGGTTATTACCCTGCAGTGTCACCCACCAGCATAGGGACACAAGTAGTTTGACTCAGAGGTAGACATATTCCTGGAACAAGCATCCCTGTGAGCATCCTTCTAGCACTCTGGATTAGTTCTATAATTTAGTTCCAGCTTCGGTTGTAGCTGATATTCTGCCTATGTCCAATACCATCCAGTAAAGTAACTTTTTAAAGAATCTGTAAAGTGGTTCCGTGCCATTCTAAAGTAACATTCAAGAGACTGTAGGGTGATTTATAAATACTGAGCAAATTTGCACCTGGGTAGTAATCTATGTCAACCATTCAGATGTTTGCTTTCATTGCTGAAAAAAATCTAATCGAAAATGTAATTTTTGTTGTGGGTTACAACCCAGGTTCAAATTTGTGTAGTTTTTATAAATGAGCTCCAGTGTGTGATCTGGTGAATAAAGAGTTATCTATTGGTTTTAAGAACCACTGGTGCCCAAGTTATTGACAGATCTGTTCTGTGCGTGTGAAGTCAGTATGGTTAACCCTTCCACCATCCTACCCCTAGGGCCCAGCTGAAAACAGATCCGTTTATCATGTGCTCTACAGGGAAGTGCAGGAAGGTGGAACTTGCCAAGGAGTGATCCATCTTTGGAACTGTTTACACATATGTAGTCAAAACAAGTCTCTCAGAGGTTTTTGTGAATGGGGAGACCTAAAAAAAGATTTTGCCTAACCTATCACTGTCTAGTAACACCACTGTCAGAAGGAAGCCATGCTATGTGTGCAAATGGTTGGCTAATAATATTTTCACAATGAACCAGGAGCATCATAACTGACTTGACTTCCATGATTTCCATTATAAGGAGGAAATTGTAAGGGATTGCCTTCTTCTCATAGGCATTACCTATGTAGTTAATAAAGTTGTCAGAATTTAACTATACAGAAAATGACAGTTTTTAAAAACTTGAAATTCCAGCTCAGGATAAAAAATATTACTGTTCTGTCTTTAAATTGCTCTCTGTGTTTGGAATATAATGCAATGCAGAATCCAACAGTTAAACAAAAACTCCTTATTGGCTCATTGGTGCTGTGTGGTTCTTCTAATTCATAAAGTATCTCTCTATCTCTTTGGACTAAAAGGAGGAGAATGGATAATGGCACCCTAGGCAAGTAAGGCCTAAGTAAGGAAGATGAGCCCTGATGTAAGACCTACAGTACATCTCAGTGTAATTGGGGACCTACAGTATGAACCAGGGCTAGGTAGAGTAAATTCTAGCTTGTACTCAATGTACTGTGGGACTGATACACCTGTGAAAGAATCCCAGAAATTCTAGACATCTGCACCATCCTACTTCCATTTTTATTTTTTTTATAATTGTGGGCAGAGAGCTATGTTCTTCATTTAGTACAAGTTTTTTACAAATGTAACTGTAAAGCTGGCCATACACTATAGGATCTTTCCCCGATATGCCCACCAATGGCAGGGCTATATTCCGAAGTTTGGCCCTAGGGTTGAACGATCGAATTACAACGAGGAGCAATGGGCTTTGATGGGTCGATCGGCTGAAAAATTAAACCTTCCCGATCGATATCGTGGCCAGATAACGATCTGGAAGACCTGTCGGAAGCCCCCATACATGTGCAGATAAGCTGTCGAATTGGATTGAAGGACCGGTATTGGCAGCTTAATCAGCCCGTGTATGGCCACCTTTACACTACACTCAGATCTAGTGATGGGTGGATTCGAGCTGTTTCAGTTCGCCAAAAAATTTGCGAATTTCCAGCAAAAAGGCAAAAAATTCACGAAACGGCGCTGGCGTCCATTTTTTTACGCCAATAAATTTTCACTAATTTATTTTTTCGCCACGAAAATCGCGCCCGCCGAATAAATTCTCCCATCACTAGTCAGATCCAGAGAAAAGTTGAATTTGCCCATAAAAACAGCCTTGGTTGTACTGAACAGGTCTGGAAAACCTATGACGTTTGACTCATGCTGTGCTAAAAACCTGACAAGCTTTTAAGCTTTTATTTTTGGACTCAAATCTAATGATGAAATTGTAAAAAAATTGGAGAAAACAAAGCAACTGATGCAGTAGATAAGGAACTTGGAAAGTAATAAATAGGCCCCTCAGTGTCCTTCCCAGGATTCTTCCTTTTTTGCCTGGATGCATTAAGGAAGCAGTTGTGCAATCTATAAGTCAAAGCCAATAATGTATGCAAAAATACCATGATGGACTTACTAAGAGGGTTCTCTTTATGTAAGATTTTACCAGCTATGTAAGATTTTACTTCTAGGATTACTCATCTTTCCACAAGTAACAGATAATTGCCACAGTAAAATGCTTCTTATTTTTAGCATTAACCTGACTTGTATGGCACAAAAAAATGACATGCAAATTACATCATATGGAGAATGTCTTTAATTAGAGAATTAGAAAGTGATTCATTTCATTTATTGATATGGTTCTTCTCTCAGTGAACAATATGAGATTATTTTAAATAGAAGAATTATCTAGTATGTTAAAAGGCCAACTATGCCTTAATTTTGTTAAATCCCCAATCTTTCTTACTCGTGAGCCGCATTCAAATGTAAAAAGAGTTGGGAAGCAACATATGAAAAACACGTAAAAAAATGCAGGAAAAAAATCCCTGGGGATGAAAAATAAGAGCTGTGATTACCTATTTGGTACCCCATGTGGATTGACATTCTAAAGGAGGCTCTGTTGGCAGTACATCTGGTTTTTATACAACCAAAACTTGCCTCCAAGCCTGTAAAAAATAAGCCGCTGCTTTGAGGCCACTGGGAGCAACATCCAAGGGATTGGTGAGTAACATGTTACTCGCGAGCTACTGGTTGGGGATCACTGATCTTGTAGAATGTTAAAAGTTCTTTTTTGTATTGCTTTGTTTTTTTTCTTTTCTTTAATTTCTACAACTTTATTATGAACTTAGCTTGCCGTTTTAGTTTTGCTTAAATTGGCATAATCTCAAGTTGTCCACCCATATTCTTCCTCCCAAAGACTTACAGTTGTGTTATAATTTACCTACAAATAGCCACTAAAGGGATCTGGCATACGTGGCATAAATCCCAAAACAGAAACATTAAAAATAAAAAGGCCACAAAGTCCAATATTAGGACTGTATTACCAAAGAACCAAAGAAGAAACCAAGATAGTTAGGGGTAATTTATTAAAATTCAATTTTTTTCTAGTCTGGCTTTTAATTTTTAGTGGAAAAAAAACTTGAATGTATCGAGATTTATCATACTCAGATTTAGTGATGGGCGAATTTCGATTCGGCGAAAAATTCGTGAATTTCGTACGGAAATTCGCGAAACGGCGCCTCGTTTTTGACGCCGGCGCCAGTTTTTGACACCGGCGCCCGTTTTTGATGCTGGCGCCCGTTTTTTTTTACGCCGGCGCCCGTTTTTGACGGTGGCGCCCGTTTTTTCAGAAAAAATTTTTTTGACGCCGGCGAATTTTTGCCGCGAATTTTTGCGGCCATTTCACGAATTTCACGACATCACTACTCAGATTCTGCCTGAATCTGAAAATCCACCATCTCAAATCTGTCGAGGTCATGTATATGTCAATGGCAGATGTCCCTATCCCAATTTGAAGATATTGTGGTTTACTCTGGGTTTAGCCTGACAATTCAAAAATTCAGGGTTTCCAGGCAATAACCTGAAAAATTGAGAGATTTGAGTTATTTTAATGTAAATAAGGTAAAATCGTGGAGGAGCATTTGGTAAAGCTTTTTCTATAAAATAAATCAAATAAAATCAGATTTTAGTAAATAACCCCCTTAACATCCCTCTTGACACAGATCATTTGTTAATAGGTAAAGTTACAATTCCCAAAAGTTTTGCTCATGTTTTTTCAAAAAGCATGAAATGTTATGTGTTGGGTTTCCAAATGAAAAATAATCCTATCCTGTTACTAAACAATATCCCATAAAGAAAGACAAAATGGCTCAAGTATCAAATGGTCTAACGACTAAACCCCAGGCTACAAGAAACAAGAACTAAAGTGCATCAAAAATGAATGCAGTAGTAGATCAATTGAAAGTGAAAAATCATTTGTTAGGACAAAAACTGGCTTTTTTATACTAATAAATGATTTTTCTCTTTTAATTGATCCACTACTGCATTTATTTTTGATGACTCTTTAGTTCTTCATGTTTTTCTTACACATATAGCGGCAAAACACAAGAATAAATAAATATTAAAGTTGTAATCTAGATGTTTTTCTTGCCATCAAGGGTTTTTCTTTTTTCTAAGACTTGTTTTCCCCTCTACTACCTGTGCTGTCCCTCAGCCCTCAGCAAAGTCACACCACTATATCTGACCTCTCATATGTTACCTTCAGTCTGCACACAATCTTCTTCTCTTCTCCTCAAAAGTTACTCACTCCCACATCCAGGACTTTTTTTATATGCTTCACCCATATTCTGGAATTTTTTTCCTGACCCATTACACGCTCCAAGCCTTTCAAACACTTAGGGGGTTATTAACGAATCCGAAAATCCGCCATCCCAGACCTTTTGAGGTCATGTATAAGTCAATTGAAGATACTCTGGTCAGCTCTGGGTTTAGCCCAATGATCCAATAAATTCTGAGGTTTTGGGCAAAAAAAAAACAAAACTCAAGTGAACAAATCGTATGAATCGGGTTTCCACTCAATTTTATCAGGTTTTTTCCTGATCCAATTTATTTGAGTTATTTTATTAATAAATAAGGCAAAATCAGGGATGGGATTTTGGTTGAGCTTTTTTAATTTAAATTATGACATAAATTTGATTTTAGTAAATAACCCACTTAAAATCCACCTTTTAATTCAAGCCTATAACTTAAAAGAGAAGGAAACCCTTTTTCAAAAACCCGTACCCCCACCCCAGGTAGACCCCCCTCCCTCCCCCCCCAGGCTAACTAACCCCCGGGGAAATGCCCCATACTTTATACTTACCCCTCGGCGCAGTTTCTTCCAGCGGAGTTCCACGCATTCATCTTCCGCATCCTCGGTAAGCTGACTGGGAGAACGGTATTTCTGCTCATGCGCAGTTGGAGAACTGCGTGGAATTACATGGAAACTGCCGATCTCCCAGTCACCTTACCGAGGACGTGAACAGGTCTGGATTGGGAGTTAAACTAGGCCCTGCCATTTCAAGTACATAGTGGCCCAACCAGCCCACTAAATAGTGACTTTCTATGGCATTGTACAGCAGCCCCTCTGGCATTTTCCAGAACCCACAGATTGCCAGTCCGGGCCTGGACGTGAAAGATGGATGCGTTGAACTCCGCTGGAAGAATCTGCTCCAAGGGGTAAGTATGGAGTATGGAGAGAGATCTGCCTTACTATTTGACTACAATCCTCAGGGGAGGCATATTCCTCAGCTGTCTCATCATCCGCCTGTCTCAGCCTGCTAACATACTTGCATATACCTCATCTTTTGTAATTAACCCTGTGGGATTCTTTCCTATTTTTATTGCACAGTATCCTGTGGTAGTTGTAGTTACACTACATCACACCTTAAATCTTCCACTTAGCGAAGGCCCTGCCTTAAGTGTTAGAGTCACATGTAACCTATGTTCTAACCACTAGCTGGACATTAACTCCTTTTGGTCTGCCTATCCCAAATTAGAGTAACATTTGCAACAAGCTCCTACACCTTGCTGCCTTTATTATATTACCCCACAAGATATCTGTGTAGAAAAAAAAATCTTAAACCTGCTTTAGATGAGTCCATTCTGCTAAAGATGATATTGATCATAAGCCAGACAGTGATACCTATTGAAGATCAGGCAAATGCTTGGGTTAGCCAGGTCAGCTTGTAAGCCGTTGACATGGTGATTGAATCATGATCTCTAGTTTCAGATCCGGTGTCTGTTGTATTGGTTCATCAATACAATAATACAACAGAAAATCGTTATCTTTGTATACACCCTTATAGTAAGTTCAGACAATGAATAGATCAACCCACTTGGGAAGCTGAGACTATACATAATCACTTGAAAATCGAATCCATAAGACGTGCACTCGATAATGTCATAGGACATACTGTTATATGCTGCACTTTCTGTAGATGTGTTCATTGTACTCATCTTTCTGGTTCCTTAATGCAAACTCAACTTAGTTTGACAATAAAGCTTCACAGTACAAGTGACTTTACAACTGAATTGCTGGGAAAAAATGGATAAAAGGCAGCGCATAAGATCAGGGCTTTGGGTTGATTTCCAGTTTTGAGAATATTCATTGTAGGAGTTTGGGTTTCACCAGTTTATATCTGTAGCTAAAGGACATTTAGGCATTTTACAGCTGCACTCTACCTGGCTAAATCTTTCTTTTATCCTTTATTTTGCTGCACAACAAGCTGGAACCCACAGACATTCTGCTCCTCCATTGATCTGTAAGATGGGGTATTGTTTTATAACAAGGCACTCCAACAGGCCAAGAACATAACAATGATGGAGGTCAGGGCATTGCAATGGTTTGTAGTATGTGGGTACTAATGGGACACTTGTAGTGATGGGCAAATAAATTGCCAGACACAAATTCACAGCGAATTTCCGTGTTTCACCACAATCGAATTATTCGCTGGTGAAAAATCCGGCACTTCAAAATTCACGTGACAAAATAGTCGCACGCATCGAAATTGTTGCACGTCATAATTTTTCGGATGCCCATTGACTTTAACGCATTTGGACCAAATAGTCGCACCTATAAAAATTGATGCGCGTCAAAATTATTTTGATGCCCATTAATTTCAATGCATTTCACAAATTTTTCGGCACAGATTCGCCCATCACTAGACACTTGTATTCACCATGACAGGGGGCTGTAAGTAGTTTATAAATGAGGTTCAGAACAATCTTTTCTGTGGGAGGTCCTAGCAGTTGGGCTCCATTTAGAGTATTTCAAGTTGTATTTTTGTATTTTGGCTTGTCCCTTATCTTTTTGTAATTTGGATCTTCATATCTTAAGTCTATTAGAAAATCATTTACACATTAAATAAACCTACTAGGCTGGTTTTGCTTCCAAAAAGGATTAATTAAATCTTAGTTGGGATCAAGTACAAGCTACTGTTTTATTATTTCAGAGAATATGGAAATGATTTTTTAAAAAATTTGCATTATTTGGATAAAATGGAGTCTATGGGAGATGGCCTTGCTGTAACAGCTTTCTGGATCACTGATCCCATACCTGTAGTAAACTAGAGGGCCTATTTACTAACATTCGAATTTTTATTTTTTTATCACAAATTGATTTTTTTTTCTCTAAAAATTTGTTTTTTGCACTAAAACTCTAAAAATGTGAGATTTTTAAAGTGTAAAAATGCAAAAAACAAAACTTTAAAAGCATAAGTATAAGTATAAGATACAAGTTCACGAGTATTTATGTGTGATTTGTGTTCGGTGGTGTTTG
The DNA here is from genome assembly GCF_017654675.1 of Xenopus laevis. NCBI lineage: Eukaryota > Metazoa > Chordata > Amphibia > Anura > Pipidae > Xenopus > Xenopus laevis. The sequence continues at coordinate 142,376,071 of NC_054377.1, read as the reverse complement.
GACATTTAGTCCAATTATATATGGTGCCTATGTAAAAGTGGTGTATTATAGTGGTGAGCAAGGTGTCTCTTAGGGCGATGTCCCTCCTAAGTTAACTTAAACTCCTCATAGGAACTTTAGCTAATTGAATACTTTAGCTGCACTTTGGCTGCTTCTTAGGTCATTGTATTGGTTATCCCATCTGATGAATCCAGTTATTACCACTGAACTTTATGGAAGTCATGTATCATTCAGACTTTATCACTTTTGTTACCTTTGATGATCATCTGCCCCTTACCCTTCTGGAATTACTATGTGATGCCCTCCTGTATAACAGATCTAGATTATCTCTGAGCATTCTTCAGAGGTTACATTTAGAGCTGAACCGGGAGTTTTCATGTAACTGTAGAAGTCCTAGTGTTGATCTGTTGTCTAAATTACCCAGTCTATTGTGGTCACCTGAGCCTTAAAGGACAAGGAAAGTTAAACTAAAGAAGTAGCTAGAAATGTTGTACATGATGTTTTGTGCTTCTGTACCAGCCCAAGGCAACCACAACCCTTTAGCAGTAAAGATCTGTGTCTCCAAAGATGCCCCAGTAGCTCCCCATCTTCTTTTCTCCTGATTCACTGCACATGCTCTGTGCTGCTGTCACTTACTGAGCTTAGGGACCCACTCACAATATACAGTACACATAGAATAGAAATGTCACAATATAAGGCTGATTAGTAATTAATACAGATAATTACTACATGGCAGCACAGAAACCAGTGCAATTAGCATCAGAATTTAATAATCAGCAAACCTGTAGCATCAGCTTATATTACAGGGGAAGCTCATTTTCTGCTTGATAATTAGTGACGACACCTAAGCTTAGCTTCTCAACAGCCAATCAGAGCCCACTGAGCATGTGAGTGTCACAGACACTTTCCAAGATGGTGACCCCCTGTGACAAGTTTGAAGTCCTGGATCATTGCTGCTATTGACAAGCTGAAACTTTAGGCTGGTGCAATAAGTTCAGTAAATAAAATATGGCATTTTCAGCCATATTCATTTTTAGGGTTTAGTTCTCCTTTAAATAATATATATTAATTAGCTGCCATCATTAACAGGTACAGCAGTAATTTTATTCTCATATAAATATCATTCTTTCTAGACATTCAGCATTATGAAAGCGATGATATCTTTAAAAAAAATCTTTATGTTTATTCTTTGGCCCAAGGCTTCAATATATGTTTTATCTCAATCTACACTGAGAACAAAGGGCCTGAAACTCCTCGGGCATTCATGCAGCAAATGAGATATCTGCACACAACAGAGCATATAAGTAAATGCAATGCAATTAAAACGAGTACCATTTTACTAATAACGGGTATGTTAATTCAAAATTCAAACATACATAAATGAAATCGAATTCTATTTTTTCGTTATTTTTTTTTTTGTATTACAGATAATACTGAAGAGATGCAAAATAGCCCCAGCCTTATCATTTATCTCCTCCGACGTATTTGCTGCACTTGAGCAATGTTAGCTCTAAATGAAATGTTTTTTAGATCCAGTAACACTGACAGGCATTGAGCTGAGACTTAGTGCAACAATCACTTAATGTCATTGTCGGTAGTATGTGTACACAGATAATTGTGTACTTTCTCAACGGAGGACAAGACAGGTGTCATAGCCTATAACGTATGTATATAGTCTTAGCTTTCTGTCTGTCTGAGATGTGCTTTTTGTATTTGGCGGTGACACTGTTATCAAAATGGAATGTCTCTATCTGTTTCCGCAGATGTAATTGGATACAAGAACCCATTGACATGAGCCATTCATACAAGCTCTTTACAGGACAGGACAGCAATAGCATTTACCCCTGGTCCCCTGCACCAGAGATGGTCCCATATGGAAAATAGAAGAAGTAGGAGAAAGTACAAAAGAGAAATCTGATGTAACAATGGTTGGATGTGTTAAAGGGATACTGTCATGGGAAAAAAAATTTTTTTCCAAAATGAATCAGTTAATAGTGCTGCTCCAGCAGAATTCTGCACTGAAATCCATTTCTCAAAAGAGCAAACAGATTTTTTTATATTCAATTTTGAAATCTGACATGGGGCTAGACATATTGTCAATTTCCCAGCTGCCCCAAGTCACGTGACTTGTGCTCTGATAAACTTCAATCGCTCTTTACTGCTGCACTGCAAGTTGGAGTGATATCACCCCTCCCTTTTTCCCCCCAGCAGCCAAACAAAAGAACAATGGGAAGGTAACCAGATAGCAGCCCCCTAACACAAGATAACAGCTGCCTGGTAGATCTAAGAACAACACTCAATAGTAAAAACCCATGTCCCACTGAGACTCCTTCAGTTACATTGAGAAGGAAAAACAGCAGCCTGCCAGAAAGCATTTCTCTCCTAAAGTGCAGGCACAATTCACATGACCAGGGGAGCTGGGAAATTGACAAAATGTCTAGCCCCACGTCAGATTTCAAAATTGAATATAAAAAAATCTGTTTGCTCTTTTGAGAAATGGATTTCAGTGCAGAAGTCTGCTGGTGTAGCACTATTAACTGAGGCATTTTGAAAAAAACATGTTTTCTGATGACAGGATCCCTTTAAGTATATCAGAGGTGTGCAGTCCTGAAGATGTTGCTGAATTGTAACTCACCCAGATGTCTCTCTCTTTTCTAAGTATGACGAAACACAGGAGATCTGCTTGTTGAGTCTGGCTTTTAAATGAGCAGAAATTAATCAGATTGGTTCAATTATTAAACTCATTTGGGCCAACAATTGGTTCATGTGGTGGCCCATTGCAGACTCATTAGTGGAGGGCTGCTTTGTTTTGGCTCCATACAGGGACAACAGAATGTTGACTTCTAGAGCAGTGATCCCTAACCAGTTTACATGTTGCTCGCCAACCTATTGAATGTTGTTCTAAGTGGCCTCAAAGCAGGTGCTTAGTTTTGAATTCCTGGCATGAAGGCAAGCTTTAGTTGCATACACACCACGTGTACAGCCAAACAGAACCTTCTCTAGGCCCATATTTGCCCCGCAGGAACTTTTTGCATGCTAATGTTGCTCTCCAAGTTTTTTTTCCATTTGAATGTGACCCATGGGTAAAAAAGGTTGGGGACCACTGTTCTAGAGTAAGGCCAGGTTAACTCCAAAAAATGTGTGATGTCACAGTACCTCGATTACAACCAATATTAACTACTTGGTTTAACAGCTCCCTAGTTATAGTGAGGAGCCATTAGGAGAAGCATAGCATGGCCATCAATATCTGATTAACTGTGCCACGAAGATGCATTGTTCTCCAGGTTGCATCGCAGAGAAGGAACTTGGGATTTCTTCTGAGTGAATAGGATTTTGCACACAAGCCATATGACACTGCAAGGTGGAATAACTCTATAGCAATCAGTAATTAGAGCTAATGGAAACTGGTGAGCAGGTCCCATCCTTTCGGCATTATATGCTGTCTGCAAATAACCACTCAATGTCATGTTCATTTATAACATCACTTTAGCCCAAAAAAAATGTTTAGTGTTGCGGAAACGCGGGCTTTATGGAGGATGGTGGCGTCTTGGCTAATGGAACTTATATAGAGGAGGTAAATAAGAACTCTCCTCCATATCATGCATTGTTGTCATTAGCAAAAGATTATTGGACCTTTGGAACTTGACCAAATAGTGGCCTGTCTGGCAGAAATCCATCAGGAATCATTAGTTCTATATGCTAAATGTCTAGTAAGCTCAGTAATATTTTAGACCTTTGGCTCATCTCAAGCACCCTTCCATTGTCTCTGTACAAGCTATTCATCCTGTGCTCAAACATAAACCAAGGAAAAAGACCCATACCCCCTCCACACGTAGACCCCCCTTCCTCCTCCCCTCAGCCTAACTTCCCCCCAGGGGAAATGCCTCATACTTTTTACTTACCCCTCGGCACAGATTCAGGCATCAGAGTTCACGCCAGCCATCTTCCAGGTCTTCCGGTGCTTCTGCAATTTTCCTGAGTTTTGGCACATGCGCAGTTCTGGCAAATTGCTCCAACTGCGCATGCGACAACATTCCGATCTCCCACTCAGCTTACCGAAGACCCAGAAGATGGCTGTGTGAAACTCCGATGCCAGAATCTGCACAGAGGGGTAAGTATAAAGTACTTAATTTAGGTTTCTTAAATAAGGCCCAATCATACCCACCTTTCCAGGTAAAATGGCATGCTTTTAAACAGAGCTTTGAAGTGATTATACCTGCATATATAGTACAACATGTTGGATCACAGCTTGATATGTTTTAAGCAGAAACCATGAAGGTGAATTTATGAACGTATATGCAAAACTGGCTTAGATTTATGCTACAATTATCGTCATACCGTTCTCTAATGAAGAGTGCACTATTACATGCTTCGAGGTACAGCTTATGGTTCCTTTATGGCATGCATCCATTGCTCCACATGACTTGCACTAGGTGAATCATATGGTAATGCCATTATGGACATTGTGCACACCACACAAATGCTGTAAGAAACAAACACACTGCAACTTTGCATTTGCATGCATTATATTATAAATGTTCTAGAAACAGTGTACCTGTGCCTGATACAGCTGGAAGCACCCTCTATTATCTTATGGGAGAGATGGTAGAAAGAGTATTGTACTTACAATGTCCGTGTCTCCACTTCTATCCCCAGTTACAAAATAGATCAGGCAAAAGCCTTGAAATGTGTACAGACAAATGTGTCAGACAAGCAAAACACACCTAATATAAACCTGCAGAGACTTCAGTACACTGAGAGGGGCAAATACAGACAATTGGTGTGAGTCCCACTAATCTTGGTGCAGGTTTATGTGGGGATAGAAGGTACAGTAATGCAGGACAGCACCACCAGATGCAGGGTCAGGCTGGGAAGTCCAGGGCTCATTGGAGCTGACTTTAAGAGCCCAGCTCCCCTCCCCATGCCCAGGGCCGGATTTACATAGCGGGCGCCCCTAGGCCCTTGTATTCACTCAAATTTTCATCATCCGGACTGGAGCAATGGGGATTGACGCATTGGAAATGTAAAAAACTATATCTCCTATATCTCTTGTATCTCCTGCATATCCCCAGTGTTTTCGAACCAATGTGGGTTTGGTTGGGCAGCATGCTGCTCCCTAAAATTCTGCCGGCCTTGGTGGCCTCTCCACAAATCCGGGCCTGCCCGTGCCCCGTATATTTTTACCTCCCTTTCCTCTTATGACCAGAGAGGGGAGACATTCCAGGTGCACTAGCGATAGTCTGGGCAGAGAGAGAGGACAGTCTGGGTGCAGTAGCAAGTCTGGGTCGAATGGAAGAGTGGGCCTGGATCTGGGTGGTGGAGCAGGCCTGGTTCAGCAGGGCCCATGAAGGCTGGGGCCCACCAGGTTTTTTGTCTGATGCTGACCAAATGGGAAGAGTAGGGCAAGATGTTCTTTGCTGAGGAATTTGCAGTGTGAGGTAGTTCTCCAGGTGTCACATACTGTAGGGTGGCTCCATGTAAAAAGTTGTCAACTCTGGACTCTGGGATGCAGATTGAAGTCCCTTTGAGGCACACTGTTAGATCCTGGTACATTAGAATCAGACACCTATGGTGTGAGTAATGCATATTATTCACATTACAGAGGGCAAATGGGGTGACTTATGTGAGACCCATATGGTGCCTTGCAGAACAGCAGTTTTAGGTAGGGATGTTGGGGAATAGCAGGTACAGTAATTCAGGACTACACAACCAGAAGGGAAACAGTAAGGCAAGAGGATGACACCTGGGGGTTAGTTATTACGTTTTGAGTTGTGTTTTCCAAGGAAAAAAAAAATGTTTTTGAGGTTATTTTTGAGTCCAAAATGTATTTTTCTGGTTTAAAAAACTAGAATTTTCTAGATACTGTATATTATACCTCGAACCCTGGAAATAGCTTGAATCTGAAAATACAACATCTAAAACCTGTTGAGGTCATGTAGGAGTCAATGGCAGAGGTCCCTTGAACCATTTGAAGATGTTAATAGCCTTCATGATGTTCATGTTTTTTTCAGTGGGTTTCACTCAAAAACTCGATCAGTTCGAATGATTAAAGTTTTTTCCCACCAAAAACTTGATTATTAACCCTGAACTCACTGATTCAAGTTTATTCCATTCGACTTTTTTGTTAAATTAGAAACCATTCGAGTTGTGAGTTCATTTGAGGTCTAATAAAGCTCACATAACTCTATCATTTGACCATAGATACATAACCCCTTTGATGTGTGTTTTGCCAAACCTTTGACCCTACTTATTGTCGAATTACATCTCCCAGAGAAAGCCAAAGGCCATTGACTGGAAAATACTGCTAATGGTGACCAACACATTTTAGCCCTTTTACCATTAAAGTGAATGCTTTCACTTTTATTTTACACTGACATTAGAATTAGGAGGAGGGGCAAGAGAACTTTGAATTTACCTTTAAGGAGAACTAAACCCTAAAAATGAATATGGTTAAAAATGCATACTGAACTTATTGCACCAGCCTAAAGTATTAGCTTGTCAATATCAGCAATGATCCAGGACTTCAAACTTGTCACAGGGGGTCACCATCTTGGAAAGTGTCTGTGACACTCACATGCTCAGTGGGCTCTGATTGGCTGTTGAGAAGCTAAGCTTAGGGCTCGTCACTAATTATCCAGCAGAAAATGAGCTTCCCCTGTAATATAAGCTGATGCTACAGGTTTGCTGATTATTAAATTCTGATGCTAATTGCACTGGTTTCTGTGCTGCCATGTAGTAATTATCTGTATTAATTACTAATCAGCCTTATATTGTGTCATTTATATTCTATGTGTACTGTATATTGTGAGTGGGTCCCTAAGCTCAGTAAGTGACAGCAGCACAGAGCATGTGCAGTGAATCAGCAGAAAAGAAGATGGGGAGCTACTGGGGCATCTTTGGAGACACAGATCTTTACTGCTAAAGGGCTGTGGTTGCCTTGGGCTGGTAAAGAAGCACAAAACTTGTACAATATTTCTAGCTACTTCTTTAGTAAAGGGGAGGGATGCACCTAATCCACTATTTGGGATTCGGCCAAAACCTTGGTGAAAGATTTGGCCGATTACTGAACCGAATCTGAATCCTAATTTGCATATGCATACTGCCTATGCAAATTAGGGGCGAAAAGAAAAGAATGGACAAAAATTATTTTGTGACTGATTATTCTTTTGGGAACTGATTTCCCTACCGCCCCTAATTTACATATGCAAATTAGGATTCAGATTCATTTCAGCCAGGCACAAGGATTCGAATCCAAATCCGAATCCTGCTGAAAAAGGCCGAATCTTGAATCGAATCCTGGATTCAGTGCATCCCTAGATACCTTTGATATCAGATCTGTTTGTACATTTTGATTCCATTGGTTCTATTGTTTTTACCCTGATTTAAACAGCATTTCTGCCCTTCCATGGAAAATATGAATGTTCAAAACAAGTGTAAATGCAGGTTCAATCTTAAATCATTACAGAAGGGAAAGTGTTTATCACAATTCATTATTCCTGCTTGGCTGCCCTCTGCTGGAATTTCTGAATTATTAACTTTAACAACTCAACAAAGAAGACGAAGATCAAAGTCTTAAATTTGGTTGGTGCTGACAGTGAAAGGGAATAATATGTTGCAAGCAGGGCACTGGGAATGTTCTCATGAAGGGAAAAGTAAAAGCAATTAATTTGGAAAGAGGGGAGCGGCACTCTCATTTTAATTAATAATGCATGGAAATTGGTAACTCTCGCTAATAATCGAGAGCACTCTCACTGGATTTGACGTTGAAAATAAACAAGCACAATTTTCATAAAATCAATTGATATTCCAAAATGCAAATACCCTTTTCACAGATTTTTAAGATAGACAAGGAGGTATTGTTCACAATGGCGACTTTTTAAACTTTTTTAATGCTCCACAGCAGGATTTTTGGGGAAAATGATACAAAACAACAGTTACTTGGGCTACCTGGGATTTAACACTGATTTTTACAGAATGTGAAATGAGGAGGAGAAAACACTTTCTTCCTTTGTGAAAATAATTATATTTTCTGGGAAAAAATCTGAAATGCTGCGATTTTTTTTTTAAATGTGCCATATAGTCGAACTGCATAAGCAGATAGCTAAAGGTAAATTAAGGATTGTTTGCAGCCCTTTATGAATAAATTCCCCTAAAGATTTGTTTTCTTTATTTTTTTATATTTAATTAAATTGTATTAATAACACATTATGGCATATATTTGTGCAAATTCAATTTTATCAGCCTTTACAGCAGCTACCTGACTCTGAGCATCCCTAGAATTGTTTTATTTCTAAATAATTTAACGTTTTTCTCTGCTTATATTTCTTTTGATATATCTTATCTTTTCTGTAGTTAAGACTACTGTTATGTCCTTAACCATGACTTAAAAAAAAATAACCCTATTCTGCATTGTTTTTATGGAAATTGTTATTAATGGACAAAGAGATGTGTATTTGTTAATCTGATATTAGATTGAGATGTAACGATAAGTATTTTGGTCTGGCACTCATAATATATGCCTTCACCGTTCGAGTACCGCTTTAAATACAAAGTGTGTCCCTTTACCTACCTGTCCCCTTTGAAACTACTAGTTGATATTTTGGGACTCAACAGAATTCAGAATGTAAAGCAGTTAATATGAGTTACTAACAGATATGACTGCAACCGTCTACAGTAACACGTTTACTGGAAGCAATAGGCAAGATATTGAAGATATTGTTGTTAAACTGGAAATATGCAGCAAAATGCACTCATTTTGTTGTGAATATTTAGTCAATCAAGTTGGCTATTCAAAGTAGTAGCGAAACTGGATTCATCTGAAGCACTTGGGCTCTTGGCCCCATTAGGATTGTTGATCCATTTCTGACCAAGCTCTTATAGCAGATATGAAGAAGAATGCAATGTTCAACATATACACTGCAGGGAAGGAGATATTGTCATTGGCCCAAGGGCAGCATGATCTTCCTGGTTCTGTCTCTTTGGACTCCACTCTATGGATGGGGTGAATGTACTGGAGGGCCTGAAGCCGTTAGGCCTCAATATGAAAAAACTAGGACCCTAAGTTAGGCTTAGAAGAAGTCAGGGAAAAATGATGGCTTCTAAATAGTTGCAGATAGATCATGTTACAGCACACTGTAGGACAGGGGTCCCCAACCATTTTTACTTGTGAGTCACATTCAAATGTAAACAAAAGTTGGAGAGCAACATAAGCATGCAAAAGGTTTCTGAGGTCCAAATATGGATTGTAAATGGCTATTGGTAGCCCCAGATTTAGACTGGGGGGCCCAGGGCCCACAGGGCCCCACACACCATCCCTGAGCCCCCCAGGCCCAAACAACTCTGTGCCACTGCCGCCACACACCCCTGCGCGCACACACTTTTCAAGCAGGCAGCGGGGACAGGACGGAAATCTGCAGACTTCAAATGTGTCACCGACTGAGGGAACGTCTGATAGGGGCCTCAGGAGAAATGTTGTGGGCTCTGACAAGAATCGTTTCCCTTTCCTCCAACCAGCGGCTGCGACACAAACTGAATCCTCCTCAGGCCTCTGTTTTCCCCTTCAAAACTCTCCATCAAATGGTTAGGAGCTAAGGTTGTGGCTGGTTCCTAGTGCCGATTAGTTCCCCCGTGACATCATGGGGACCAGGGTCAGTCTGGGACGGCAGAGCGCAAAAGAGCCGGGGGGCACACCAGGTTTTTTCCCCGTGTCCCGCCTGGCCTAGTCAAACCCTGGGTAGCCCCTATGTTTAGTGATGGGCGAATTTGCGCCATTTCGCTCCGCAGAAAAATTTGCGAATTTCCCATGAAACGGCGAAAAATTCGCGAAACGTTTTGACGCCGGCGCCCATTTTTTGACGGCGGACGTTTTTGCTGGCGAATTTTCTCTAATTTAATCACTGGCAGCGAATTGCGCAAATTCGCTGCGAATAAATTCGCCCATCACTACCTATGTGGACTTGCAGCCTACATGAGGCTCTGTTTGGCAGTACACATGGTTTTTATACAACTAAAGCTTTTCTTCAAGCCAGGAATTTAAAAAAACAGCTGTAAGGCCTCTGGGAGCAACATCCAAGGAGCTGGAGAGCAACATGTTGCTCATGAGCCACTTTCTAGTAACAGTAGTTCTGTGCTCCCCAAAGTGTTTATAGTGTTTCCCAGGTGGCACCTGTAGGAAGTCAAGAAGGTAAGACTCAAGGGGGTATCTGGGTGGTAATCAAACAAATACATATCTCTCAGTCATAAAGATCCCATCAGACAAGGACCACATGAGGCTGGTGATAAAATGCATTCCCAACAGGCCTGCATTGGCCCCTGTTATAATATGATGCAACTTTTATCCAAAATGCTCTTTTTCCAGAATTTGAATCTCCATACTTTGTCTGCTATGGAATAATTTAAATATTAATTTAACCTAATAGGATTGTTCTGTTTCCCATAAAGATGCATTATATCTTAGTTGGGATCAAGTACAAGCTACTGTTTTATTATTACAGGGGAAAAAGGAAATCATTTTATTAAAATGGGGTGTATAGGAGATGGCCTTCCCGTAATTCAGAGCTTTCTTGATAACCGGTTTGCAGAACAGATCTCATACCTGTATTTTGATAAGGGGCCAGACAGTTTATTAGCATGATTTGACCAATACAGGTTGTCTACTATTTTATGTGATGCTTTGCTTGAAAGCAATTGATTCCAAAATTACCAGTAAAACTGTAAGTACAGTAGCATGCAGATGCCTGACATTATATAGGCACTCTACAGAAGGAACATCTGGACAATGCATCACAAAGATATATTGTGCTTGTCTCTCTGCATACAAATGACATGTCCTGTAACCCACATGTCACCAGAACGACTGTAAAATCTGTCAAATGTATCTTCCCTTGTAAATATAGTTAACTCTTCTAAGCATTTCATTTTACTGACTGAAGGAATTAAAAAAAGCAATACGTTGTGGTCAGATGGTGGAGATATAGATTTGTCGGATATTCTGCGCTGTTCTCTTCCGTTGCAGTGAAATTAAAAATTAATATGGTATATATATAACATAGAGGATTATTTCATATAGAAATAAATAATGATACTAATTACTTTATCTCTTGGGGAGAAGTTGATGAGTCTGAGCCGATTAATTAACAAGAGAGCAACATTCTCACTTGGAAAACAACTCATTTGCAAATCTTAGTATTGAAGTTGTTTTGTATTAAGGAGCCTTAATTAGTTGTTGACTGTTTAGTCAGTTTCCATGACAAAGCAGCCTATGGCTAATGAGAGAGACACGAAATGCTGTTAAATGAATGATTTGCGCGATACTAAATGGTATACGCCAAATGAACACCTTATTGATTTGCTAATAAGTGACATTAGGGAAGTTTGTCTCACATCGGGGTGAATAAGTGTCCTCGGATCATGAGCGTGATGTTTCTCAGCAATTATATTGAAAAATAAAAAATCACAAAGACACGTATAGATTACGGGAACCTTAATTGTGCCTAATGCATCGGAATACAGGTATGGGACCTGTTACCCAGAATTCATGGCATCTTTCCAAAATTTGGATCTTCATTCCTTAAGTCCACAAGAAAATCATATAAACATTAAATAAACCCAATAGGCTGGTTTTGCTTCCAATAAGGATTAATTATATCTTAGTTGGGATCAAGTACAAGCTACTGTTTTATTATTACACAGAAAAAGGAAATCATTTTTAAAAATGTGGATTATTTAGATGAAATGGAGTCTATGGGAGATGGTATCTCTCTTTCCTTAAAAAAAGTAAATTTAGGGGTTCAGGGGATATATCTGTTATTCACAATATGCAAATTATACTCTGGTATGGGCAGCACTGTATTATATTAGTTCTGGCAGATATTAAGATGGAATTTGCTAGTTTTTGAGTGAGTTGCTTTACTTTGCCAAGTTGACTGGCACACAGACAAGCGTGTGAATAATACACTTTGGGGGTTATTTATTAGAGTTGGACTTTTCAGGCGTCAAATCTGGAAAATTCAGATTTTTCACACAACAATCCAAAAAAGCTGTGGTTTTCATGTGACAATTCGAAAAAGTATCGGTTATTTTAAATGATAAATAAAGGTAAACAGTGGATTCTAGTTTGGTCAGACTTTAAACATGAGAAAAATTCAGATTTTGATAAATAACCCCCCATATGTGAACACCCATTCTAATTTTTTAAATTGGCTGTATAATACACACCTATTGTCATGCTTGGGACGAGGATCAGATATTAACAAGAGGTCCACATTGACACCAAGGGACTGGGAGTATGGGGCAGGCAAAACTGTGTCAAAGGCAAGAGTCAAGCCAAAGTAGAGTCCAGCAGCAATCATTGACAGTCAATGCAGGCAGAGCAACACAGTATGAGATAGCAAGGATACCAGAAGGAAACCAACTTAGTATATGGCTACTCATTAAATTGGTCAGAAAGGCGATACATCCAATGTCCATGTGTGACAACACACAAGGAAGACTGCACAGTAGCTGAGCACTAAGCAACCAGGTAAGATTCCTAATACTAATTATTGTTGGCACAGGTGCTACTACATAATACAATGACATCTGTTAAAATTCTGAATTGCTAAACGTCCTACTTTGTGGGAACACTTTGGGGAATGCTCTTGCCGTAGGATATCATCCCAGAAAAAAATTTAGCTCCATAAATTGTATCTTGAAGAGATTAAAGTGATAGATCTTGACTGGCCAGCAGAGCACTAACATTAAAGGAGAAACAAACCCCTTATTAATAAAAACCCTACCGCCGTACTCTACATAGACCTCTTCCCTCCTCCCCCCAACCTAGGGGGGTTATTTACTAAACTCTGAATACCCGAAAATACCCGAATTCCAAAAAATTCATGATTTTTTGTGTTGAATAGGCTTTTAAAAAAGTCACGAATTTTTCGGAATTTATTAAACCCGAGGGCTAAAAAGCCAGAATATAAAAAAAACATCTCAAACCTGTCGAGGTTCCATAAAAATCAATGGGAAAAGTCCCATTTTGGGCAATTTCACGAAAAAATCTTGAAAATCTGAGCTTTTCCCGCAAAGGTAATTTTCAGGAAAATGTAATAATAAATAAGCATTAAAAACCCGAGCGGCTTAGATCAGAGTTTGTAGCAGCCGATATTGAGATAAATTCGGACCTTGATAAATAACCCTGTAAGTGTTACCCCAGGCAAATGCCACTAACTTTTTGCTTACCCCTCGGTGCAGATTCAGGTATTGGAGTTTATGGCAGCCATCTTTGTTTCTTCTTACGGCGCTTCTGCAATTTCTGTCAATTTCGGCACTTGCGCAATTGTCGCAAACCGGGAAATTGCTCCAACTTCGCATGTGCCACCATGGCGGTCTTGTTGGCAGATTACCGAAGACCCAGAAGATGGCTCCGTGAACTCTGATCCCTGAATCTGCACCGAGGGGTAAGTAAAAAGTTAGGGGCATTTGCCCGGGGGAGCAGCTAGGCGGGGGGGAGGAGGGTCCATGTGGGTAGAGTTTTTTAATAAGGGGTTTCTTTCTCCTTTAATGTAGTTGAGCATCTGTGGGATGAATTGTAACTCCAGTGCTATAATTTTGGCCACACCGTATCTATTGACGTCTATCATTTGGGCCCAATGTTACTTTACCTTGCTTCTAGATACTGTGGTTTTGTTAAATTTCATCCTGTGGCTTTGTGTCGAGGGTAACTTATATTAGAAATTTCTAATAATTATCTTTTTTTACATTTTAGATTAGAATCCCTCACGGATACATTTAGTTTAAAGCTTGGCAATTGTCTATTGATATTTTTCATTTTGTATCTGGACAAAGACTTGACATTTGTAACAACTTCAAGCAAAGCCATGCGACTAAGTACGAGGGCGTTTGCAGTTTTCTTTCATCCTTAATTTCACTCTTTTGTGATAATAATCAGGTTGAGCTAAATCACAAAACAAAATGCTTCTAGAAGAAAATAACAAACAAAGCACTTTCATGCGGCATATGATTGCGAGCGTGCTCCAGGCCATGCTGGGTAAGCAAAATTAGAATGGCTAAAAAAAGAAATAATTCAATTCATTTTTTCAGGCAATGAGTAATTATTAAAGAGGTAGTTTAGCAAACAGTAACATTCCCAGGAGACAGAATTCTAATCCAAAATGAATATATTATTTAGTTCCATTTCCAAGGTTAAAATATGCCAGCCTTTTAATAAATCAAACTTACACTTATTAGAATTTATATTATTAGGTTATCTTTACCTACGTTTCTCTTCTTTTTTTTTTTTCTTGCAAAAACTGTAGCAATAAAAAAGACACTCGTTAATTAATAAGAGAGATTGCTTAATTGTAAAGTAATGTTAAAAGGGTTTAATTATATTAAGACAAAGACATTTTAAATGAGTGGGCATGATACTACTTTGCCATGGACACTCCCTTTCATGCCTCCTTTCCCCCACCTCTCCCAGCTTTCATTCTGCATTGCCCTTACAAGGACAACTATACCTTGCCTTTGTAAAATAAGGTATTAAGAAATACTGTATATGTACCATTGTTTTTTATTTTCATTGTTTTACTAACAGTCCCATTGGAAGAATCCATACGAAGGCATAGCATCATTTCATTGATTCATTGCTAGTGATGGGCGAATTTATTCGCTGCGAATTTCCACGTTTCACCGCCGGCGAATAAATTTGTGGAAATGCCGCAAAAAAAAAAATTGCCGGGGAAAATTCACCGGTGACAATTCTGACACTTGTGCAATTCTAGGCGCCCATTGACTTTAATGGGCGTCAGAATTGTCGCCAGCGTCGGAATTGTTGTCGGCGTCAAAAATATTTGGACGCCGGCGTCAAAATTCACGTTTCGCTAATTTTTCGTCGTTTTGCGAATTTTGCAAAGCGAAATGGGAGAAATTCACCCGTCACTTTTCATTGGCAACAGTTGGAATTCTAAAAAGGCACAGTTCCTTTAATTTCCCTATTGTCTGTAGAAATAAAATTGTTCAAGTTCAGATTTAAAGTCTCCTTAAACTACGCAGAATTCAGGAGAAATAGTTCAGGGTCGACACTTTTATGATAATGAAACCTTAACCCTATGGAATAAATTCAGCCCCCAAAATAATATTAGTCAGCTCTGTTAAGTGTTTTGGCTGTACAGGGGTTTGATCTTTGAGGTGTTATTGGTAGGTCTGTCCTCTACTCTGTTAAGGACCACAGAAGAGTTCAGTATCAGTTTAGCATTTTTACAGATTAACTAATACCAGATCATTCCATATATTTGGAATCTCAAATAAATAAATAAGTATATAAAATTAATCCAAGTTCAAATTTCAAGATCTTATATAGTATTAAAAAATATTTAGGGAGGCTTTTTGAACACCAACAAAATTAGAATTGAAATGAACCCAAAAATAGATTTAATTTAGGATTATTTCTAAATTAATAGAATTAATTAATATATTTTGCCTGTGGTCTTTGAAGTTCAATATAATTTTGAATTAAAACTCATATAAGCACGATTGCTAGCTAATGTATGAAAAAACCTGAATCAAAGAAAACCGTGTTGTGTAAAACTGAGATAAATTACATTATTTAATTCATTCTGACAAATTCGGATATTAACCAATTTTGACAAATAGCTTGAAAGTTGATAATAAACATCCACTTTGACTAACATACAACTGCATGCTAGGTTTTGGTGTAAGGAATAGGACTCGCCCTGGTGGTCTATTGGCATGTCCTGTGGCATGTGGGGGCGGCCGCCATGCTCTCGGTAGGGGGGGCCCAACGCCTGCGTCTTGTTCCTCTGAGTGCCGGTTTCCCTATGGCCTACGCACACGCGATGGCGTGATTATGTCACGGCGCAATGGCAAGAAATTCAAGTGCATAAAAGGGGAATTCAGTTTACAGCACATTGCCCGTTGTTCTATTTATTTATTTGTTAAAGTTCCTGGGTGTATTTTATGTGATTCCCGATTGATCTTCTGGTGTTTTGACCTGTGCCTGCCTATTTGACTACTCTGACCTCTCCGATCCTGACCCTTGCCTGCCTGTTTACTTTGAACTCTCCAATCTGACCTTTTGCCTGTACACTTACTATTCTACGCTCTCCAATCCTGATTCAGGGCCTGTCTGACTATTCTACTTCTGCTTGTGCTGGCCCGGCCTGCCTTCCTAGCGGCGTATCTCCATCCAGTATCCTTGGTGAGACAATTGTGCCCCTTTGCTCGTCCAGAACCTTTTAGCTTTGCTCCTCTCTTAATAAGACCTGGCGGCATCCGATTAGCCAAGGGCTCCTCCCAAGGTGAAAGGCGGCGGTTATTGGCGGAAGTAAGAGCCGAGACCAGGGAGCTTAGCTTGGGTTCTGGATTTAGGGTGCCGTTCGTGACATTTGGTTACCGAATTTCAATTTTTTTTGGAGTTTTTGAGATATTTTTTTTTTCATGATTAAATCTCTAAAATTTCTAGTCTGGAAAACTTGAATTTCAATTCAAAATTTTTGCACACGATTTTCTTGAATTGTGGAAAAGTTGCAATAATAATATAGGCTCCTTGGTGTTCACTGTGAAATATATTGGTACTGTACAAACTATAGTACAGAACCTGTTATCCAGAATGCCCGGAACCTGGAGATTTCCAGATAATGGACGTTAGTTTGGGTCTTCATACCTTAAGTCAGTGATCCCCAACCAGTAGCTCGTGAGCAACATGTTGCTCTCCAACCCCTTGGATGTTGCTCCCAGTGGTCTCAAAGCAGGTGCTTGTTTTTTTTTTATTCCAGTCTTGGAGGCAAGTTTTGGTTGTATAAAAAGCAGATGTACTGCCAAATAGAGCCTCAATGTAGGTTGACAATCCACATAGAGGCTACCAAATGGCCAATCACAGCCCTTATTTGGCAGCCCAAGAACATTTTTAATGCATTTGTTGCTCCCCAACTCGTTTTTCTTCTGAATGTTGCTCACGGGTTCAAAAGGTTGGGGATCCCTGCCTTAAGTCTACTAGAAAATCATGAAAACATTAAATAAACCCTGCCTGCAATAAGGATTAATTTGGATAAAGTACAAGGAATTTTTTTTTTACTACAGAGAAATAGTTATTTTAAAAATTTGGATTATTTGGATAAAATGGAGTCTATGGAAAATGGCCTTCCCCTTGCTGGATTATGGGTTTAACAGATCCCATAGCTGTAATAATAATATCATGATAAATATTTGTAGTGTTTATATCTGTCCAACGTGCAACTCTCCATCTCTACCTGAACTGTAGTTAGTTTCTCTTCCTGCTGTTCCTTCCCATGGTGTAAGTATAGCAAGAGTTATAAATAACATTTAGATTCTCCTAATTAGCACTTATTACAGGGCATCACCAGCTGACCATGAATACCCCATTAGGCACATGTGTTTACATGTTTAAAACATATTCCCTGCAATAATGCTCATATTAGATTACTCTGGATTCCCACTGGGGGGTTAAATGTATTACCAGTTCATGTGTCTATCACAGTTTCCTAATAAATTAGATGTTGATTGACTTGAAGAAACCTGGCATCAAATTGAAACTATTTTTATTCTTGTAATTTTTTATTTGATTTTAACTTTTAAAGGAAAGCCATAAAGCTGGTGTCATATTTGTTTTTTATTCTAACATGGGGCCAGACATTACTACTGTACTACAACAGTTACCCCCTAGTTTGTACAAAACTGCTACTGATTCAGCTTGCCATTAGGGATGAGTAGTGATGGGTGAATTTATTCGCCAGGAGCGAATTTGCAGGTGAATTTGCGCGATTCGCCGCCAGCGAATAAATTCGCGAAACGCCCACGAAACTTCGCGGCAAAAATTCACAGTCGTCAAAAAAAAAAATTCCGAAAAAACGGACGCCGGCGTCAAAAACGAGACGCCGGCGCAAATTCGCCCATCACTAGGGATGAGCGAAATATTTCGCCGCGTTTCGCCGCACCGTGGTTTTTAGCTTTTAGGGTTAATAAGTTGATATTCCCTGTATGCCCAGTTCAGCATATTGCTTACATTCTGTCCAACATCAAGTTTTCTTAGCATTATAGTTTATGTTCAAGTTAAAAATATATTCAAACTAAAATTACAGTAGTTCTCTCTTTATCTGACAAGGCAAAGGAATCGCTTAACATTGCTTTATATTAAGAAAAAAAATGTTTTTCTCAATGGAATTGCAGTGTGTTACGCTGACTAAACAGAGAGGGGTTTGAAGGGCTCTATGTGGAATTCTTCGAGGCAAAAATGGCTTGGGGATGAAACTAAATCAAAACAAGAGGGAGGAATCATTGAATTATTTACAAGCATGTTTTTGTTAAGGCTTTTGCAATTATACATCGACGTGCTCCTAAAAAAACACCCCAAGTGGTGAATTTATTTAAGCGAACACATATTCCCGGATACATATTTGCTTAGTACTGGATCAAGGGAACAAATTAGATGACTTTACAAAAAAGCTCCAAATTTCTAGCCTTGAGAAATATCTAAAGTGCCTGAAAGCAGCTCATTCTGAAGCTGCACATTTGACAACTCATTCGAAGGGCAGATTCCGTGTTGGGATTCCTCCTTTGTTTATGACTATATGGAGTGGATATCAGTGTATCAATGTGAATGCCAGTCTTTGAAATCTCTATACAGGTATGGGATCCATTATCCGGAAACCCGCTATCCAGAAAGTTCCGAATTACGGAATGGCTGCCTCCCATAGACTCCATTAAAATGAAATTTTTTAAAAATGATTACCTTTTTCTGTGTAATAATAAAACAGTAGCTTGTACTTGATCCCAACTAAGATATAATTAATCCTTATTGGAAGTAAAACCAGCCTATTGGGTTTATCTAATGTTTACATGATTTTCTAGTAGACTAAGGAGCAGATTTATCAAGGGTCGAAGTGAATTCGAGGGAATTTTCGAAGTAAAAACATTCGAAATTCAAAGTAATTTTTTGGATACTTCAACCATCGAATAGGATACTACGACTTCGAATTTACTTCGAATTCGATTCGAAGTAAAAATAGTTTGAATATTCGACCATTCGATAATCGAAGTACTGTCTCTTCAACTTCAACTTCAATACTTCGCCAAATTAAACCTGCCGAAGTGCTATGTTAGCCTATGGGGATCTTCTACAACCATTTTCTAAGTCTTTACACATCAACGTAAAATCTTCGATCGTACGCTAAAATCGTTAGAATCGTTCGATTCGAACAATTTAATCGTTCGATCAAACGATTTTACTTCGATTGTTCCATGGCCAAATTCGGTGAAAAATACTTTGACCTCGATATTCGAATTCGAAGTATTTTAATTCGATGGTTGAATTTCGAAATATTTTACCCTTCGAAATTCGACCCTTGATAAATCTGCCCCTAAAAGTATGAAGATCCAAATTACAGACAGACCCGTTGTCTGCAAAGCCCCAGGTCTCGAGCATTTGGGATAATAGGTCCCATACCTGTATTTACATTTATGCAATTAGTTATGTTCAAGGAAACATTATATTAGGCAATATTAAGGGGGTTATGTATTAAAGTCCGAATGCCAAAAAGTCAAAAAACCTTTAGTTGGAAAAAACAACTAGAATTTTTCAATATTTATTATATCCCAAGGATAGAAAAAGACAGAATCCAAAATCCGGCATCTGAGACCTGCCGAGGTTGTGTATAAGTCAATGGCAGAGGTAACAAACAGGTCTTTCCAGTTACACCTGGAATAAAAATAACCCAGTGAAAAATCAGAGTTGGAGGTTTATTTACCTCTAAGCGGGCCCATCAGATTATTCTTAAATGTGTAGGAATTTTCAGAGAAAGGCCTGAGGGTTGAATTTTAGTGGTTTTAGTGGTTTCAGATTCACTAAAGGGTGATGTGGCCGATTCGCCAGAAACCCCATCCAGACTTTTTGCTCTGGCGAATGGTCCTTACTCCACAAATTCACTAAAATGAATGTGAATTTTACTGAGAGTCAGCGTTTACTTCTCCATCTCAGAACAAGTGAACTGATAAAACTAAGCTACATCTCCCTCAATCTTGTGTAAGTGATTTCATATTCTGTATGCTGGAAATGTATTAGTTAATTAGTATTAAGTTGCAAAAAATGTTGGCGACTTTAAATCTTTTGAAAAAGCAGGATTGCCATCAAAAATCCAAACTATTAGAGATTTTTGTGTGAACATTTTTTCTCCAAACATTTGAGGGGCATGCCACATTTTTTTAGGGTGGGCTCATGTGTAGGGCATTAGAGGATCTGTTCTGTCTTTATTATGGTTCCTTGGATATTTGTAATAAAAATCACTAATAAAAATCCTTACGACTTTAATGTACCCGCCCTATTCAAATTGACTTAAGAGTACTTACGAAGTTTCACTAGGCAGAAATGAATGCTAGCGAAACTAGCGAAAATTCACTAGCAAAAATTCATTAGCGAAAGTTCGCCTGCATTCGGCTGCTGAGATGCAACTTTTAGGGGCACATTTACTATTGGTCGAATATCAAGGGTTAATTAACCCTCGATATTCGGCCGTCAAAGTAAAAGCCTTCAACTTCGAATATCAAAGTCGAATGATTTACCGCAATTCGTTCGTTCGAACGATCGTAGGAAAAATCGTTCGATCAAACGATTAAATCCTTCGAATCAAACACTTCGAAGAATTTTAATCCATCGATCGAAATATTTTCCTTCAATCCCAAATTGCCTAGAAAGCCTATGGGGACCTTCCCCATTGGCTAACATTGGTGCTCGGTAGGTTTTAGGTGGTGAAGTAGGTGGTCGAAGTTTTTTTTAAAGAGACAGTACTTCGACTATCGAATGGTCGAATAGTGGAACGATTTTTATTTTGAATCGTTCAAGTCGAAGTCATAGTTGAAGGTCGAAGTAGCCAATTCGATGGTCGAAGTAGCCAATTCGATGGTCGAAGTAGCCAAAAAAAAAAACTTCGAAATTTGAAGTATTTTTTATTCTAATCCTTCACTCGAACTTAGTAAATGTCCCCCTTAGTGAATTAGCATAGTGTTAACGAATTTGCGCCTGACGAAGTAGCATGAAGTGTGTGAATTTGTCCCTATTACTCTAAAATCACAAAAGATCAGAAAAATCCAAAAACCACAATTTTTTTCGGAAAATTTGTACAACAATGAACATTTTGATGTCAGAAAATCTTTAAAACCACAAATGAAAGGCTGATCTTTGCAAGGAAGAAAAAGGAACTTCTATTGACTTTTACATGACCTCGACAGCTTTTAATTGGCCATAATTTTGTTCTCATAGAGTTTATGGTTTTTACATTTGATAAATAACAAGAACATTTTGGATGAAATAATTATATGAAAAATGTGTTTGTGCTAAAAACTGCGCTCACCAAAATTCTATCTTGCATTATCCAGATTCCTGCAAAACTCGTGTTACCCGATTTTCATCTGAAAACGCACAAATCAAATAACTTGGCCAAAATGTTGAATTTTTAAATATAAATTCAGAGAAGCCTAAGGGAGCCTTTTCTGCAGGATTCCTTTATATTTTTCTCAGCTTTTATCTACCCTTTAGGAGGAAATTATGCTTATTATAAAAAAACGTTTCAGACCTCTCACGCTTGAGAAAAGACCGTGAGAGGTCTGAAATGTTGCCGGGTGTTTGGGGTCAGAGCCTATGTCCCAATAAAGGCATTTTAAGACAACAAATCAATGACTGGTGCCGTCTATTACTACAATTCTAACTTGTACATCTAAAAGTTGGAGATAGAGTAGCAATAGACAAGGAAACTATACAGCATCGAACTGGGACGTTGGGGGCCCACCAGGGCTCTGACACCAAGGTAACTAACAGGGCTCTCTTCCCGATCTCCACCCCCTGTGTGCATCACATCATGTCAACATTGTGTTATATCGCATCCCATACTGCTTATTGCAATCCTAGGGCAGCTGATTAGGGGAGTTGGCCTGGACCAGCGGGGCCCATTAGGGTTGGGTTCTTTCCTGTGTCCTGCTGGCCCAGTCCGACCCTGAAACTATATACATGGTTTCACAAATCCTCTAAAGCGTGGCACCTGCAAACTGTACATCTATCCATTTCTGCTCTTCGACAGCCATAGATCTTCTGTAAATATAGGCAGAATCCCTAATTACCTGTGCAAGGTTGTACAAAATGACCCTGCAATTGGACAGAAAATGTTTAATTGCACTTAACTGAAGAGTTTATTTGAAGGGCTATGCCTAAATCTGAATTACCATCAAGATGTTTAATCCTCCTGGGAGCAGATAATCACTGCTCCCAATTAGGCATGAATATCTATTAAGCATAAGTAGCGAGCGCATTGCAGGCGAGGGGAGACTCCAGGGATTATATATGTACTCTTCATTGTTAAATGAATCTAATAAATTAAAGTAGATTTATTCTATTGATGATGTCTGAAGGCAGAACCAGAGTGGAATTGTGCCTGATATAATGATTTATGTGTTTATCAGTAACTCGCTCTCATCAATAATTAGATCTGATTGATAGCGGAGGGCAATCGGCAGTTTCAGATGAGAAGTATTACTGATGATTTTGTGAAAGTGAGCAAATTTAGAATGATTAATATATATATATATATATATATATATCTATATATATATATATATTCTCTCTCTCTCTCTGCAAAACTTGGGAAAGTTATGAATATTCACATTCACTAGTTGAGCTGTTAAAAGTAGCATTGTTATCAGATAATTTATCCACTCACACTTCCTCGCCCTCTTCCACTCGCACTTCCTCCTGTTCTCCACTAACACTTCCTTCGCTCTGAGACTAACGCTTCTACTTTCACATTTGAAACAAGGTCAGAAAATATATTCTTTTATAATTAGTGCTAAAGCGCTCAGACACCCATTTTTTTTTCTGGTTGTTCCCATTTACAGGAAAATGATCTCTCTGCCACTTCTGCAACTGCAATAATTAAGAAATAATATGGGCAATTCTCACAATTGCCCAGGCCAGGAGCAGGCAAAATAGGTAATTACTTAATATTTATTTGCCAACAAATAAATATTTGTAGATAACTAATTCCAAACAGTGTCATTCTGTGGCCACTAAAGCAAATACATTACTATCTTGCAGTAAAAAGGGCATTAACTCAAGGACTGAAACATAATTATGCCTCTTTATAGGTCCCTGGTGAGGCCTCATCTGGAGTATGGGGGCAGTTTTGGGCTCCAGTCCTTAAGAGGATATAAACGAGCTGGAGAGAGTGCAGAGAGTAAGTGCAACTAAAGTCACTAGAGGGAGGGAAGAGTTAAATTATGAGCGGAGACTATCAAAGTTGGGGTTGTTTTCTCTGGAAAAAAAGACTCTTGCGAGGGGACATGATTACACTTTACAAGTACATTAGAGGACATTATAGACAAATAGCAGGGGACCTTTTTACCCATAAAGTGGATCACCGTACCAGAGGCCTCCCCTTTAGATTAGAAGAAAAGAACTTTCATTTGAAGCAACGTAGGTGGTTCTTCACAGTGAGGACAGTGAGGTTGTGGAATGCACTGCTGGACAATGTTGTGATGGTGATTCTGTTAATGCCTTTAAGAGGGGTTTGGATGATTTATTGGACAAGTATAATATTCAAGGCTATTGAGATACTAAAATCTACAATTAGTATAGATAGGGGTATATATAGTTTATGTGAGTATATGGAGGGGTCGGTGTGAGTGTGTGTATGTATGGGTATTGGGTTTCATTTGGAGGGGTTGAACTTGATGGACTTTGGTCTTTTTTTTTAACCTGATTTAACAATGTAACTATATAGCTATCTAACAAATAAAAAGTGTTGTCTCACCCCAAAAAAATGCACAACCCAACTAGTATCTCCAATAGTTACATTTTAATTTATATATAGGACATTTTAGCCACAATCACCAAGTTTTCCATGACCCAAGCTATTTGAGTCTGGTATTTACTCATGTCTCATAACAAGGCTATAAATATTGTTATATTAATTTTTTAGGAAAGGTTTATCAAAGATCCAACTGTCAGGAAAAATTTTCTGAAATCTGGGAGCTTACTGTACCTTCAGGTTGGACTCTATCATATTACTGACTAAGGGCCAGAATTTGGAAACCTATAGATTATACAAAGACTAGAATTTCTCCAGTTCCAATGTCCCATACAGTATACAACAATATATTGGAGTACTCTTCTGTAGTCAGGGTTGGACTGGGCCAGTGGGACACCAGGAGAAAAACCAATGGGCTCCATTGACCCAGACCCTCTCTCAGCCTGAGACCCAAGGCACTGCTCACTGACTTCCCCCACTGGTCCCGATCGCACCCATAATAAGAAAAAATGAGGTACATGGGGGGCTGGCAGAGGGGGGGGGTTGCAGCTGGGGAGGGGAACCAGGGAAGGGGGGATGAATCTGTAATTTACACTAGGGCTACATTATTTATTAAAAAAGCACATGGGTGTTACTCTAAATAAAGCAGTATAACACTTTCGACACCCCTTTGTCGGTGTTACACTCCACATGTGGTGATTACCTGATGGCACTGGACAAACCTGAGCCACTCCGCAGTGGTATTGGAAGAGACGGGTTATCTGGTACTAATGCAGTGCCTCCACCTAGAGGGATCCAGGAATGCACCTACGGATGGCCTCACTAGGAATGCAGTAATAATGCACACATAGTATTGGTTAAACTGAATAAATGTTTATCTAAAATAAATTGACAACTAGTACATGCAGCACTCCTAACCGGTGGTAATAGTGCCTCACTAACTACTGTAACTTGCTTGCGCTTAATATCTGGCTAACTAAAGAAAGCAAAGTCCTTTACTGTCCTTCCACAAAACAGTCTCTGTATCTTCAAGCGCTTCTTTAGGGTACCGTCTCTTTAAAACAGGATCCTCACTCCAAATCCTCTTCAGATGCTTTATAGAGTTCTCTTCATGCGAGTCCAACACATTCAGACATACAGTGTGACTACCAGACCCTTTGGATGCTCATATAGGAATCACCTGCTAGTTGTTCCTCTAGTCTGGATTCCTTTCACACTCTCTGTCCCTTCAGGCACAGTATCTGGCTTCTCTGTGGCAGCCCGATCCAAATGTCTGCTTTTGGTAGAGCATCTATATCTAGAGCTCTATGGGCCTGCTGGCAGTTTTCTGGTCTCCTTCTCTGTCCACCATGTGGTTCTTTCTGCCAGGCTTTTCTCTTAAGCCAGAATCTGTGACTTCCTCTTCCTGCCAGCCACTCACTAGCTGCTGTGTCACTTCCTGCAGCACTGAGGTCACTGAACAGCTGGTTGCTAGGTAACAGCTTACAGCACACATACACAGGCTCTGTGTTTGATCTCTTACAGGGATAAGTGCAATGGTTTTGCACTAATTCCCTACATTAGTATGCATTACTTTTTTAAGGTTTCATAGATAAGGGATCAGTTATAGAAATGGGGCAAGATGCAAAGTGCAATAAACAGAATTAGACAATGCCAGTGTTTGGCAGTGCTGTTTACAGGAGGCATAGGGGGTTGGTGGTACAAGGGCATCCCTTGGAACACCTCTGCCTTGCGCATCATTGAGATCTAAAAAAATGGAGATGCAGAGAGTTAGGGGTCCCTGTACTTACAACCTGTCTATGTCAGGGCTTCTTTGTGCCTGATGGGATTGCCCACCGCACACTGGATTTATAAACTGTTGCAAGGTACAGTGGACAGAATAACTAGGTGCAATCTCAGGGGCCTGCACACCCCACTGGGCCCCCAGCAGCAACCCACTCTCCACCTCCAGGCCACAGCCACAACCCTCCTCTTCTTCCCACCGTGCAACCTTATTTTATATTGTGATATATATTTTAATTTCCCTGCAGCTTGCAACAGAAGAGGGAGGATCTTTATGCAGAGTATTTAAATCAGATACAGGCCAGGTCACAAGACTCCCAACTTCTGGTCGAGGCAATTATGGATAGGGTTAGGGTAGGGTTAGGTCTATAAAAGGGTTGTTTCTCACATCAAAACACATTAGCTATACAAGCATAATTCTTTAGGCTTTATATTATTGTAACCATTACCTATTCAGTATATATAGAAATAAATATCCTATACAGGTTATTTCCTAGAACTAAGCAATTGAAATCAATTGAGAACATAATAGGGAAGTAATTAATTGCAGACACATTCTTGTAAAAACCATACAGGAAAATTACATCTTTTTCGATTAACATGAAATATAAGTGTCATCTTCGTGATAAAATCCCAATCAATATTAGAAAAAAAACCCAACACTGTTGTTAAAAGCGGACAAGGCAAGGTGTTTTCAGTAACTTATTTTTGAGGTTAGAACCCCTTTTAAAATAAACGGATTTCATCTTTACACTGTGTCATCTAAATCATTTCAATGTTTGTGTATACAATTATAATCAGACGATAAATTGTGGCAATTCAATGGATTATGTCTGCACTCTCCGACCTCATAAATCTCAGTTTGTCGGACCTTCAGAAAATGCTCGTGTAACAATCAGTTGATTACATCCCTGGAACAGCTGACTGTATGTTAGCTGAGAAATATGAAAGGGACAGGGTAATTCAGAGTTCACTGGTATAAGTTTATAAAATATTTGCCTGACAGCCTTCTTATAATAATGCCTTAAAATCCTTATTTAACCTGAGTCTTTTCTCTGGGGGATTTACAATGAGCTCCTCCAAATGTGTGTCTTACACGTAGTATATTCCTTAAAAAAAAGGATAATATGTAATTTAACAATGGGCTTCTGGATGAAATACTCAGCTCTGAAGTCATATATCTGGGACTTTAAAATTTTTGATTTCTGAAGAATTAGCTTTGCTGGTATGTGTCCAGAGATGGATAATAAAGAAAGCGCAACCAAACTCCCATCCACAATTTTACCTTACAGTATTTATCATTAAAATAACTTGAAAAAGTTGGGTTGGGAAAAAACTCAATAAAATCAAGCAAAAACTCGAATCGTATGAATTCTTCTGACTTTACTCCGAAATCGCCTATGAATAAGGGGGTTATATACTAAACTCCGAATGCCAAAAACCTGAGAAATTTGTGTTTTTTTAGTCTATAATCCGAATTTTTTGTGAAAAAAAATCACAATTGATTAACCCTGAGTTTGGAAAAGTCCAAATCAGAAAATCCGGCATCTCAGACCTGTTAAGGTTGCATATAAGTCAATGGGAGAAGTCCCAATGATTTTTTGATGTGCGCCAGGTTTCCTGCAAAACCTCAAAGTTTTCAGGCAATATAGCATCAGAAATCTGAGTTTTCATCTGAAAAAAATTGTGAAAATCAGATGGAAATTCTGAAAAATTCGTGTTTTTCATAATTTTTAGGATATTTTCCCGCTAACAAAATTTTCAGGAAAGTGTATTAATAAATAAGCTAAAAACCTTGTGCGGATCTGATCTGAATTTTTTTTCAGAAAAAATTTAGAGAAATTCGGACTTTGATAAATAACGTGTTTGGAACACGAAATGCGTAAGGCTGTGGACACAATAAACTTTTTTTCACTTTGAACTAATTGCCTGGTGGAAGATTGCCTTTATTGAGTGCCTGCTCCAAAGAATTTTGAGCAGGCACTAAAGTTTTTCTGATTATCGGGCGGAACTTACACTTTCCTATGGTTGCACTTACAACCACTGTGTCACATGATGTGTGGGTTGACCTGAAACCCGCAGTGACCCATAGGTTGACCATAGTTTGGGCGGGTTTGGATTGATATGAGCAAAGACACAACTTGCTTTTTACTATGGTTGCTCTTGGCACCACTGTATCTGTCACTAGTGATGTGTGGGTTGACCATCGGTTGGGCAAGATTTGGCCAACTATTGCGGGGTTAGGGTTGGGTGCGGGTCAGGTTGGGCAAGTACACTCCTCCTCTGCTCCTGAAGATTCGCTGTCTTGGAACCAGAAGCGCTTACAGAGGTAAAAAAAAAAAAAGTACAAAAAGACCCGGGTACGCGTTAGACCCTGGTCCTACAACGCCAATATTTTGCAGGTGAGGGTCAATGCAGGTAAAGGTTTTGCCGGATAGGGTTGGGTGCGGGCTGAATTTCTCCTGACCCACACATTACTATCCGCTACCCCTCCTTTAATGAATTGCATGCAAGTGTGCCTATTGGCGGTGATGCAACCCCCCTCTTGTCAAAACAAAAGGCTGCATTGTGGGTAAAAAACTATTTGTGACCATATAAAAGTACAAGGCTACATGTCAAGGGCTCTTATTCACTTCAATCAGTGGGAACTTTATTTTACATTATAAACACATATAAATGAGTCATGTGACACATATGACATCACTTAGCTTCAATTATAATCACACAAAGTTGCGGTATAACTAAATTTAGTACATATTTGATGAACAGACTCCAGTTAAACACATGCACTTCAATCATGGCTTTATACTGTTGGTGCAGCCTTCCTTTCAGGACTTTTAGCTTAGAACCTGCTTCCATGTCCTTGACATAATTACATCATTTGAATAATTTGCCTAAGGCTTACAAGCATATATAATCAGGGAGTAGGTGTGACAGATGGGTGGGAATGCAAACTCTGCAGGACAGAACATGCCCCCAGTGCAGAAATTCTCATTGGGAATTGTCCACGTAATTACTTTATAGGGTTTTAGGACCTAATGCTAAGAGTGAGGCCATCACTTCTGATTGGGAAGGTGAATGGGATCTGTAAAAAAATTCAAAGCTGTTACCTATCTGCACCTTAGGAAGAAAAGTTGCTTTCTCCTGCTCAAGCCAGGTCTGTGCTCTTAGTCCTAAGTCCTAAAGCAGTAATAATACTGTACTGGAGGGTGGTGATTACACAGGGGTAGAGGGCACCTCAGCTTGAAAGACTCTAAAAGGAAATTATATCTCTTTAAGAATGTTCTATGAGACAGAATCACGGGGACTGTATTTACTGGTGCTGGTCAGTACAGGTGATTGGGTACTCCAGGTCATCACCACCTGTAGTAAGGCTGTAAGTAAGGTCAGTGAGGTTGTATAGCTAAAAGAGCTGGAGGGGAAACCTAAAAGAACGTGCGTTAAGTATCTATAATTTTTGCCCTAATAGTGGCACTTTCCAAGAGTGTGTTTCCTAGATATATCAATAGACTAGTCTGTTCTGCTTTCAGAAGAATTACCTTTAATTTGTTTCTTGCATATGCCATTTTTTATACATTATTATTATTATCATGTATTTTTAGAGTGCCACCATAGTGTGCAGCGCTGAGTGAATTCCCACAAACCCAATTCAAGTTTAGATGGATAAAAGACCTGCATGTTTTCCAGCTTAACTACAACGCCCAGGTAATAACACACCCCTGTGCTTTCTAAGAAATAATGTATTTACAAGGATATAAATCAGGGTTCTCCAAACCTAGGGTTCCCATGTGTTTACAGTTTGTTGAACTACCTAGAGCAGGGAACCCCAACCTTTTGAACCCCGTGAGCAACATTCAGAAGTAAAAGGAGATGGGGAGCAACACATGCATGAAAAATGTTCTTGGGGTGCCAAATAAGTGCTGTGATTGGCCATTTGGTAGCCCTTATGTGGATTGTCAACCTACATTGAGTACTGTTTAGAAGTACTCATAGTTTTTATTCAACCAACACTTTACTCCAAGCCTGAAATTCAAAAAAATCACCTGCTTTGAGGCAACTGGGAGCAACATCCAAGGGGTTGGAGAGCAACATGTTGCTCACAAGCTACTGGTTGGGGATCACTGACCTAGAGGGTGAAAAGTGAATATTTTTAATATGACATCAACACAGAACCCCCTGACATTAGTGATACATAGTGATGAGCGAATCTGTTATGAAACAATGAAATATTTGTGAAATGCATTGTATTTAATGGACATCAAACATTTTTCACGTGTTAAAAATTTTTATGAGCACTCACTCCAAATTTATTAAAGTCAATAGGAGTTTTTTCTTGTGGCAACTTTTTTTTGTCTCTGCAACTTTTTAGTCCAAAAGCATTAGACTTTTTTGTTCAAATGCATTGAAGTCAATGGATGTTTTTTTTATGGCGACTTTTTGTCACAGTGGCTTTTTTTGTTGCAGCAAATCTTTCCTCTGCAAATTTTTGGCTCTGTTTCACGAAAAAAATTGCAGATGGCAAAATTCAGAATTTCACTACAAATTTATGGCTGGCGAAAAAAATTCACTCATCACTAGAGATGAGCTAATTTTTTCACCACGGATTTCGCCATTGGCAGATTTTTTCATGAAACTGCCACAAAAAATTTTGCCTAAAAAAACCACCCATTTACCTCAATGCATATGGAGTAAGAAAAAACATTCGTTCACTTCAATGCATTTAGAGTGTGGAAAAATACCAATTGACAATGCATTTGGAGTGAGGAAATAAAACTCCCACTGACTTTAAAACAATTAGAGTGAGAAAAAAAATTCCAATATATTTTGCCACAAAAAAATGTCGCTTATATGCTCTAATATACTGCAGTTTGCTACAAAAAAGTTGCTGCAACAAAAAATATGCCCATAGACTGAATTTAGCATTTTTTTTGCCATTTGCCGTGAATTTTTCAGCAGTTTTGCAAATTTTTTTAGAGATGCAACACGAGGCAGATTCGCTCATCACCACTGTATGTATGAACTTCACAGGACAAGAATGTGTACACTTAGGGGCAGATTTATCAAAGATCAAAGTGAAAATTTGAATTGAAAAAATTCTAATTTTAAGCTAATTTTTGTGTACTTTGACTAGGGAATAGTCCAAATTCAATTTAGAAAAAAATTCAAAAATCAATATAAAAAAAAAATCTTATATCAAATTTTATCACGTACTGTCTCTTTAAAAATTCAACGTTGAACATTTGCCATCTAAAACCTGCCAAATTGCTGTTTTAGCCTATGGTGGACCTCCTAGAACCTATTTGGAGTCAATTGGTGGTTTTCTGTGGAAATTAAATCGAATTTGATCGATTGCGCTGTTACTTCGATTCGTATGTTTCAAATTTGATCGAAAACTGCCTATTCACCAGGAAAAAACACGTAGATATTTTTTAATACATTTTGGTTGTTTTATTTTTTCATTTGAATTTTGAAGTTTTTTTAATTTCGAAATTCAACCCTTTCAGTACAAAAAAATGTTGTTGTTTTTTTATCACCATTCATTTATTACAATAATAATCTATCCCTTTCTACAAACTATAACAAACTATACCACAGACTCTATAATAAGGACACCTGTATACAGTGGGACTGGCCAACAAGAAAACCCAAGATCTTCCAGTGGGTTAGGAGAAGCCCCATTAGCCTATAGTTATTTCAGGGGTTGGCCTATATAAGAACCCAATCATTTGACACTATCTTTATCAAATTTTTGTGAGAGTAGACCATGGATGTCTGGTTCTCTGGTGGGCTCTAGGAGACCTAGTCCTATACTGTCTATACATGAGTATGTCTGCTGTCTTATGGGAATACCCATGGTTCATGTAGTAAGGACACCCCTATATTTAAACACAAAGGTATACTCCAATTATTACATTGAATTAAGAATGGGGAGCCCTGTCTGAGTATGAGAAGGTTGCTATAGCCTTTGTCTTGCTAAAATCAGCCTTGGTAAATATTTGGGGTCAGCTAACTACACTGCTAAAGACAAATTTGATCTGCCCATAGCCACAACCACCACTGTCTAAATAGGCAACTGAGGATAGAGCTGGATACATTTAAATATTGAAGTCATCTTATTTTTCTGTAACCGCAGCAGTTTTCTCTTAGGAAAAAAAGTGCTTGTGGCTGTACTGTTTCTTTAAGTGAATCTGTCTGATTTTTTGCATCCTTAAGGAATAATTAAGAACATTTTAATTGCTTAGTACAACAGATGTTAAGGGAGAGGGGCAACAGGACCCAGCAACACTAGGGAAAATACATAAACACAAGGTTAATCACTGCCTGCACACACACTGTACATAGGCATATGATTAAGGGCAGACACACAAGTCTTGGAAAATTAGGAAAATATCTATGCATCCAGACACACACACACATACTTTGCATTTCTTGAACAATCTATAAGTTCCAAAGAGCGAAGGCAAAAAAGAAATGGTGCAGATGGTGGCTCACAATCAGAAGCCAATTAAAACTATGAATACCACAAACTATCATTATTGAAACATTGCTTAAAACATGAGAGCGATAGAGAGAATGAATCTTTGTTAACCTGCAATTAACAGAATCTGTAAAGGTTCAATGTATTGTGACAAAAACATGGGGAATTTATTCGCAAAGAAAAGCAGTAATTAAACAGGTATGGCTCAGGTTCAAAAGATCAAACCATGGAAGGCTGGCACAGGACAAGGACATGGCAATTCCTTATTTAGGTCATCACAAATGAAATAATTCAGCAAAAATGACATTGGAGCTGACATCATATACAGTAATACAGCATAATCCTCAATGACGTTATCTATTATGATTATGTAGCATCACATGTTACAACATTCATAACTAACGCATTTTAAAAGAATTCTCTGTAAAGGAAACAGAACACAGAATTTTGTTCTGGGTGGCACAGAACATTTCAACACAAGGAAAAGGTAAATAGAAATTGATTAAAGAGAAAATGCAACACGTTGCTAAATACTAGAGCTATGGGCAAACCAGTTGGGACCATAACTGTGCCCATTGCTGAAAGCACCACTCATATTAATAAATGTTAGTATCTTAGGGAGAAGGCACAGCTTTTCATGCTTTTTTACTATAAAATCGGAATTTTTAGTGGAAAAAAAACCTCTACATTTTTGAGATTTATTATACCACGATGCTGCAAAAAGTCAGAATCTGCAAATCTGCCATCTCAGACCTGCCGAGTTTGTATATAAGGCAATGGGAGAGGTCCCCATCCTATTTGGAAGTCTCTGTGTGCTTTCCTGGAATTAGCGCAAAAATCCGACTATTTCGGGCTTTTTGGGCAAAAGCCTGAATAAATCCTACAATTTGGGAAAATCCTGTGAAAAAAAATCATACAATTTGGGTTTTCGCTCAATTTTTTCCCCCAATCCTATTAATTTCTGCTTTTTTAACAATAAATAAGATAAATCATGGATTCTAGTTTGGTAGGACTTTTTTATTTTAAAAAATCAGAAAAATTATGTTGCCATACTTCAATTTGCTATACATTTTATTCATTAATTCACGAATTTACAAATTTAGGAAACGTCCAGATCTGAGAGATCTGTGGTTGTGACTCATATTTTGCAGTGGTACAACTAGGTGTTACTGGGCCCTGCAGCAAATTCATTTTAGGGCCCCAAATGCCTAGGACTCAACTTTGGGGAACATAACTTTTATTTCATCAGAATATTTGGAAATTGAACCTTTTGAAATGACTGGTGTTGAAGAAATATGGTTACAATTACCTTCTTCGTTACCACTAGTGTATATTTGCAGATATGAAATTAAGAGGCCCCAAGGTCGAATTTATTGGTAT
Organism: Xenopus laevis; assembly: GCF_017654675.1. NCBI lineage: Eukaryota > Metazoa > Chordata > Amphibia > Anura > Pipidae > Xenopus > Xenopus laevis. The sequence goes on along the minus strand of NC_054377.1, from coordinate 142,342,624 downwards.
TAGAGCTTTTTGAAACCACAATTAAACTTTATTTCTCTAAAACCACAAATTCCATGAAAGTTATTAAAAGATCCGAATATCAACAGTACAAATGGAAAAATTGTTGAGCGATTTAAAAAAAATACAAATATCTCTTCTAAACCTCTAAAAATGTGTGTTTTTCCAATAATTACAAGCCAAGTAATATCTGAAAACTTCTAAAAGTCTGTATGACTTGAAAAAAGGTCCAATAGGATTAGCGCTGCTCAGGGTCGGACTGGGGGGCCCGGGGCCCACCGGGATTTCTGTCCAGGGGCCCCCCTACTAAGACGCGTCGGCTCAGCAAGTGAGCCGTTCGGCGTGCATGCGCAACATCGCTGTCCGGCGTGCATGCGCAGGCGGCGCTGCACTGCACCGGAAAATTTTTCTTTTTGAAATTCTAAATATCTGGAGAAGGGTTCTGGCCCGGTGTCCCGCCGGGCCAGTCTGACACTGGCGCTGCTCCCTTTGACTTCAACTGTTTTTATTTGGTAAAGTTTTGTATTTAAGTTTTTCGTGGATTTTACACTTAATAAAGCTCGCATTTTTAGCCTTCTTGAGAAATTTTTTAAAAATGAATTGTTAGATAAAAAATACAATTCATAAAAGGAAATCCTACTGTTAGTAAATAGGCCCATTAGTGTCCATTGAGATCTGAGGCCTAGTTATCTATTTTTTTATTAGGCATAAGGTATTTGCAGGTTGGGCATTCATTTATAATTTAATCTCGGGAAGGACAGATTTATTAATTTTTAAGATTGACTTTTTTAAAATTTGATTGCAAAAAGAAATTGGTATTAAACTTGATCAAAATATTTTAACAATCACATTTTTTATGTATTGGTATCATATTTACAAAAAAAGAAAACAATCTTTAATTCTTGGAAAATACAGTCTAGAGAATAAAATAAAGTAGCTTGAATGTTAACTTCCATTGATGCTTTTCAGGTTTAAACTGGTGTGGTTTTCATTTGCATTTTTCCCGAGATTTTTTTTGATAGATAAATCTCAAAAATTTGAGTTCTAAAAACTCAAATTCCCGAAAAATGTATGTGAAATGTATGTAAAATTTCTCAAAAGGTATCTTGAATTTTAATAAATCTGCTCTTTAATATACATTAAATATTAATACCGATGTATTTCAAACCTGTAACTACACAAATATGTTCCTCTCTAATTACAGTTGTATTTTCATATGAATTTGAAAACAATACATATAATATTAAAATGAAAATGAAAACCACCCTGGGTTTTTTACATATGTGCTTCAAATAATATTAACATTTTTGGCCAGTGGAAAACTGGACTGAGAGTAGTTGCATGAAATTGTTTCCGGCAAAGCTCATAAACAGTATCATAACCTCATGTAAATAAACCAGAATCCTCATCAAACATATGGAGGCCAATTTATAAAAGGTTGAATAAACTCTGTTTCTCTAAAACCCCAAATTCCATGAAAGTTTTTAAAAGATCCAAATATAAAAAGTGCTGAACGATCTTAAAAAAAAAACAGAATATCTCCAGACAATTACAAATGAAAAAAAATCTAAAAACCTCTAAAAGTCTGTATGGTTAAAAAAAATGGGACCATTAACTTCTATGGAACTGCTTTTCCTTTGCGAAGTTTTGGATTAGAGTTTTTCGTGCATTATACACTCAATAAATCATGAATTTTTTGAGAAATATAAAAATTGAAATTCTTTGAGAAAAATACAATTTTTGAAAAAAGGAAATCCAAATATTAGTAAATAGGCCCCTTCATTTCTGCATGGGTCATGCAGACCCATCAGAAAAGAACCTCATAAAACATGGTCCTCGTCTGACAATTTTCTAATGTGCCTTGAAACACGATCTTCTCAATGTGAGGCTGAAATTTTACATTTGCATTAGCCTGATTGACTCTTAAAGAGATAAAACAAACTCAGACCTTTACAATTTTAAAATAAAAACATGAAATCCAAACCTTTAATGTGATAGGAAATAACATATTATTATTATTATTATTATTATTATCATTATATTATTATTATTGATATTTCCTGTGGAAATAAAAACAGCTACACAAATTGTGTAATTATGTGATATTATCCTTTTACATTTGCTACAAAATGAAAACGCCAGCAAAATATGTTCACATAAAACCCTCAGGATTTCAACAAAAAGTTCTTTAAGATCATGTAAAGAATAATATATATTCAGGAAAAATGTGAGTAGAAGAAAATCAGTCCTTCTGGTGACGTCTTTTAGCTTAACCGTGCTGCTCCAGCTATAGACACTAATTTTTCAGTTCCTGAAGAAGTGGCTCCTAAGGCCTCACATTTTTCTTCCCAAACAAAGTCAAGGTTATCACCGGTTCCAAGAACAAGCTTTGGCTTCTTTTCTCCCCTTCAACTGAGATGTAAGGTTTTCTGCAATCAATGTCTTATTCACAAGTTCAAGATTAATATAGTCATGAGCTTTATGCTCTGTTGCCTAACAGAAACCCAACTCATCATCTCCTAATTTGTTTTATTTCCCATGTTTTTTCTCTTGGAAATAATGTTGTCTATGTCTTTTACATCATTATATACTGCGTGATATATATTACAGCTATAGCAAAGTAGTATATACTGTATTCAGATATTCACCAAAACCTTTATTTAGGTTTCTAATATTTTCAAGTTTTTTTTAAAGGCTACATGCCTATTGATTAGTGATGGGCGAATTTGCGAAACGGCGCCGCCAGCGCCCGTTTTTGACGCCGCGTCCGGTTTTTCGGAAACATTTTTTGACGCTGGCGAATTTTTGCCGCAAATTTTGGCGGGCATTTCGCGAATTTATTCGCTGGCGGCGAATCGCGCAAATTCGCCGCGAAGTCGTGCCTGCCGAATAAATTCGCCCATCACTACTATTGATATGTTATATGCACACAGAACACAATACCAGCTATTTGTTATTTGGGTCCACAGCTGTAAAGTCACTTTTTATTGGGAACCATAGACGTAAGACCATGCCAAGAACCTTTTTAATGGTGAAAAATATGAAGGATTACTCTGTTAAAGTATCAGTAACATAATTTTTTTTAAATTCATTAGTATACAACGAAAAAAAAAAAACAACAAAGACAAATGAAACTTTGAAATTGCTAAGTCTTTATTAAGAAATAACTTACCCAACTCCGCTTGCGCTCCTCTTCAGAAACGGTGACAGGGTGACGATCGATCGTGCGGCACTCCTCCCTTCGCTATCTCCTATAAGGAAGGCAGGGAGGAGAAATCGAGTGCCGCACAATGGATCACTGGATCTTTTCTGAAGAGGTGCGCAAGTGGAGTTTCGATAAGTTATTTCTTAATTAAGACTAAGTTTCATTTGTCTGTGTATTTTTTCATTGTATACTAATGAATTTTCTTTAAAAAAATGTGATGTTACTGGTCTTTTAAAACACAGTCTTGACCTCCGATAAATGCGCCCACCAAGCTCTGGCACCCTTGTCATAATGCACAATTAGGTGATAGTGATGAACCAAGTTGTAGGCTGCTATGATGCCATTAGTGATCTACCAAGGCATTGCTTCTCATGCCACTAAGTTTACACCAAGAAACCCTTCTGCCTGCTTCTTTACAAAGTGCATTAAACATTGTGTTGATAATGTCTATAACCACAGGGTAAGTGTGCACGAGTTTTGAAGAGTACAAATACATTTACAGTGCTTTTTTATGAATTAAAATGAGCCAAAATGCTGAGAAATTTGTTCAGTGCTTCATAAAAAATGATTCTCCTTATCTGCTGTCCTGATCAAAAATAAATCTAGCTATGTCAAATACTGCACAACTTTGCTGTTCATTTGATTTGATAGCTGTTGTACTTGCCAGGACATGTAAAACTCAAGTCAACTTCCATCTGTGCTTTTCTGTTAATGTATTTATTTTAGGTACAGTCTCCATCAAGCTTGCCTATATATAACCTATTTAAGTTCTTGCTTAAAAATTTATTCCTCTGATGCATTTGATGATGTTCCTTTGGTGTTAAGCATATGGTTCTAATGCATAAATTACCCGGGATAACCTTTATCACTTATGCTAGAACAACTAAATTATACATTTGTTTTTATGTTTTAGCAAAGCAACTTTCCTAAATAATGCAGGAATCCATCTACACTATGCAGTGACCTACCCCAGACTCTTCGAAAGCCTACTAGTCTGCAAGAATTCCCTATATACACAACACATAGGGAATTCAATATGGTCTACACCAGGGATCCCCAACTTTTGGAACCCATGAGTTAAAGGAGTTGAGGAGCAACACTAGCTTGAAAATGTTCCTGGGCTGCCAATAAGTGCTGTGATTAGTCATTTGGTAGCCCCTATGTGGATTGTCAGCCTACCTTGAGGCTCTGTTTGGCAGTGCACCTGGTTTTTATACAATTAAAACTTGTCTCCAAGCCTGGAATTCAAAAATAAGCACCTACTTTGAGGCAGCTGGGAGCAACATCCAAGGGGTTGGAGAGCAACATGTTGCTCACAAACTACTGCTTGGGGATCACTGCTCTAGACTAAGCCAATACTGATCATCCATTACTAAATAACTTCTCTCTGTATGATTCACTTTTACCATACAGTGGGTTATTTATCAAAGGTCGAATGTTAGAGTTTTATATACCTCGAATGAACGCACAACTGGAATGGTATCTTATTTTAGAAAAAACTAGAATGGAAAAAACTGATTCTGCGAGTTTTAGTTGTGAAACCCAAATTCTTAAATTAATTCGTTTGGAAAAACTTAAATCGCTCAAATTTTTAAAGTATTCAGGCAAAAACCTCAAAAATAAATTTGAACATTATAATAGTCATTAACATCTTCAAATGGTTCAAGGGGCCGCTGCCTTTTGGTAATTTCAGATTCAAGATATTTCCAGGGTCGTGGTATAATACATCTTGAAAAATTGAATTTTTAAAAAAAAACTCAAAAACGTCAATTTTTTTTTAACCCGAAAATGTGCATTTTGACCAAAAAATCTACTGGAAAACTAGAATTTTCATGGATAACACAACTCAAACACAAATAAATCTGTCCCATAAAGTGCCATTATACCTTAACTTGCCCTGCAGAAGTGGGCTTAAAGGGGGTGTCAACCCAAAAACTATTTTTGGATTCAAAATGAAAGAAAATGTCATTCGATTCAAATTTCCAATATCCATTGATTACAACTTTTTATTGGTTCTAATATTTTCAAATGTATTTGAACTAAGGGACATAAGAGTAAGTCAATTTAAAATAATTTTATATTTTACATTCATCTTTTATTAGATAAATAAATGCAATATCTACATTCTGTAGTTGGTAGTTTCTTTTCTCCCTTATTCCTGTTCCTTTTTCTTTTCTCTTTCTTCCTCTCTTCTGTTTACCCATCTCTTATTTCTTTTTCCCTATTTTAACTATATTCTGTCTCCTATGGAAGTGCGGAGTTTAAAGTCCTAGTAACACCACAATAGTAACACCACAAAAGTTTTCTTATTATTATGTCACATTCACTGTGCTGCCCAGTGATTCACATAACACATCTTTATGGGAAATTAAAAGAAAATACAAAGAAGTACAGGTATGGGACCTGTTATCAGAAAGCTAACACCTGGGGTTTTCGGATAAGAGATCTTTCTGTAATTTGGATCTCCATATTTTGTCTACTAATGAATTATTGAAATATTAATTAAACCCAATAGGATTGTTTTGTTTCCAATACAAATGAAATATGTAATAGTTGGGATCAAGTGCAAGGTTCTGTTTTATTAGTACAGGTAAGGAACTATTGTCCCTGGGGCTTTCCGGATAACAGATCTTTCTCTAATTTGGATCTTTACATCTTAAAACTACTAGAAAATAATGTAAACCCAATAGGCTGGTTTTGCTTCCAATAAGGATTAATTATATCTAAGTTGGGACAAGATAAGGTTTTATTATTACAAAGAAAAAAAATTTGGATTGTTTGATTATAATGGAGTCTATGGGTGTTGGCCTTTCCGTAATTCAGAACAGGTTTCCAGATAATGGATCTCATACCTGTACAGGGAAAAAGGAAATCATTAAAAATGTGAATTATTTTATTAAAATTGAGTCTATGGGAGATGGCCTTCATCATCATCATTTATTTATATAGCGCTGTCAAGATACGCCGTGGCCTTCCCGTAATTCAGAGCTTTTTGGATAACAGGTGTATACCCGTAAAGGTATGGGACCTGTTATCCAGAATGATCGGGATCTGGGGTTTCTGCATAAAGAATCTTTCCATAATTTGGATCTTTATACCATAAGTCTATTAGAAAATCATGTAAACATTAAATAAACCCAATAGGCTGGTTTTGCTTCCAATAAAGATTAATTATATCTTAGTTGGGATCAAGTACAAGGTACAGTTACAGGTACTCATTACAGAGAAAAGAGAAATCATTTGTAAAAATTTGAATTATAATATTAAAATGGAGTCTATCGGGCAAATTTACTAAAGGGCGAAGAGGCTAATGCTAGCGAAAATGTGCCTGCGTGACGTCATTTTGCCACTTCACCGATTTACTAACGGGTGCTGGTGTAAATTCGCTAGCGAAGTAGATCTACTCTAGCGCTACTTCGCACCTTACACCAGGCGAAGTTGCACTATGGCGAAGGGACGTAACTACGCTAATTCACTAACTTGCGCATTTTACTGAACGTTACCTCTTGCGCCAGACTTGCCTTCACCACCTCAGACCAGGCGAAGTGCAGTAGAGTAGATAGGACTTGCTTCAAAAAAAGTTCAAACTCTGGCGTCTTTTACTTTTTTAAAGGTGATAGGCTGAAAAAGATCGTAATTTTTTTTGGGGGTACCCTCCTTCCCCCATACATTTCCTAACATATGGCACCTAAACTATACAGCGAAGCTAGCGTAACTTCGGACTGTTTATCGTAGTATCGCTAGCACAACTGCGCAACCATTCAGTAACCTGTGCGCAACTTCGGATCTTTGTGAATTTGCGTAGCCCTGGCAAAGTGTGGCGAAGTGCGGCGAAGCCGTCGCTAGAGCATTTTCGGCGCATAGTGAATCTGCCCCTATGGGAGATTGCCTTCCCGTAATAATTCGGAGCATTCTGGATAATGAGTTTCTGGATAATGTATCCAATACCTGTATAACATAATTAAATAAAATGTAATCAGATTATTTAAATATAATATAAATTACATTTTAATATAAAATCTAAATATTTTGTATTTCTATGATTAGACAATTATATAATGTATATACATTTCATTTATCATAGGACCATCAAAGCAAACAGTGGCATAGTCCAACACATCTGAGTGAATTGACATTTTATTCTTGACATCTTTTATTCATATATTTAGAGATAGGAAAAAATATCACTCTGGACTCTCAAGTTCTGTTAGTTTTTATATTTCTCCCCATAATATTGTACACGTTAGAATTGCTAATGTCAATGGTGTGCATGTTCTGCCCTGCTGAGACTTTTGCTGCTGTATAAATAATTGGTCTCTTTATTTAGCACGAATGCAACGCTGGAGATACAACGGAACGCGGGGGATGTATAATAAATGCAGGGAGTGGAAAGGTCACTGCTCATGAGAGCTTACAATCTATGAAGAACGATGCTTCTTATAAAAACCTTCAACCCAGTTCCCCCTGTTCTTGCTGATAGCAGATATCTTGGTGGGCAGCGGACGCTCGGTGCAGACTGCGTTCCCTATCTGATATCTATCTCATATACCGAGCATATAGCCATTCTGCCATGGCACTTTGTGACACAGTGTCACCGAATGTCTTGTTATAGTGCACAGCATTAAGTAAATTTGACACACACAAGAGCGTCTGACAAATGTGAGCACCTGAGAAGGAGAATTAGCTGACATCCTATGGACTAATCAGGTACCTGTTGTCATAGGCTTCTCCAGCTCTCTTCTTTAACTCATTGCTGTGAAGGCTGGAGACACTTTCAGGTACAGCTGAGTTCATCTAACGTTCCAGGTTCTACATTTTTTATTTTCTGCCCACAAAGTGACGGGTTTAAATTGATAACAATTACTGCATAGCCTGGAACACAAAGAATTGCATTCGCCTTTGAGAAGGCATTATTTGTTTAGCATAGAATATCATGTGGATTGTTCAAGAAAATGTTTTAAAAAATGTATGCTAATTTCTGATGCAGAATTTTAATATTAAAACATATTTGCAAGCTCACAGCCACTAAGATTCCCTGTGATGAGAGTGTTCAGAGCAAACTTCGAGGTGCAGCATCCTAAAAGTCAAAGCTCAGAGCCTATGCATGAGTAAAGTCCCATCTATGATACCCTACATAGCAGAAAGCATAGGCAAAGTACAGGCAATGTAATTAGGGATGGGCAAATTTGACCCTTTTTGTTTCACCAAAAATTCACCACCTGCGAAATGTTGCCGACGCCCATTAAAGTCTATGGGCATCATTTCCGTGGCAAAACAGGGCGAAAAAATTCACCCATCCCTAAATGTAAGAATATGGGGCCAATTTATTTAGCTGCGATTTTTTTAAAAAGTAATCGAAAAAAGCACAACTTTTTAGGGATTTATTTTGTGACAAAACCGCTGCAATTCCGAATACAAAAATACTCCAGCTAAAACATGTTAAAATCATGTAGAAGTCAATGGTAGGTCTCCCGTTTACAACTGGAAGATCTTTCTTTGATTTGTGGTTTAAAGAGGTTTTCAAGTATTTTTCACACTGGCTTTTGTGCACCAATACGAAAAAGTCTCAGTTTTCCAGATTTTTCTGTGACTTTTCCCATTTGTGAGTTTAGTTGTGGTTTCAAAAATCTAAAACCTTTAAAATGCACCTAATAAATATGCCTCTTACATGGAGGCCTATTTAAAATTAAGGGGCAGATTTATCAAGGGTTGAATTGAAAATTCAAATTGCAAGTTTATTTTAGTACAATTAGACTAAGGAATAGTCCAAATTCAATTTGAATTTAAAAAAAACCTCAAAATTCAACCCTTGATAAATCTGCCCCCAAAAGTTGGATTTTAGTGGTTTTAGAGGTCTTAAAAACCTCCACCTCAGGCTCCAACCAACCACCTACCTCCAGCAGGTGGACTACAAAAGGACAGAATCACTTGGATAATCCCATATTAAATATTAAGGACACTCCTGGCCAGTAGAGGTACTACCAGAAAACTCTAACCTGGAAAAGGGTATCAGCTTTACCGTGAACAAGTTCCAGTACTAAACTGAACATGGATGTCCTTCCTAAGCTTCAATTCCTGATGGTGGAATCCTTTACTGCAGGGATCCCCAACCTTTCTTACTCATGAGCCACATTCAAATGTAAAAAGAGTTGGGGAGCAACACAAGCACGAAAAGAGTCCCTGGGGTGCCAAATATGGGCTGTAATTGGTTATTTGGTAGCCCCTATTTGGACTTGCATCCTATAGGAGGTTATATTTGTCGGTACACTGGGTTTTTATGGAACCAAAATTTGCCTCCAAGCCTGGAATTCAAAAATAACCATCTGCTTTGAGGCCATTGAGCGCAACATCCATGGAGTTGGTGGGAAACATGTTGCTCATGAGCCATTGGTTGAGGATCAATGCTTTACTGAATAACTGAACTGAATAAACATTTATTTAAAGATGGTTTCGGGATAGTCCGATGAACGTGCAGCTGCTTCATTAAGGGAAGCCATCAGTGCTCTTGCCCATTAGGGTTGCTTTTGGATAACCACCCCTGTAGGCGGAATTAGGCTTCAGCCTGAATGCAATAACTACACTGGACTTCAATATTGTTTAGGAAATATTAACTGTTCTACAGCTTATAAGGCTATAGCCTGCCCCTGTATAGGCTGTGAAATACTCCAAGAGGATGGTCCCATAGCTTTAGCCCTTGAATTTCCAAGTAGCAAACCAAGTCAGTCTTTTGATGTCCCTAGATAGGACCTTCCAACTGCAATCCAAACAAGTTAAAGGTCAACCTGTGACTGAGGCCACATCCAATTCAGGTGGAAATGGTCAAAATATATTTCTTTAAAAAAGCTCTAAAAAGTAAAATGTAAATTTAGTAGAAGCAGTAGATTGTATGGTACTAAGAAATGCTGGATATATTTTGTAATAGCAGTGTTTCAAACAAACAAATGTTCCTTTGAATCCACTTGGTTTCTAAATGGCAAAAAACCCATCTCACTTACAACTGACTGGCAGATATATATATATAATGATACTATTCAAGATAAATATTTGATGATGGCATTTTTCCTTTAAATATTGTTATCATAAAGGGAATGATAAATTATTTTGAATACATGTTTTAAAAAAAAAACGGAGCGAATTACCAGACAGAACACTAAAACGATTTGACCCGAGGTTAAATAAACAATATGCATTGTGCAGCAAAATACCTGTCAAAAAATTATATCAGGAACAAGCTTTGTAATTTCATTCAAATTTCACTACCAAATGATGGGCGGAAAAAAAAACCTTAACTAAAAAAAGAAACTTTAAATTGCGTTGGAAATAAAAAATAGTGAAAATCAGCTAGCAGATAGCTTTCCAGCAGGGAAAATAAGTTTTAAAGAGGTTTCTTTTTCATTATAATAGGTCTAATTTAAAGGACATTTACTGTGAAATAATCACACGCTTGCTGGTAATTGTGCATTATTATATGATGTTTTCACTGCATGGTATAAACTCCAGGCAGACAGATTTTTTTCTGTACCTACCTCCTCAGTGTCACTGCTTCAATATATATTTAGTGAAGATCTTGGTTATCAAAAGTGTTTTAGCCTCTAACTTTTTCAGTGCATAATGTCAGCAAGTTCTTAGAGATTAATTTGATTTACTTATTTAACAATATCAAAATTGGGTAAATTAATTTTTTAACATCTCAAATTATTGGCATCTTATTTCCATGTAAATACATGAAATACCTTCTTAATATATTGTCTTTGTCTTAATTCCTTACAAGGGTAACCTTTCCTCTGTAGTTGAGGGGGTCAACTTACTTCACATAATTTAAAGCAAGTGACCACTGAAAATTGAATTGTAAATTTACCAACCTTTAACATACAGTATGTGCACTTTTGAGACTTTCCCCAAAGGGGTATCAAAAGTTGACTTAATTTCTATCAATAGAGCATAACCTAGTGACAAATGGGGATACAGAAAATATGGCTTTGCAAAAGATGTAGCCCCAAGTTTTTCTACCACCCCAAGGAGGTTACACTACATATCTATCAAAACACATGGAAAGAAGGAAGTAAGGAAGTAAGGGAGGAAGGAAGGAAGGAAGGAAGGAAGGAAGGGAAAAGGAAGGAAGGAAACTGGCTTAGCAATAGAAGCCCCTGTCAAACTGAGCTTTTAATTAATGATGCATACTTCTCTCATTGGAATATTGTTTTCTGTTTAATATTTGAAGCCTGACATGTATTTATTTTATCTATTTAAGTAAGGAAAGTTGGTTTGCTGTACAGAAACAAAGTATAAATCTGTTATAAAAAGTCTCCTGTTCTAAACACAGTCCTACAAGTAGGGGCAGATTTGTCAAGGTTCGAATCAAATTGTCGAAATGAAAACTTGATTTTATCGGATTATTGGACGAAAACCACAACTTTATCGGATTATCCAGTGCAGATCTCAATGTCAAGAAATAACTTCAGGGACTTTTGCCATGAACTTGACCAGTTTGAGATGGAGTATTTTTGGATTTTAACAGCTTTGAGGTAGACTAAATGTAACAAAAATTAAGACTTACCCTGGTGGTCCAGTGGTTCGGTGGGGACGCCCGTCGCAGCATCGGCGGGGACGCCCGCCACGCCAGTCCGTCTCTGCCGCCATGTTGGTTCCTTAGGGCGCTCGCACCTGCGTCTCGTTTTACTTAAAGACGTGGTAGCGCAATGGCGCAAAAATCTTGGCGCGAAATTACCGTTATAAAAGGCCCAGTTGGGTTGCTAGACATTGCCCGTGATAGAACTTAGTTCTTCATGAGCCTTGTGCGTCTGTTTTGATCCAGCCTGCTTCCTGACAATCCAACAATCTGTGTCCTGACCTTTGCCTGCCTACGACAACTCTTCTGCTTAACCCTTTGATTGATCACCCGGTTTGACCCTTTGCCTGTTTGACGATTCTGATATCCGCCTGCCTCGACCCAGCCTGTCTGACCATCCTTCTGCCTAAACCTTTTGTACCGTGACCTTTGGCCTAACTGACTTTAACAACAGTTGTGCCCCTTTGCCTGCCAGAACTCACCTTGCTCCTCTCGAAAAGTCCAGATGGCATCTGAGTATGCTGAGGGCTCCTCCCGAAGCCAAAGGTGGTCACACTACTGGTGAAGCCAAGCCGAGACCAGGGACCTTGGCACTTGTTCTGGTTTAGGGTGCCGACCGTGACAATAAATCTCTAAAAATTAGAATTTTTCATCCAGAAAAATATGAGGTTTTATAAATGGGCCCCTTAGAGTTGTTAATAAAATGTACAAAAATATAGCATAAGACAGTGCCAACAATGGTATTTCCCTGCATTAAGCACAATTCTGCAAGAACAGCCACTAGGTTTACTCACAGCCTGTACAAATAGCTACCATAAATGTATCTCAGCATGCACTTGCACAAAACTCAAATCTGAGACATTTGAAGATGTAGTTTGTTCTTTATAGGGGTCATTTATGAACACAAGTGCAGAGTACAACGAGCAATTTTGGACACAATTCATGTTTTTTTCCCCACAATTTCAGCATAATTGTGGCCACAAAGGGAAATTGTGCTTGACACTAGGGGGGTTATTTATTAAACCTCAAATTTTTCGGGTTGGGCTTTTTGGGGCAAACCTCAGATTTTTTAAGGAAAAAGACCTTGAATTTTTTGAGATTTATTATATCCTGCAAAAAGCCAGAATCTCAAAATACGCCATCTCAGACCTGTCAAGGTCTTGGGAGAGTTCGCTATCTCAAATTGAAGTTATCATGGTGGGTTTAGCCTGAAGGTCCTACTTTTTCTGGGTTTACGGGCAAAAACTCAAAAAAACTGAGCTTTTTGGGAGAAAATTCAGACGATTAGGGGTTTTGTTAATTTTGTTAAGTTAATTTATTAAAGGAGAAGGAAAGTTTAAAACTAAGTAAGCCTTATCAGAAAGGTCCATCTAAATATACCAGTAAACCCCCAAAGTAGTGCTGCTCTGAGTCCCCTGTCAAAAGAAACACTGCATTTCTTTCCTTCTATTGTGTACACATGGGCTTCTGTATCAGACTTCCTGCCTTCAGCTTAAACCTCATTGCCCTGGGCATGAGCATGCTCAGTTTGCTCCTCTTCCTCCCCCCCTCCTTTCTCTACTGTAATCTGAGCCCAGAGCAGGGAGAGACTCAGGCAGGAAGTGATGTCACACCACGTTAATACTGCAGCTCCTATCCTAAACAAACAGAGAGTTTCTAGAGATTTTTACTCAGGTAAGGTAAAACATTCTACAGAATAAATATAGCATTCTAGCTTGCACTACTGCAGCTAATCTATTGGCAATAAAATGTCTTCGTAGCTTTCCTTCTCCTTTAATAAATAAGGCAAAAGCAGGCAAGGGAGTTAGTTCAAGCTTTTTTTATTTGGACAATGAGATAAATATGGCTTTTAGTAAATAACCCCCTTATTGGATTGCATTTTGCCACAAATCAGATTCAATTGTGCTAAAAATTTTCAACATTATAATGAGGTAGCCATAGTAGAAACCCTAGAATTACCACCCTCATAAAGGTAGCAGTAGATCCAATGTTCCTCTGCATCAATATGTGCTAGTGATTCAAAACAGGAGGCAGGGTTGAGACACCACTATCGAGCACAACTATAGGAATTATTTTTGGGCACAAGTACGGTTGATAAATCTGCTTCTGCAGTTGCTGTGGAAATGATCCCTGTCTTATAACTCATTATAAAATAATTTTGCTAATATTGTTGCTAGTTTTTCACCAAGGTAGTAAAGATTGTATTATTGAGTTGCACAGTTTTTACCAGTACATTATATAAAATACCAGTAAAACTGTGTTCCTTGCATGTGTTAGCATTTTCCCAGCTGGCATCATCCAAGATCATAATCCTTTTTTTTCATCTCCAAAATATATTTTGCAGTAATAAAAATAAATCAACATTTGGTGAACAGATGCTCTCAATGCCATTAATACAATATTTGTAGTGTCATCACACGCAAAGGAGATTTGGAACACTGTTTCCTTCAATTGAATGAGTCCTCTTGGTACCTGCTAAATGTCTCGAGCCATCCCTAACTACATTGTAGAGTGGTTAGCAACTATTAAGCTGCTCTGTTTCACCTCTGTCATTTCCATAATCCAAATTTACTCTTGTGATTATCCCTCCAGAGCTGTAGCGATTCTTTTAAATAATTTGTTTATCCATTACGTCTGCCTTAATCAACAATCTGCTTTCTGCCAACGATACGAATTTGTGTAGGTCCCATGTAAGATGTTGTGCATTAAGTCTTGGCCAGTCCGAGTGCTTCAGAACCTAATGCAATGATAATTCAATATTGCCGTTACCTTCCAGATAATGCCATCTTGAGAACACAATACAGAGCCACTTGAAAAGTAGGAAACAAAAGTATTTAAATGATGCGACTAGAATTGAGTGACAATCCACTTATTACCAAGACAACAAGGGACAAATTCAACTGTAAAATGAGAAATTTGATGGCTGGAAAATAAAAATTACTTTGACACATAAATATATAATTACAGATATTATTTTTATACCTATGACACACAGCCTATTGTCTGTGCTAAAAGATATATATATCTATATAGAGAAAATCAGCAAAGAATGAGATATACATTTATTACATAATTTTAGATGATCAAACATACTGGAAAGAATATTACTTTGCAGCAGCGAACAAACAGTACCTCAAAATATCTGAATTATATTCTACCTTCTTCAGTTTGTTTTTGCCTTTATTCAAAAGGGGCATTTGTAAAACTCGCATTTATCGCATTTTTTTTTATTAAAACAAAGTCAACCTAATTCCCGTCTACGAATTTTACTCATTTATCAAAAAATCAGCTTGAAAAAGTCATTGCATCAATTCGAATTGTGCAATTTCTTTGAACTGGCGCTCCAAAGACTCAACTTTATCGAATTGTCGCCGTGACAAATCGTATTAATTGGATGAAAACCATTGCGGATAGCGATGTCAAGAAACATCTTCGGAAACATCTGCCATTAACTTCTACATGTCCTAGACACATTTTAGTTGGAGTATTTTCAGATTTTAAGCAGTTTTGGGGTATAATAAATCTCTAAAACAAATTCCCTCTAAAAATTCCCTTTTAAAAACTTGACCAGAAAAAAACAAGGTTTAATAAATAGGCCAATGAGTCTAAATCACACTAAAAACAAGTAAAAGATGAACCACCCCTTTAAAAGCCAATTCTTAGGGGCACATTTACTTAGGGTCGAATATCGAGGGTTAATTAACCCTCGATATTCGACCGTCAAAGTAAAATCCTTCGACTTTGAATATCGAAGTCGAAGGATTTACCGCATTTCCTACGATCGTACGATCGAAGGAAAAATAGTTTGATCGAACGATTATATCCTTTGAATTGAACAATTCAAAGGATTTTAATCCATCGATCAAACGATTTTCCTTCGATCAGAAAATTGTTAGGAAGCCTATGGGGACCTTCCCCATAGGCTAACATTGATGTTCGGTAGGTTTTAGGTGGTGAAGTACTTGGTCGAAGTTTTTTTTAAAGAGACAGTACTTCGACTATTGAATGGTCGAATAGTTGAATGATTTTTAGTTCGAATCGTTCGATTCGAAGTCGTAGTCGAAGGTCGAAGTAGCCAATTTGATGGTCGAAGTAGCCAAAAAAAACAGGTAGCAAAAAGCTCAGGAAAGCTCAGGATATGATCCTATAATGGACACTGGCTACAGGTCTGAAAGGGCCTTAAATAGGGATCCAACTGGCGCCAAAACGTGCGCAATTTCGCGCTGGCGCAATCACGCCAGCGCGCCTGCGCCTTTAAGAGGCGCGCAGGCGCTCCCTAGGAATCAAAGTTGGCACCGGCAAGGGCAGTATAGGAGTGGCGCAGTGGGCGTCCACGCCAAGGACACGCCGTGGACCCCGCTGCCCACTAGACCACCAGGGTAAGTTTCTTACAATAATACTCTTGTACATCTAAAGCTGGACTTCCATTAACAAAAGATGGTTAAATTGGACATATCCATATTGTAGGACCTCAGCAAATGACTAGTAAATCTGGAATGTTGAGTCCAGTTGTACATGCCCCAGACCTTCAGCTAGAGGAGAAATACATAATCCTCCAAAATAGGCTGGCACAAAACTGGATCACAGTCAAAGCCTTACGCATTTTGTGCCTCTATGCAGCACTAAATCAGAGGCATATATAATAGTGCACTATTTCATCTATGTACAGGTACAAAAGGCATTGTAAAAGTGAACTTCCAGTATGCTGTAGTTATGAATTGTGTAATTTTATACCCTCAGATAGGTGGTAACAGCATTCCCGCATAACAAAGGACCCCAGCTTTCTCATTCTAAGGGCCTAAGTCATTTGTCCAATGATAATACATTAGTATTAGAGATCCAAACTCAACAATAAATCTTGCATCCTCACATTTTGCAATTATTGCTGTTAAAGACCCCTTATGGGACCTACTCAATCATGCTGTTGTTTTGGGGGGGGGCCGTTAAGGAAGCTTTTAGTACTGCCCCTGCTTGTTGTCAGAAAAGACCCACTATTTACAAGTGAACACAAAAAGTCTTTTAAAGAACAAGATAGAGCAGGGACTACTGAAGTCAAATTTATTTGTAAAACGCTTCCCAGCAAGGGTTTTTTAACTAGATGTGAAGATTTCTTTTTTCCCCGCTGAGCTAAATCCACCTTGATTTATATCAATCCCCAAATACTTGTGGTCAGTGTCTAGAATCTCGAGTGTGTTTTCATTACTGCTCTGAGCTTAAGCGCGCAAGAAATCGGCCAAACAACAAAGGAGGCATTCAGTTGCACTGCAGGAAGACGCTATTGAAATATACTTGGGGTGAGTTACAAAACACTGTTAGCAGTGTGTATCCATGTGTAACCTGCATTTGCAGAAAGAAAAATGACTCTATGCCTGACATTAATGAGGACTCTGATGAGTGCCCACTCCTTGCACATCCTTCATGCGTGTGATCTCTGAAATATTGGAAACATAATGTTAGAAATATTAGTATTAAAGGGAGATGTTTTTGGAAATTTGTAGATTTTAAATGTGCAGCTTTCATAAAGGATGTGTGAAGTGCCATGTGCTTGTTTTTCAACAATATGGAGACTTATAATTGCATTGCTTGCTCATAAATACAAAAGGCTGTAACAAACCACTGCAAGATGCAATCGTGATATTTATCGTATTGTTTATTAAAAAAAGCTTTGTGTTTATCAAAGGATATCAATATATTATTTTAACAGTTGTTTAGATGCAGGGGTAATTGATGGGAAATTGATGGGTAATAACGTCTAACCGATCAGTAAGATTTTCGGTCATTAAAAAAGTTTATCGCCACGCTGGAATGATTTGTTTTGGGTCAGATAATATTTGTCTGCATGTGAGTTAGTCTTACTTAATACTACTGATTAGTAGTAGTTACTACTACACTAAGGGGCTGATTCACTAAGGGTTGAATGTCGAGGGTTAATTAACCCTCGATATTCGACTAGGAATTGAAATCGAAGTCGAAGGATTTAGCGCAAATACTGCGGTCATACGATCGAAGGATTATTCCTTCGATCGAACGATTAAATCCTTCGAATCGAACGATTCAAAGGATTTTAATCCAACGATCAAAGGAATATCCTTCGATCAAAAAAACTTAGGAAAGCCTATGGGGACCTTCCCCATAGGCTAACATTGGGTTCGGTAGCTTTTAGCTGCCGAACTAGGGGGTCGAAGTTTTTTTTAAAGAGGCAGCTTTGGGGGTAAGCAAAAACAAGGTGGGTAAGAAAAAGTGGTAACCAAGCATTTGCACCAACATTTAAAATAAAGACGTCCATACAGCTTTATATAACCTGCCATATGCAAATTGACCTAAGCACAAGATCACTATCGAATTTCCGCTAGGCACAAACAAACGCTAGCGCATCTACGCTATGAAATACTCGCACTGCAGAAGTAATGCTAGTGAAAAGACACCAGTGACACCAGGGCACAACTTTGCATATTAGTGAGATAGCATAGTGGTAGCAAATTTGCACCTGGCGAAGTGGTTCAATATGTGAAAATCGGCCGCTGGTGACAACCTTTAGTAAATCTTTCCCATGGTCTGAGCCCAGTGGATGTTTTATTATCAAGCAAGCATTAGAAACAACATCCATCTGTGTGTGTGTGATTTTTCACAATTTTGTACTAGATGGCTAATGTCATAAAACAGTGGTTCCTAAATTGTGAGGCTGGTCCCCCATGTGGGAACCTAAAACTTGGGCAGGTAAGCCATTTAGGGTGATAATTATTGAGAAGAATGTCAATTTCAAACCAGGATACACTTGAAAGTCCAGCTTGAACATTAGAGAGGATGGGATTTGGGATGGATGCATATTTGTTTCCCTGGATATTCTTGGAAGTGTGGCTGAATGACTGATACACCAATATTTTCTACCTTTATACCCACTTCTCTAGCTAATAGGGACCCTGACCAAAGGTTAGACCTGTAAGGTGCCCCAAGCCAAAGGTTGGACCTTCAAATGGGGTTTGAGCTCAAATAAATCTGACGCAGCCATTATGATGAAGGTCAACAGTCTGCTTGCTTCAGTGAGGAGCGAGTAATACTGTAGCAGTAGCAGGCAGGGGTTTAGAATTTATTCCCCCAAATGTAATATTTGGCGTTATCGCAGCACGCATTTTGCGAGTATATTTGCACTAAGCGGAATGCAATATTTTTCGCACAGATATATTACATAATCCAAAACAGTAGCAAACTCAAAAATAAGATGAGTCGCAATGAAAGATGTTTTCACTGGGAAAAAACTAATAACCATATACCTTTACCACATATAAAAAAATGCTGACATATATCTTTACCACATATAACTTGACCACATTTTTAAATCACAAGAAGAATAGCGAAAAAACGTACGCAATGCGAACGGTGGAATTGCTCCACGAATATCTTTCTGCAAAAGTTGTACATACACCTTCTTCTCACAACACTGATAGCAAAGTCACGTGAACACAATTACATTGCGATTAGATTGCGAATAACATTTGTACTGAACAGCGACTACAGACACGACTCGTTAAAAAACCAAGCGCAATATAAGCAATTTGCGATAAGAAGGTTTTTTACATTGATAGCGCAACAGCGCAATAGAGCGCAATAGCAAAAGTTCGCAAAGTGGAGGGAAACGGCGGAAACAGTCGCAAATGTAGCAGAACAGTCGCAAAGCGAATTATTACATACCCACTCTCGCGCGCAAACTACTCGCAATTCGCTTTGCAAACAGTTTATGCGATTGCGCGTGATATTACATTCCCCCGATTGTATGCCAATTCCTTTTAAAGTAACCAAAGTCTGCATTACAAACTAGTGAAATGTCCTCAATCTCTCATCATATAAGCCGAGTTTTTCAGCATCCAAAATGTGCTGAAAAAGTCTACCTCGGCTTATACTCGGGTCACCGGTACCCGACCTGAGAGTAGCTGAGATTGCAGTCACTTTTAATCATTCCTATACCAACAGTTCACTTGGGGAGAGACTGCAATATCCCACAATGCCCTCTGTTCACTGTTGGTTATATGAAAGAATAACAGTGCGCCCTCTGTTGGTTATATGAAAGAATAACAGTGACTGCAATATCACACAGCGCCATCTGTTGGTTGTATGAAAGAATAACAGTGCGCCCTCTGTTGGTTATATGAAAGAATAACAGTGACTGCAATATCACACAGCACCCTCTGTTGGTTATATGAAAGAATAACAGTGACTGCAATATCACACAGCGCCATCTTTTGGTTATACGAAAGATTAACAGTGATGGCAATATCAAACAGCAACCTCTGTTGGTTATATGAAAGAATAACAGTGACTGCAATATCACACAGCGCCCTCTGTTGGTTGTACGAAAGATTAACAGTGATGGCAATATCACACAGCAACCTCTGCACATGGTAGTGGGACAGTGGGACAATGCACACAGTAATCCGTTTGGCAATTCTCTGTCACCATCAGCTTTGCAAAGAAGTCCGGTTGATCACTGGGGGGGTCGCTTTGGCAGAATGTGCGCTGCTGGGAGACAGGGCTGTAGTTGTGTCTAGGCTTATACTAGAGTCAATAAGTTTTCCCAGTTTTCGTAGGTAAAATTAGGTACCTCGGCTTATACTCGGGTCGGCTTATACTCGAGTATATACGGTAGTAGCATTCCCATTGGACTCCGATGACTGCAGTTATTAAGACGGTGACAAATATATTTTATATTACACACCTATATTTGCCTGGAGAAAGCATGCCTTAACTGGCCATAGTTGTATTGTAGAAGGTGTATATATGAACAATTCATGTCTTCTACTGCGACCAGGAGCTTCTCATATGATGGGCAAGTAAACTTTGAAACTTCTAACAACTTCTAAAAAATACTTTAGTTCAGCATGGAAAAGTTTTGACTACCTTAGGTTCCATCAATAAATAAAATGTCACATTATATTTGGGAGCATACTGAGCCGTGGACTTTTACACAGCACTATAATACAGTGTAGCCGTCTATTACCAATAGAGAAATTAATTCAGGAGAGGGTAAACCCTATCACCATGTGTAGCGCATTCACATTCATACTAAAAATAAAATAACGGAATAAACAAGGCAGTTTGTGGTGATTCATGTCCCAAGTGTAGCAGTTCCCCAAATGCCATAGACATGGGCTCTGCCTCTGTTTATTTCACTACATTATTTAATTAAAATAAATAGATGTATTATGGTAATTTCAGCATTACAAGTGTGTAATAAAAATAGATTAGCTGTGTTTCAATGGCAATTCCAGATCATAGGGATTCAGAACCAGCATTAATTGCTCTAATCTGTTTCTCTCTGGATGTTGCTAGAATATGGGATAGAATGAATTTGCAGGTTTATATTTTACAGCTGTGATGTGCTTCAACAAGGAAGGAAGTGACCTCTTTTGGTAGCTGATAATTTATGGTAGTTCTTGCAGTCATTTCAATATATTTTCAGGATATCTAAAGCTCTGAAGCTCCAAACAAAGTGATACAATGATGATGCCTACACTAGCTATAGCAATGATACCAGTGCAGCTATAAGTAGCAGCGGTGGGCGATTTCACTTTGCTGAAAAATTGGTGAACTTCCTGCAAAATTTGCAAAACGGCGAAAATTACACGAAACTCTAATTTTGACGCCCGCGTCAATTTTGACACACGTCAATTCCCCACAATTTTTATGCTTGCATCGATTTTGACACTTGCATTAAAGTCAATGGGCGTCCGAATAATGTTGATGCCTGACAGTTTTGACGAGAGCAACTTTTCTGACGCATGTCCAGATTTTTTTCGACGCCTGTGAATTTTAGTGGCAGTTGAATTTACTCGCCCACATCGAAACATGGAAGTACGACGCAAATTCGTGCCTGGTGAATTTATTCACACATCACTAATAAGTAGGATTGCAACTACAGGTATGGGACCTGTTATCCAGAATGCTTGGGACCTGGGGCTTTCTGGATAATGGGATCGTTCTGTAATTTGGATCTTCATACCTTAAGTCTACTAGAAAATGATGAAAACGTTAAATAAACCCAATAGGCTGGTTTTGCCTCCATTAAGGATTAATTATATATTACTTGGAATCAAGTACAAGCTACTGTTTTATTATTACAGAGAAAAAGGAAATCATTTTTAAAAATGTTGATTATTTGGATAGAAAGGAGTCTATGGTAGACAGCCTTTTTGTAATTCAGAACTTTCTGGATAATGGGTTTCCGGATCCCATACCTGTATTAGTAGCTTGCTGAAAATTGTGTAAATAAATTGCAGCCCTTTAAGACAGAATTTAGAAGGCTTAGGGACTAGAAGACCTTTGGAATATGAACTCACAGGTACAGTATAGTAATTGTTATACAGAAACAGGGATCATACATTAAGGACAATGGTTGTATAGTTCTAATCTATTTTTTGATTAAAACTCTCTCTGAGCACTTTGGTTAAAGATAAGTTATTGAGGGGGCTTCAGCTTGTTCTTGGTCTCCTTGTTGGGAATTAAGGATGCTAAAAAGTATACCTTAAAGATAAGCAAAGGAGACTTTTTACAGTACTGGTTTGGCATGTCGTTATAACCACGTATATATACGTGTTTAAAACTACTGACCAGATCAGACATGACTTTGACATAGTTGAGTGCAGTGAATCTCTAGTTTTTGTCTATATGAATATTGTGGTCACAGCCTCAATGCACCCCCTGCCTAATTGTTTAATGTGTAATGGTTAGCACAACTTTCCCTTTTTTTTAGCATGGATACAGAGCAGGGCCGTATTTATATATATCTGAGGAAGAATGCAGAAGTGACATCATGTGAACAGGGCGCAAACGTCACTTCTGCCAATTACAACGTGTGATGTCAACACGTACACCGTGTGACATCAACGCACACGCCGCGTGACATCAGTGCGCCAGTGTGTGATCTCAGCACGCAAAATGTAAGGACGTGTTTAGATGGGCCTAGGGCACCATCGGACCTAAATACAGACCTGGTAGGGAGTGGGCTTGATGGATGGTGTTGGGGGTAGGATCTTGGTTTTTTTTTTAAATCACTAATAACGTGTAGGATGAACAATATTGTGAATGCAAAGAGGGAGATTTGCTGCCAGGCATGAACATTAAGAATGTTTATAGGCAAAGCAGAGCAGTAAATTCGCACATGACGCAAGGACACAAACAAAGTCACCAAGGGTGAGTCCATACTTTAGCAGCCTTTAATTGTAATTCAGGAATTCTTAATCTATGCTCTCATAGGTTCCCATGCAGTTTAGGTTGGGTGACTATGATCCCTTGAATACAGTCACATTTTCTCCTACTAGTAAATAAAACACGGCTCTACAGAAAAAAAGGGGTCAGGGATCACTCTAGTTTCACAAAGCTGTTATATGTGCAGAAATATACAACAATGGTCCAAAAGCAAATTAGTGCATTAGTTGTCCCATGATCATCACTGTAGCCAAAGATGACTTTTTGTTTTTTGATGGCCCATTGCTGTTAATATTTATAATAAAACCACAGAGATGATAAAATGCTGATAACTTGTACCTATCAGGCTACCTGCACTTTGTGCCATTCCTGCATTACAAAGAACTCAGCTGTATAAATACAATGTGCCATCTGCGTATGGTGAGGGAATTGAGCTTGGGGTAGGCACAAGACCCGTGTCAATGTTCTCACAGAAGGACTGTTTATGAACAGATGTTATGTGGTGTTTTTTTCACAGCAAATGGACTCTGGAGAGTGAAAATGTCTATCAATGCCTGTGGTAGTGTGTGCAGCTGAACATTTTAACCTTGAAATTGATACCTGAGTGTTCTTTCAGAAATCTATGGAGCTTTTCAGTCTTGTAGAGTTAAGTAAAGTTAGTGTTTCTTTACCCTTTTGTGAGCTATTTGGAGCTGCCAATGTGTGCAGTGTGCTTGCAACATTCTGATCATCGTTCTTGAAACCCACTTGTAAGGGAATGAGCACTGAGAATATGAGCATACAGTGTTTATAACTAGGGCTGCACATGCTAACAAAATGCAAAAGTGGATGCCTGATAAATTAAATCCCACTGTTTATTGATATGTTTCTGTAGTCACCCTGCAGTCTTCAAGTTGTTGGCGATCTACATATTCCATTGCATTTTTAACTTATAGATCAAGTACAGGCTAAATGCCTCAATGGAACATTCTTGATCTGTAAATTACTGGACTAATAGCATGACCTTCCAGGGCACAGAAGGTCCTTCTAGGACACATAACTCTTAGCCCTGGCATGATTTCACTACCACCCTGTATAGAAGAAATCTTACCCTGAGAGCAAACTAAGTAGCTTACCATAGTGATTTTATTGCAGTAATTGAAGCACTACATGTTTTAAACCCAACCAGTTTTCCTCGGGTACAACCCCAAGCCCATCTCCACTCTCTCTTGGTGTTACATCCGGCTCCATAAATTTAGAACAAGTGTTAAGCTCCCTGGTCATGGCTCAATCTTCTGCCTGTAGCAGCCGCCTTTGGCCTCGGGAGCAGTCCACAGCTACTGAGATGCCGCCAGGTCTTAACTTGAGAGGAGCAAAGCAGATGTTCTGAACGAGTAAAGGGGCACGTGCGTTTCCAAGGTTTTGGACTGAAGGCAAAAGTTCAAGGAGTAGACAAAAAGTGTGGTCAGGCAGGCTGGGGTTGGTACAGGCGGAGTTCAAGCAGGGTCAGACAGGCAGTGGTCAGTACAGGTGGAGTTCAAGCAAGGTCAGACAGGCCGGGGTCGGTACAGGCAGTGTTCAAAGAATAATCAGGCAGGCAAGGGTCAATATCGGCAGAGTTTTGACAGGCACACAAGACAAATGACACCCAGGTACTAACGAGCTAGACCTAACAACGGGCAATGATTTTGGGCTCAAAGCCCCTTTAAATATTCGAATTTTGCCCCACCTGGCATGATGGTGTCACGCACACTCTGCGTAAAACCCAGAAATGCATGCCATGCACACCCTAAGAATCACCGTCAACCACAGGATAAGAGGCACCACGTGGCGGGCATCCTGGACGGCCCACTAGACCACCAGGGTATTTTACACTTGGCTTAAAATATTGCTGTTAGATTTATATGGTAACACCCAACTGCAGTTTCCTTTGACCAAAATTGGCTTCTGATAAAATTGACCATGTGTGTTTATGTTATTGGGTCCTTAGGTTGTAAGCTCCACTGAGGCAGGTACAGGATAATAATATATGTAGCCCATTAAATGTAAGGCAGTTACCTTTAGATTGCCAAGCTACTATGCACATGTGGTATCTCTGTGTTCATAAGCACTAGAATTTGTAATAAGAAAATCCCTTCTTAGTGCCTTCATTAATGTTTACCCCACCACAGCTACATTATTTCAACATTGTTTTTTAATATTTCAAAATAGTTTTTTTAAAAAAATCCAATTTAAAACTTGCCTTCTATCTCTGTAGGTTATAATCAAGTTGTGAATAGAAGCAGAACTCAGTGTTCATGCTCATTCTCCTGGAATGACGTTCAGCACAAAACGTATTATGCATCGCTGCTTGGTGGTGACACGGTGCATGGATCAGAAGAGGACAGCACAATCATGCACATTAAGGTTGGTAGTGATCCAGGGAAAAACATAATGGAAATGCCTATTGGCCCCTCCAAAAATTGACAAAGGCTCTCCCCACCCCTCTATTAATGGGTACACCATGCAACACCATTAATGTTGGACATGGAGTATCTTGCTTTTATTGGCAGTGCATTTTTTAAAAAAGGTGTTACTGGCCCAGTATCAGTCCCTGCAGGGAACAGAACATGTACAGTAGCGAGGTGGTACCCCGGCTTTCAGCCTTTTCCCTAAGTGGAACATGAGGGGAATCTCTACATCCCTAGGTCTGTACACTTAGTCCCTACTTTTGGGCAATTAGTACCCGGGATCAGAATCCCACTCAACTCCTCGGAGGAGCCTTAAGCTGCTTGGATAAATAGTCTAACTATCTGTCACTGGTAGAGTGACCTCTTTAGGTGAGTAGCCTATCCTTACTAGACCTGACCTGTCTAGGTTCCACTGGAGCCCTGCCTGCCTGCTCAGGCCAGGACCTACACAAAAGAATCCTGAGCACATGGCTGCCCAGGACTTTATACTATAGCACAGTGCTATCTACTTGGCACTGGTAGAACACCAAGGGGCATAGCTTTAAGCAGTATAAGGAAACAGGTCCCACTCCTAACTGAATTTTAGGACCTAGTTAGGCGTCTTTAATACTAGGAGACTGCCTGCTAAATAATACTGGGAGACTAATTTACCAGTCCCCTACACACTTTTCATGCAACCACCATACCAGCCTGGGGAGTGGGCATTAAAGGATCTAATAAGATAAAATATCAATATGAACAGAAACTCTAACCCGGTGATCCTCAACCTGTGGTTCATAAGCAACATATTGCTCACCAACCAATTGTATGTTTATTCTAGTGGCCTTTAAGCAGGTGCTTATTTTTTAATTCCAGGCTTGGAGACAAGTTTTGGTTGGATAAAAACCAGGTGTACTGCTCCCCAAATCTTTTTTACATTTGAATGTGGCACATAGGTAAGAAAAAGTTTGGGGACCTCTACTCTAGCCCATCAAAGCTGTACATGACTTCCAGGCTGACATGCAGGCCCAGTTTAGCTAAAACTATAATTTTAATTTATTTTTCATCTTTATTGTGTTGCTTCTACTATTGCTGTGCCAGAGTTGCATCTGTTATTGAACATAACGCCCACTTTCATGAGTAAAAAAACATAAATTAATCCGGACTACACAAGGCACACCAATGGCCTCCATTTCTATAGAAATCTGCAACATGCATTTTCATTAATTTTAATAACCATCTCCGTTGGCAGCAGATATTATTTTACACCTGAATTACATAGCCAAGATCTTGAAGAAAAAAAAATTACAGTGCTTATTTTAAAGGAAATAAAACATGTTGCAATCCCACGTATATCGCTGCCTGTCTCGTGCATTCCATTCTTGTTGTCATGCTTTGTAGTGCAAGATTAAAATATTCAGTAAATAGAGTTTAATGACCTGGAATGACCTGCTAAAAGACACCACATTTTGCATAATACGTACATATACTTTTTCATCTTCCCTTAATGCCTCTGTTATTTATTCAATAAATCCCTTTTTTTCTTCCTGACAGCAGTTGTATTTATAAAGCCAAATCCAGTGCTGTGAAATGTTCATCACTTTCTAAACTAAATGCTAATGTTTTATTTATGTGCAATGAAGAGAGAAACAGAACTGAATTGATGTTTACCTAACAAGCAGCAAAAAAACCGAGTGATATAATAGAATCGATCACAAGCATTCTGGCTTGTAATTTTTGATGTCAACATTTGAATTGCAGAAAGACCTTATGCAGACACAGCACGTATACAAGTGCAGCTTTGATCTACATCTATAAAAATAACATCTGTTTAAGCATACATTACATTTAAAAATAACTATACAGTGATCAGCTGGTTAAGTACAGTTAACCAGATGTCGTATTAAAGTGCCAGATGGAATAATGAATCTAAAATTGAAAATTGAAAAAAAAAAAATTCCTGCTAAAGGTCAAATCAATTAAGCAACCTGTTTTGTTGGCATTTAACATCTAAAAGAAAGTTTTAATTGCTTAAAGGATAAGGAGGATCTAGGCACTGGAAACGGAAAAATAAACAGAGGCCTCGGAATTATAGTGGTTTATCAGTGAAATTTTTGATTTGAAGTTCTCTTTGAGATGTGGATATATGGGGGGTCAATTATCAAAGGTCGAGTGTTAGAGTTTTTTTATACCTCGAATGAAATCGAATGAACTCAAAACTCGAAGGATATATTATTTAAGAAAAAACTCAAAGGGGGAAAAACCTGATTCTACGAGTTTGGGTCCCAAAGACTCAAATTAATTGAGTTTTCAGTGGTTAAAGACTCGAATCACTTAAATTATTCAAGTTTTTGGGCAAAACCCTCAGAAAAAAACAACACAGGCTGTTAACATCTCCAAATTGTTCAAGGGACCTTTGCCATTGACTCCTACATGACCTCAACAGGTTTTAGCTGCTATAGTTTCAGATTCAAGCCATTTACAGGGTTGGGCTATAATACATTTTGAAAAATTCAAGTTTTTTTTTGACCAAAAACTCACAACTCGAATTTTTGTGGAAAACACAACTCGAACCTTAATAAATCTGCCCCATGATGTGAAGATGATTACCTGGTCAAGTTTCTGAGACATGTTAAACAACCAGCTTGCACTGAGCACCTCCTTGTTTTTATCTAATTAGTCTTCGACCAATCTATCAGTCTTCAAAACCCTGGCGTTTGTGAAGATACAGTCTATGAAATCTGATTAGACCTTTTTTGATATCTCAGGATATCAGGGATAGAATGTCAATTGGTCAAAGGGTGGACCCTCAAAGGTTCATTTAGAAACAAACCTCCAAGTACGGGTACTCAAAAATAGATGCAGCACACTCTTGAACTGACCCAATGCCTCCATACTGCCTCTTGTGATGAATGATCAGCAACAGCATCTCTTGACTCTGGGAACCCTGGAAATACCACCTGGCAGTAGTTCCTGGGTTGACACAGCAGGTTTCATCAATAAGCAGACTAGACTTGGGCACAGTAAATCGCAAATGCTATTTTGAAAGCATGCAATGGAAAAAATGCAACCCCCACTCTAAAAAAGATAGACCCAACTTGCACCTAATCGTATCCTAGTTTGAAATTGCACTTGCACTCGTAAATTACCCAGCCCAAATGGAGATTACTGGGGCTGCAGGGAAAACCCTTGGAGTTCTAGTTAGCCAGTCTGCCCCACTTAGTACTACTGTACATGCAATTAATAGCAGTCCATTCAAATATATAATTTATATATATCAGAGGTAGGCAGAATTCCAGCCATTAAGGAACTCCCAACATGTCCCTGGAAAGAGGGTTGATGTTTGTCTGTTCCTCGCATAATGTAGTTCCTTACAAGGATTAATAGGAGAATGGTCAAGTAAAAAGTCAAAGAGGGAATTCTTGGTTTGGAGCTAAAGTAACTTTAAGGAGTTTGTGGCACTTCAACGTTTTACAAAATAATAAAACGATTCAGAATTCCTGGTTTAAGCAAATTACAGCATTTAAAATATCTCCTCTTTCAGTGTGAAAAATGAAGCTCCCCATCTACCCTGTCTTTATACTAATGAAGATATTATTAATTAGTTTAGCAAAAACATAGATCTAACCATAATATGCAACAGTTATTAGAGATAATTAACTACGGATCATTGGTTTGAAACATCTAGTCCAAAATGATTTCTGAAGGGCACATTATTCCTGCAGATAAAATAATTACATTTTTAACTTCTGCATGAGACAAGTGTAGGTCTGATGTTCATTTCATTTGTTCTTTTTTTTATAATAGCAATATCCTTATTCATATATCAGTCTCTGCTCCTTTTAAAAGCTACATAAACAAGACTGACCATGAACTACAAATCCACTTCCCCATAAAGCTTTCAGGGGGATGTAAGCATTTATTGTAATTACATTTTTTGCTCTGAGTGTCAGGGAATAGTCCATTTTATTGAGTAGGTGTGTTGAGAATTTACTCATAGTCATCCAAATGGTCCAATCAACTTGTAGCCAAATTCAAATTCAAAATGTATCTGAACTAGTTGTAAAAAGAATGAGCTTAGTGGCAAATGAGTGAAAATCACAACTTTTATGGGGCAAATTAACTAAATGGTGAATTTTCGCCCAGCGAAAGCTTTGCCACACTTCGCGCCACTTCGCCAGGCTCAAATTCACTACCACTTCGCTAATTCACTTTAATGCAAAGTTGCATCTCGGTAGCTGAACACTGATGACATTGCACTAGTTTTAATTTGTCAGCATGAGCATTTCATAGCAAAGTTTGGCTAGCGTTCATTTCTGCCTAGCAAAACTTCGTTAGTAAGCTTAGGTCAATTTGAATAGGGCGGGTACATATAGGTCATACTGTATATAAGTCTTTATTAGAGATGTTGATGCAAATGCTTGAAGTGGCCACTTATTATTACAAATGTCCAAGGAAGTATATAAAAACATTGAATAAAGACAATAGAGATCCTTTAATGCGCTAGTCATGAGCCCATCCTAAAACAATGTGGCATGCCCCTCAAATGGTTAGGAAAAAAATATTAGCACAAAAATCTTTAATAGTTTGCCCTTTTGAAGGCAATCCCGCTTAATAAATCTGCCCCCATATATCCAATTATTTACCATCAGAAATACTATAGGGGCAAATTCACTAAGATTCGTAGTTGCGCCAGGCGCAACTTCGCCGCACTTCGCCACACTTCTGCAGGCGTCGTTTCGGCAGCGCTCCGCAAATTCACTTAAATCCGAAGTTGCGCACAGGGGTAGCGTAAGGTTGCGAAGTTGCGCTAGCGCTGATTCGCTAAGCGAAGCGAAATTATGCTAGCGATGGTTGATTTGCATACGGCGCCAAATTCAGATTTGGAGGAATATGTAGAATCACTACAAATGCCTGGGAAACCTTCAAAACACCAAATAATTTTTTTTTTTTGCCCTACACATGTGCCCACTGTATAGTTAAGTTGCCCTGAGTTAGGAAATGTAGGGGGGAAGGAGGGGAGCCCCAAAAATTTTTTCAATCTTTTTCAGCCTATCAGCCATAATATAGAAAAAACGCCAGCGTTTTTTGGGACTTAGAAAAAATTTGACCTTTTTTTGAAGCAATCCCTATCTACTCTATTGCGCTTCGCCTGGTCTGAGATGGCTTAGGAAGTCTAGCGTAAAAGGTAGCGTTCAGTACACTGCGCGCGTTAGTGAATTTGCGTAGTTACGTCCATAGCGAAAATTCGACAGGCGTAAGGGTGCGAAGTAACACTAGCGAATTTATGCCAGCGTTCGTTAGTGAATTTACGAAGTAACGAAAATGCCAAACGCTAGCGAATTGACGCTAGCGTTAGACGCTTCGGCGCTTAGTGAATTTGGGTCTTTAAGAGAAGAGGTGACATCCCCATTTTATCACTCCATTTCAGATATCATCTAAGTGATTTAGGTACTCTTCACCTTCTAGAATGATAATATATTATACACATTGCTTTATATAAGTATTCAAGGATGTTGTTACAGCTGAATAATCTTTCCCTGATGGTTCATTTACAGGGTCAGACTGGGCTGGCTGGACACTGGGAAAAAACTCAGTGGGCCGCGCCAACCTAGACCCAGAATATGTGAAGCCACATTGTACATTTCAATGCATTTATATCTGCCACCCAGCTTGACCCACTACAGCTATACCCACAACTCAATCCAATGATGTTTTGAAACATGTAATGAATTTAAGAGAAGCATGAAAATGATGTTATTTGAAGGTGGGTGAAGGGCAGGAAAGGGAGACAAGGCAGTTGAGAAAACATTCTAGACCACTGTACCAGACCTGACCTGCAAGGCAAATTATCTGCATCTTTCTTGAACAATAGACTGCTGCACCTAAGAGAGATTCACTAAAGGACAAAGTGTTGAACGACAATTTGCCAGCGTTGTCATCCGCAGGGGCATCTCCAATTTGCTAACAGGCTCAGGTGCCAATTCGCTAGTGAAAGAGACGCTCGTAATCGTTCGCACTCTATCACCAAACTACTTTTTGATTTGGCAAAAGGTCGTTACTCCGCAAATTCAGTAAAGTTCGGATTTTACTGAACGTTGCCTCTTTCGCCAGAGTTGATTTTGCCACCTCAGACCAGACAAAGTGCTAAAAGCAGCTAGATCTTCCTCAATCTTATGTCACTTATATTATATCCTGTGTGCCGTAAATGCATTAAAGTTCAAAAAACGCTGGCGACTTTTCCTTTTTTGAAGCGGAATTAACTGCCAGCAAAAGTCCTAACAAACTTTTTTTGGGAAACCGGTTTTCTTCAGACATTCCATAACATATGGAACATCCATTTTACAGTGGGCTCATGTGTAGGGCATTATATTAACTCTCTTGTCTTTATTAAGATCCCCTGGTCATTTGTAATAAAAAGTGATAACTTTAAGCATTTGCACCAACTTTTATAATAAAGACGTCCATACAACTTTAAATTATCTGCCCTATGCAAATTGTCCTAAGCACAAGATCACTAGTGGCTTTTCGCTGGGCACAAACGAACGCTAGTGCAACTTCACTAAGAAATGCTCCCACTGCCAAAGTAACGCTAGTGAAAAGTCGCGTTAGCGCCCAGGACGAAACTCTGCATATTAGTGAATTGGCGTAGTTGTAGCGCATTTGCGCCTGGTGAACTGGTGAGAGTTGTGCTGACGCTGGCGAAAATATGCCCGTTAGTGAATCTACCCCAGGGAGTCTCAGTAACAGTATAATGTTTGTTTCTATTTTTAAACTTACAGCCACTTTAATGCTCTTATATTTCTTTCCCAAACTCTAAAAGAAATTGAAGTTTAAAAATAAGAATAAAGTAGATAAATCTGCCCCGCACAACGCACATGGTACAAAGCACAACAGTAGAATCCCACAAACACATTTTGCAACTGACTTACAATAGATAGAAGGAGGTAATTACTAGCCAGATTGATTTGAAGTCAGGAATTTGGGCAACCACATGCCAGACAAACAAGACACAAGTGCTACATTATATAACCTATTGGCGGGCAGAACTTTCATTCACTGTTCTCATTCCACACACTCTTGTGATTTTTTTACTGACCTTTTAACTATGAAGCAATTCAGCAACTGTCATTTTTGTTTTCTGTTGTCCTGTCAAAGCTTGACTGTTTTTCCAAATAATCAAAGAAGCCTGGAATGCCAATGGACTGCATACTAGGCCATTAGTAATGCCTTTCCCGCAGCCAAAAACAGTCTGTCTTTTAAACACCAGACTGAGAAATTATAGGTTTATTGGAAGCCAAGAAGGAAGCTGGACAGGCAGTATGAATGATATAACAATTTCCAGTCTACCACAGTCAGACTTCACTTTTCTTAAACATTGCACTTTGTTTAGGTAGATATCTTCATAGTCAATGGGATATCACAACAAAATATGCAACATTTGAAACTGGTCTAGTAACCCTCGGCAACCAATCAGCAGTTAGAATTTACTAGTTACATGTTAAAAGCTAGCATCTATATAGATGTACAATACATATACTACATAACTGTCACTACCATGCAGTAGACCCTGTTATCTAACAGCTTATTAGGCTCAGCATTATTTCCACTACTGTATAACCACTATGCAGTTGACAGTCTGACATACTGAAAAAATACACTTGGGGGCACATTTATCAAGGGTCGAATATCGATGGTTAATTAACTCTCGAATTCGACCCTCGAAGTTAAATCCTTTGAATTCGAATATCGAATTCGAAGGATTTAGCGCAAATACTTCGAACGATTTTAAGCGATCAATCTAAGGATTTTTCTTTGATCAAAAAAAGGTTAGAAAAGTGATGGGGAAGGTCCCCATAGGCTAACATTGTACCTCGGTAGGTTTAACCTGCCGAAGTATGTAGTTCGAATAGTCGAACGATTTTTAGTTTGAATCGTTCGAATCGAAGTCAAAGTCGAAGGTCGTAGTAGCCTATTCAATGGTCAAAGTACCCAAAAAAATATTTCGAAATTCAAAGTTTTTTTCATTCGAATCCTTCACTCGAGCTTAGTAAATGTGCCCCTTATTATTCTCTTTGCTTTTACTTGTTTCCCTGAGCTTTTTAGCGCTGACTC
Source organism: Xenopus laevis (assembly GCF_017654675.1). Lineage (NCBI taxonomy): Eukaryota > Metazoa > Chordata > Amphibia > Anura > Pipidae > Xenopus > Xenopus laevis. The sequence goes on along the minus strand of NC_054377.1, from coordinate 142,309,131 downwards.
CAGTAACGTAACTAGAGGGGGGCAGGCCCTGGCGCGGGACGCACAGCCGGGACCCCCTCCGTACACTATTTTCCGGGGGGTCCTGAGGGGGTGCGGGCCCAATTGCATCCCCTGCTCCCCCGGTAGTTACGCCACTGGCTGACTCCAACCTTTTAAAAGATTTTTTCATTTGCTAAACTCAAGGGAGGACGAGATTTGGGAGTCGGAGAAAAGGGGAGACCCCAGGGACCTTTGAATATCTTATTCTTAAGTACAATTGTAGCTTGCTCTTATTGAGCATTTTAAGACTGAAAAGCATCTAGTGAAAATAATTGTGTTACCTTGGGTTGCACAGAACAGGGAATATACATATCAAAGGCCTGCCAGTGGAGTTCTGTTGAGACATACCTGTTCTTCCCATCTGAGAAGCTAGAGAGAATGATTAGGAAGTGGAAGTCAACACTATAGGGGTCGTTTACTTAGACCCCGGGCAAGAGCACTAAGGGGCACAAGAGGTCCTGTTGTGGTCTCTATCCACCACTGATATTGCTTATGTCTAAAAGAAATGCAAGATCGGGATAGGAAGAGGGAAGCCTACTTACTCCCCTCTATGGATGATTATAAGAATATTAGACGTTACTGAGTCACAAGGCTGAAAGTTGGGCTATACAAGGATCTCTCAGTATCACTTTTGTATTATAAGGAATAATGTACCCCCTACTGTAAATGATAAGGATATTAGAAGTCACTGAGGGGTTGTTCTGTGACCATATAAAGGCACAAGGCTGCAGGCTGAGTTATACAGGGAACTCTGAGTATCACTCATGTATTATAAGGGATAATGTACCCCCTACTGTTAATGATAAGGATATTAGAAGTCACTGAGGGGTTGTTCTGTGACCATATAAAGACACAAGGCTGCAGGCTTAGTTATACAGGGAACTCTGAGTATCACTCATGTATTATAAGGGATAATGTACCCCCTACTGTTAATGATAAGGATATTAGAAGTCACTGAGGGGTTGTTCTGTGACCATATAAAGACACAAGGCTGCAGGCTTAGTTATACAGGGAACTCTGAGTATCACTCATGTATTATAAGGGATAATGTACCCCCTACTGTAAACGATAAGGATATTAGAAGTCACTGATGGGTTCTGTTATCAAATTAATGCACAAGGCTCATATTTCACAACAGGGGCTATATAGGGTAGGGTGGCTTGGAATACCTGTCCCATCCTCTTGTCTTGTTTTTGTGCAAGAATGGGGAGCAGAAGTAAGTGCTGTATGAGAAGCAGCAGAAAGAGCGAATAGTGCACTTACTCTCCCTTGTAAAATAGACTCAGGATTCCTGTAGTGCAAAGGAATAGAAACCGGTGCAGGATCTGATGACATCACAAAACACCATTAACATGGATATACAATGTATTTTGTATCATTCCCCCTTTGTATTATAAATGTATATGCTATTATTATTTAATTACTATTATATAATTATTTCATATTTCGCGGAAAAAAACAGTAGTATAAGAAAATATTTTGTAAACTCAAATAATAACTGAAATTCCATATTTAATAATCACATTCTCTGGTTTAGTGAATACTGTTTCTGAACCTGTTCCTCAACCAATTAATTTTGCTTTTAATTTGAGCAGATACATCAGATTTTTTCGCTTTCATCATAAATCTTCAACTGAACATCTCGGCTTTGGATACTGATGCATCTAATTATATTGAGATAGGTAACTGTCCTTGAATCCGCCTGAACCGAGAGAGCAGCTGCTCTGTCCTCGGAAAGTGCTTAACACATTAAGAGTAATCAATGTACATGGCAAATGTAGCTGTAAGCTTTAATTTCATGTTGGAATTGTTCTTTGCAGCTCTTTCTGAACTGACCTCATATTGCATGGATCTTCATATTCACGGCGCGTGCTGAGTGGAAAATATTTTAAGTGGACAAGAAGAGGGAAAGTGAATGCAAACACAGCACAAAGGTTGTCTGTCATTTAAAGCTGATATTGATTTCTTCTAACAAGCCACACAAAATAGGGGAAAGCAAACCATTAGCTTCTAGAGGTTCTCTTGAACTACAGAGGTCAACATCTGTGGAGAAAATGTGATTTCTTCTAAAGCAAAAAATCTGGGATGGACTCAAAAATAATGCTGGAAGGAGAGTCATCCAGAGGTTCTAGTAGTGCACCTAGTGCAGATAAGGACTCGGTATTCACTTCTGTAACTCATAATAGCTAATGAGCAATTGTTTTTTATTTGTCTAGAAGAGGGGTACCCAAGCTTTTTTAACCGAGTCACATTCAATCATGAAAAAAGTGCCTGGGGGTCCCAAATAGTAGCCTCTATGTGGACTGGCAGCCTACAGGAGACATGGGGGCAAATTCACTATGCGCCGAAGCGCCTAACGGTAGCATCAATTCGCTAGCTTTGGGCATTTTCGTTACTTCGCAAATTCATTAACGGACGCCGGCGTAACTTTGCTAGTATAACTTTGCACCCTTACGCCTGGCGAATTTGCGCAACGGACGTAACTACGCAAATTCACTAACGCGCCCATTGTTCTGAACGCTACCTTTTATGCTAGACTTCCTTTGCCACCTCAGACCAGGCGAAGCGCAATAGAGTACATAGGGATTTCTTCAAAAAAGTTTAAAAAAATTGTAAGTCCCAAAAAACGCTGGTGTTTTTTCTATATTATGGGTGAAAAAGACCGAAAAATTTTTTGGGGCTCCCCTCCTTCCCCCCTACATTTCCTAACTCATGGCAACTTAACTATACAGTGGGCACATGTGTAGGGCAAAATAAAAATTTTATTTGATGTTTTGAAGGTTTCCCAAGCATTTGTAGTGCTGCTACATATTCCTCCATTGAAATTTGAATTTGGCCCCGTATGCAAATTAACCATCGCTAGCGTAACTTTGCTTCGCTTAGCGAATCAACAATAGCGCAACTTTGCAACCTAACGCTACCCCTGAGCGCAACTTCGGATTTTAGTGAATTTGTGGAGCGCTGACGAAACTACATCTGGCGAAGTGCGGCGAAGTTACGCCTGGCGCAACTACGAATCTTGGTGAATGTCCCACTCTGTCTGGAAGTACACCTGATTTTTATGCAACTAAAACTTGCCTCCAAACCAGGAATTAAAAAACAAGCACCTCGTTTGAGGCCACTGGAAGCAACATCCATGGGGTTGGTGAGCAGCATGTTGCTCACGAACCACTGGATGAGGACCATTGCTGGCTGGTGAGCAACATGTTGCTCATGAACGATTGGTTGGGGATAAATGGTCTAGAACATAGGTTCTAGACCTGCGGGCACAAAAACCCTTGGAGAACCTTACGCAGTGGATAGGTAAGCTAGGCCTTGAGGTCCAGGAAATGAGAACTTCAGAGGTAGCTGGGTTCCAGGTGGGATTTTAATGACTTTAATTAAAAGGTTTTTATGTATCCTGACAAAGGATGGGTGTGCCTCCAAAACATTGAAGTTGCTCTGATGACTTCACCTTTTGTCGTACCCATCAAAGCAACTTGAGGGTCGTATAAGACCCTTGTGAGCCTTATTTCACCTTCCTGTTTCATCTAAATGTAAAGGTATATTTCTCCTAAATATGACTTACACCCTCTATCTGTAACTCTGATAAGGGCATTGGGGCATATTTACTAAAGTGCGAAAGTAAATATTTGGAGTAATTTCACCAAAAATAAAGATTTTTCTTAACATTGGCAATTTACTAAAAGGAGTATACAGTACAACACGTTTTGGAGAATAAACTTTGCAGTGGTAAAAATTATTTTGCATTGGTGTAAATTCCTATCTCTTCTGCAAGGGAAATGTCACCAGTGACTATTCTCCAATTTAATAATAATTTCACCAGACATGGATTTGTGGCGAATTTCTGCATGTCGTTACAGCCAAATTAATTTACAAAACTGGGATGACAATTCGTCGGCGAACCATCTGCCAAAATTGACGCTCATCAAAATTATTCGGACGCCCATTGACTTTAATGTATTTGGATCAAATAGTCTCATGTATAAAAATTCTGATTGCGTCAGAATTGACGCTCATAAAAAATTTTTTTTTGCAGAGCAGATTCGCCCATCATTACTATGGGGCCGATTCACTAACTTCGAGTGAATGATTTGAAGGTAAAAAACGTTGAATTTCGAAGTTTTTTATGGGCTACTTCGACCATCGAATGGGCTACTTCGACCTTCGACTACGACTACGAATCGAAGGATTCGTAGTAAAAATCGTTTGACTATTCGACCATTCGATAGTCGAAGTACTGTCTCTTTAAAAAAAACTTCGACCCCCTAGTTCGCCATCTAAAAGCTACCGAAGTCAATGTTAGCCTATGGGGAAGATCCCCATAGGCTTGGTTAACTTTTTTTGATCGAAGGATATTCCTTCGATCGTTGGATTTAAATCCTTCGAATTGTTCGATTCGGAGGATTTAATCGTTCGATCGAACTATCTGCGCTAAATCCTTCAACTTCGATATTCAAAGTCGAAGGATTTTAATTCATAGTCGAATATCGAGGGTTAATTAACCCTCGATATTCGACCCTTAGTGAATCGGCCCCCAAGAGTACAAAAAGGAATTTTTGCCAAGAGAAATTTCTCCAGGTTCAGGCTGGCGAATTACCATTATAAAGATAGAGCAGCCACTTTTGATTCTCAATATCTACATCACCCCCTCCAAGCTAATTTTACATATAAGTCATTTCTTGAGGCACAAATTCTCAAGAGAATTTTCAATTTAATGGGGAAAATATACTGGTGAATTTTCACAGAGAATTTACGCCAGGAGAAAATTCAAAACATTTCCCTTAAAAAGTGTACTTATGAGAAGTGTTGTGAATATACACTTGGTGAATTAAGCTGAACTTTGATGAAGTTAGAGCAGGAGAAAATTCACACTTTAGTGAATGTAGCCCTGATCAAATGAACCACAAATTGGAACTTGGAGTCCAAAAACCTTGAAACCTTAAAGCCAATGGTTTTGTATGATAAGAATAATGAAAACAAATGTGATTCGTTGCTATGGGTTATTGGGACAGTTTTGTTCAGGATGCTTCATAAATGCTTAGATTGTGAGCTCTTGTTAACAGCAAGATCCCCTTCTGTTTTTCCCACAAGTCTCCAGCATATAGCAAGTCTATAGTTCAGCACTGCACAATTTGACATGCTATAAATGATGGAAGAAATATCTGGGAATCATTAGTATATCAGATAATCCTGAATTATGCTGGGAAGCTTTTACTCAACAAGCGATTGTTTTTCCTACTACCCAGTACATCTATGCTCCAGTTTGAACCTGATAGACAGAGACACACACATCTCGTACTTTCATAAGATCCTGAACATTTACTAAATGAGAAGCAAAGTTGGCCCAAGGATTTTGTAAGGTCATGGACAGTTTTTTTAAGGAGGCCCCCCTCTCTGGATTGTCAACCGCCTACGCCCCACAAAACAAACTTTAAGTTCTGCAAGAGAACCCCTCGGGAGACAAGCCTTAGGCAGTTGCATTCTTACAAGTCCGTTAGCGCCAGCTCTGATTAGGTTTGCTTTGGCACAGCGTACAACAGTTAGAATAAATAACGGCACTGGAATTTAAAGCGACCCTGACAGCTACAAAACATGGGTTTCACTAACAGACACAGCCTTGCAATATGTCCCATGGTCTTCTGTGCTTTTATTGATATTTTGATTCATTTTGGCAAATGCTTTACGTGAGGTGAAAATTCAACCTATTGAGTTCTTTCATAGATTGTAAACGATTAGCACGGCATGAGCGGACTTTGGGGTCAAGGAGCCTGTACTTTAATTTATATATCGTAAAGCCACTGGGATGAAGTATAAATGTAATATAAAGGTAATATCTTTATTGACTCACAAAGATGCTAATCATTCCAAGTGCTTCCCGCATTTTCAATTGCTTATTTAACCAACAAAGGTATCGCATTTGTTATTTTGCATCTCAAAATCATTACAGCATATTGACTGGCTACCACTTGTATGGTGAACAACAGTCCAAGTATCAATCTGAAGGATTTACCTAAAGGGGAACTCATTTTTCTCCAATATCTGTTATTGGGGGTGCAGAATGTTTGCTAATACCTAGCTCACTTACTTATGAAAATGCCGTAACTAATGTTATCCCAATTTCGCTCATCAGATTCGCTCATCACTAGTAGATCAATCTCTTAAATAAAACTACTTAAATAATTCAGTTGAGCTAGAATTCCCATGAGGAGAGATACAGGAACTAGGAATGACAGGGTTAGGACAATGCTAGGAAGTAAGGACCTGGAGAAGTGTGTAAAGGTGGCCATACATGGGCAGATTAAAGTTGCCGACATGGGTCCTTTAGACCAATTCGGCAGCTTATCTGCCCGTGTATGGGGGCTTCCGACAGGTCTCCCCAATCAATATCTGGGCAGGTTTGAATTTTCCTGCTATTAAGGACCGCATCGGCTAGTTGATGCGGTTCTGTGACCTTGCCATCATTATAATCCAATAGTTTGGCCCGCTCATTTGGTGACCTTGCCAGACGGGTGGATGTTATAGTGTATTGCAACCTTTAGGAATTATGGGTGTTGTCGTTTCCTGGTTTGCCTGTGAGGAAGGATGGAGACATGAGGGGTTAAAGGCAGAAATAAGTTAAGGGGGTGTTGTCTCTTGTTCTCCCCAGAGCAAAGGGGGGTAGTGGAGTAGGGACAATCCCGGACTGGCAATCTGTGGGTTGTGGCAAATGCCAGAGGCGCTGCTATAAGGTGCCATAGAAAGCCAGTATTTAATGGGCTGATGGGGGCTGTTTGGGCCTCTGTGTGGGCTGATTGGGTCTCTGTGTACCTGAAATTCCAGGACCTATTTTTATTCTCCGTCCAGACCTGAGTAGGGAAGTGTTATTAGTATAGAGTCGCAGCAAGAGGGGTTCTCCTTGGGGAGTATGAAGTGTGGGAAGTGACAGGGTTTAGGCCCAGGGCCAAAGTGATGGAAGGGGCCTGTTAGAAGGGGCGTTAGTTATGGAGGTAAGCATCTCCTAGGAGGAACAATAGACAGACCCCTCACTATTGATTATAATTGTTTGCAGCCTTCAGTGCCTATCAGAGGTTACAAGAAAGTTGATTGTTAAATATTATATAAATGTAATTGTTTACATTGCCCTACACTTAACTGGTGTTGATTTCTGTTGGTCGTTACTTATGTAAATTTGTTCATAAACAAGCTGTGGCCTTTTTCACCCAAACTATCTCATGTGGTTTGGGAGGGGAGAGGAGCTTGGTGCTGTTGGGAGGGGCCCATCAGATTGACCCTGCCCCTGTCATGACCTTAAGTCAGGGGTTCCCAAAAGGTAGATTGGGATCTACCAGTAGACCTTTAGCCTGTGATCAGTAGATCTCAAAACAATGTCAACAAACAGCTTGTCCTCCTGTTTCATTCTTTTCATTCAGATATTTATTATGTCAAGGTTACATAAAAATAGTTGTTTGTTAAATATAGCATTATAAATGATCTCATAAATCAATATAAGTAATATTTTCCATGGAACAGAATACTAACAATATTTTATGGATGTAGATCATCATAGGACAACATCTCTAAAAGTAGACCTCGCAAAAGTAAAGTAAAGTATGGACACTCCTGCGCTTAAGTACTTTGGAAAACAAAAAATGATGAGCATTCTCACCTACCTGGATCATTAGATAGTTAGAGTAGGGTTGACACCTTTTCTGGAATAAAACACCGACCTTCCTATATAGCTATCTTTTTTCCCTGTTAATAGCCATAATTTTTACCGGCCAGGCCTAAGTAAGACAACCCTCACATAGGCAACCCTAAGTAAGACATATATTAAGAAATACATTAGGAACATATGACTTCAGCAGCAGCCTGTATGTTCAGTAGCAGAAATAGAGAATTTCTTTATCTTTATCACTGGTGCCAACTCAGCTACAGGATGGACTGGAACCAACAACTGCAGCCTAATTCGATTACTCCCCTACTTTCTACCTGAAGGAGAGACCACTAACTAACACACTGGTGTTTGCTATGGAATACAGAAAGTTATGAGAACGTCAAGCTTCTTATGGTTGTTTTATCCTTGCAAGGTAGCAGGAGTGAAGGAACGAAGTTAACCATGCAATGCAATTCCCTCTAGGAGGCAGTACAACATCTGACATGTTTTGTGCTTGTTAACCACTCAGATGGAACGTCAAATAAATGCCATTAATATTTATAATATATTAAGAACGCATTTAAAGGAAAAAACATGATTTTAACACTATTTCACATATGTGTGTATTTTTTATTAATAATAACAGTCTTGCTGTATGCCTAAAGCAGTTGTGTAAATAGGGATATATATATATATAATGGAAATAAGAACGAGTAAAACATCTGCGTGGCACGTAGCAAAGCTAATAAATATGCTTTTAATATCCAGTTATTTTCCTTCTGATAAATAAAGTGCCATTGCCCTAAAGGTCCTGCATTTGCTGATGTTTGTCCGTTTTCCTTTCATTTCTTGTGCTTTAGATACAGAGAGGGAGAGATGGAGGGAGCCAGGTAAAGAGAAAGATGAATAGTTTGGATGTAAAAATAATTTCCAATACCTAAAGCCTGTAAGTATAAGTAGCATGAAGCACATCACGCCGTCAGAATGTACAGCTTGCTCTGGAACAAAATGAACCGGCTTGCAGTAATTACAAATACAGTATAATGACTAATGCAACCAGAACTATTAACCCTGAAGACCAAAAGAGGCATTTTATTCTTGTTATATTTGCTTGCTGGATGTGGTTGTCCTTACAAATGGGGTGAGTGCAAAGTGATTGGACTACTGAGGTTTTTTTTGGACCCTTTGCTTGTGATTTATGCTGTTGATCAATGTTGTTTGATGGCAACATTTTCAACTTTTCACAATTAGCTTTTGAACTTGATTGAAATAATTTTACAGCTTTTTTTCAAATTTGAGGGTTTTTTTTACTATAAAATCCGAATTTTTAGTGAAAACAAACCTATAATTTTTCGGGATTTATTAAAGCCCGATGCTGCAAAAAGTCAGAATTCAAAAATCCGTCATCGTTGTACAGTATTTACATTAAGTGAATGGGAGAGGTCCCTATCCTATTTGGAAGTTTCTGTGGTCTGCGCTGGAATTAGCCCAAAAATCTGACTATTTCAGACTTTTTGGCCAAGAATCCAAAAAAATAAAGCAATTCAGGAAAAAATTCGGAAAAATTCATTTGACTCCGGTTTTCGCTCAATTTTATTGAGTTTCTCCCCAATCTGATTAAATCGTATTTTTTAATAATAAATAAGGTCCAATGCAATGGATTCTAGTTTGGTCTGACTTTTTTTTATTGGATTTTGATAAATAAGCACAGCTCTACTGCAATACTATTGAATTGCATGGGCATTTTAGGTCTTTTATCTCAAATTGTCATGAAAAATATGGGAGATGAATTTGGTTCCTGACTCATCAGACAGATGAAAACTGCATTTTTAACTGCAAATTTTTGACTGCAAATTTTAGGAAACACAAGCTTTTAACTTGAATGTTCACAGTAAGCTGATGCAGCATTTGTTTGCAATTTCTTGGAAAAAACTCGATCACAATTGGCCAATTATAGATGTTTTGCAATTACAGTAACATTATATGAAATGCAAGTTTAGTACATTGATGAAGGAAGATGTAAAAATATTTTACATGCCAATGCAGTTTTTTAATAAACGTGTCACTAAGGGGCCAATTTACTAAAATTCAGATTTCTGTTTTTTTCACCAATTGTATTTGTTCCCTAAAAATGTGTGGTTTTTTTTTGTATAACTTTGGGGGCAGATTTATCAAAATGTGAAATTAGATCTTATTTTAGAAAAATTCACCCACTTTATTTTCATTCTTAAGGGATTTTTATAAATTTATATATCAGTGTGTGAAAGCTAGACTTCACCATTTTATAAATATGCTTCTAAGAATTCCATAGGAATGAATAGAAAGTGGGTGAGTTTTTCTATGGCGAGCTTTAATCTCTCATTCTCTCAATCTCTCACTTAAGTGTAAAATCCATGATGACCTGTAATACAAAACTGCACCAAGTAAAAGTTTTCAAGGACCAATAGAAGTCAGTGGGAGCTGCGCTCATCACATTGGACCATTTGTAATCGATTTGGATTTAGAGGATTTCAGATTATTTTTTGCTAGTAATTGTCTGAAAAACTAGAATTTTTAGAGGTTTTAGAGATAATCGTATTTTTTAGCAGAGGCATTTTTTTCTGTTCTTTATTGGGACCGTTTACTAAATTCCATGGCATTCATAATTTTAGAGGAATAGAGTTTATTCATAGTTTCAAAAACCTCTAAAACCACTAAAATTTGACCTCTAAAGGTCTAGAACCTTGTTGTTTTCATTAGAATAAATCAAGAGAATTTGTGATCTCATTAGACCAAGGGCCTGTACCCAATCAAAGCATTAGGAAATTTAAGCTGGCCATAGACGCAAAAATCCGAATCCTCGATTCGTGCGATTTTCGGACCGTGTACGGAGTGTCCCGACATTTTTCATCCGGCGGAGATCGGTCATTTGGACGATAGGACAGGTTAGAAAATTTCTGTTGGCTGCCGATAATATCTCTGCATGTATTGCAGGTCATACGATTATCAGTGGGAGACTGTCACCAGCTTTGGTCGGACATAGATATCGTATGATTGCTGTCAGGGGCAGAACATTGGCTGATCTGTTCTTTAACTATTTTATTTGATCGGAATGGTAAGACTTTGATCTGGTTAGTGGCAGGTCGGGAGATGGGGACGTTCGATCGTACGATGATTCGTATGATCGGATCTTTGCATCTATGGCCAACTTTAGCAAAGGTTTTGAGGTTTGTGAGGTTTTTTTCTACCTCAAGTTAACTCACAACTAGAATGCCTGCTTATTTCAGAAAAAAAACAATGTAAATAAACTTGATTGCATGCAGTTGGAGTAAAAACTTGAACACCTCAAATTTATTGAGTTTTCGATTGCAAGTAAATACTCAAAAATTATTAAGGCAAAAAAAATCTTCAAATGGCTCAAGGGACCTCTGCCATTGACTTCTAAATAACCTTGACAGGTTTTAGCTGGAGTATTTTCAGATTCTGGCTTTTAACAGCTTTGGGCATATTAAATCTAGAAAAATTTGAGGTTTTTTTCGGCAACAATTTGAAACTTCTTTTTTTTTTAATCTACCCTCGAAAAATTAGAATTTTCGAGAAAAAAACACAACTCTGTCTTTAATAAATAATCCACTATCTTAATCAGAACACTGGACTAGACTGTAAATGCCATTGGCAGTAGGTACAGTAACCTAACAAACAGTGAAGTGCCTCTATACAGAACAAATGAAGTTCACTGATCCAAACTGCTGTGTAAAGGAAATTACCTAAAGTAAATCCATAATTAAAATAAATGTCCCCTTATCAGATTTTAAGTTTGTGGCTGGAAACGGTGCCAAGCCACAAATTTTAGTGCATGGATTTCTTTTTTTTTTCTAAATACTAGGTGATTAAACTGCTTAAAAAAGAGCTGCACTGACACAGAACATTTATTCATTTAGGTCATTAAATAAAGTTAAAGACTGTCAAAGGATAACTGAGGATTCGGCATAGAATTTGCTGTAACAGCCTGGAGGTAAAGAACAACTGTAAAGTTTCATGGTGGGAGCTGGAGTACAATAGAATTAAATCTCTACCTTAAAATGGTCCAACGCAAGTGCTGGATTAACTGCTATCTCATACAAAAATACATTGAAAAGCATGGTTCCTAAAAGCTTAGGATCAGGTTTTAAACCTTTAATTAGGACAAGATCTAACATTTGGGGGGTTATTTACTAAACTCAGAATGCAAAAATCACAAAAAATTCATAATTTTTTTAAATAAAATCTGACTTTTAAAAAAATCCAGAATTTTTGGGAATTTATTAAACCCCGAGGATGGAAAAGTCAAAATCTGAAAACCCGGCATCTCAGACCTGTCAAGGTTGCGTATAAATCAATGGGAGACGTCCCAATGATTTTTTGATGTGCGCTGGGTTTTTGGCAATACCCCGAAGTTTTCTGAGTTTTCAAGTGAAAAATCGAAAAAATCCCGAAAATTGGATTTTTCAAAAAAAGAGTTTATTGGGATGTCTTCAGAAGACAAAAAGATATAGTAAAAAGGAATAGTCAGCTTATTGGTATTTCACCATGAACACCCGGTAAAGATTATGTAAGCATGGAAACACCTTCATTATCTTGAGCCAAATGTGGACAGAATTTAGTTTCTAGAAATGAGCAAACTTCTTCCAATTCATGGTTTCGCCAACAACGACATTTTTGAGAAGTGGCCTGTTTCTCTGTAAAAAAATGTGGTCTGTGCCAGGAAAACAAAATACAGGCATTATCATTATCCACTGCTTTCCTTCCACATTAGCCAATGGGATGGGAGACCTTCCCAACTTTCCCCATGTCTATCTAAGGAGCTGTTATAAGAAATTCGCAATGTATGAGCATTTTATTTTTCCATGAAGAAGAGTTGTAGGTGGTCTTTTCTAGCAAAATAGTTAGCTTTTTTGGTAAAATGCACTTTTTTGTAGCAAAATGTTCAAAAAAGTTCACTCATCACTTGTCATGTCCATGGACTGGTTTTGTATCCATAATAAAAATCACAAGCATGTGGCAATGATTCCCCCGTGGGAACTCAGAATGAAAATAAGTTTGGGTGAAATTTTTGGGATTTCCTAAATGCACCTGAAACCTAGCATGAAGGTTTGGGTGAGACTTGGGGTGAAAACTCTCTCCCACATATTCTTGGAACTAACCTTTAGAAGCTGAAAAACAATTATCTAGGATGTGAGCAGGCAGAGTCATCTGGTACAGTCAGCTAAAAAATTTTAAAAAGAAGGATACCATGTCCACAAAACATCACAAAAATCACTGCAACTGCCTCCATATTGGGTTCAAAAAATCAAACTTCTACAAAAATTCAGAAATGTACCATTCATGATTTAAGCTGAAATTCTAGATTAAAGCAGTTTATAGCTTTGATGGAAGGAAGTAGTAACAAGCAGGTTGAGTGTTGACAGGTTGAGTTTTGATTGGACGTAGCATCTGTACTAGTGAACTAGTTGTGTTACAAGGCTATTGCTACTGATAAAACATGGGAGACATTTCATTCAGAGTTCTGTTGCTGCCTAGGGATGACTGGCAAGATGTGTAAATGAAGACATGATTAGTTTTGTACTTCAAATGCAAATAACATACATCTGCCAGTGAAGGTGAAACCATCGCTATAATTGAATACGTTGAATACAGGGCTATTTGTTTCCTGTGTCCTGTTTTATGCTATATATTAAGGCTTTGCTTGGGTGAAAAAAAACACCAGGTACAGCATATACAGAAGATTTCACAGGATCAGTATCACCAAAAAATTTAAATGATTCATTTGAATTGACACACCAGTTATTTAAATCCTGTACATGTAAAAATATTTTGTTTGAAGAAGAAGACCTGGTTTGCATCACATCTACTTGCTGTCAGCTCTGGTGTGTTCTGCCTTCTACAGTATATTTTGTTGCCTTAACTTATATACCCTACAGAGTCAGTCCATACAAAACTACAGCTATTTTTAAACTAGATTATCATGTTACTAAGAAATGATACAGTGCATATTATTGGCTTATTTTACTGCCGAGAAAAGTGCAAATAGCCAATGTAATTAACTGTGTTTATTTCCCATGATACAGTGTTATTTTCCAGATAACTGTGAAAACCATTTGGGTGGTTTGCAGATTATGGGGCCCATTCATTAAGTTTGAGTGAAGGAATAGAAGAAAAAAAACTTCGAATTTCGAAGTGTTATTTTGGCTACTTCGACCATCGAATGGGCTACTTCGACCTTCGACTACGACTTCGAATGGAACGATTCAAACTAAAAATCGTTCGACTAATCGACCATTCGATAGTCAAAGTACTGTCTCTTTATGAAAAAACTTCGACCCCCTAGTTCGCCACCTAAAAGCTACCGAACTCAATGTTAGCCTATGGGGAAGGTCACCATAGGCTTGGCTAACTTTTTTTGGACGAAGGATAATCCTTCGATCGTTGGATTAA